>NC_031994.1:95194453-95260773 GCF_001879085.1 Nicotiana attenuata | reverse complement strand
ACCCCGCAGGGGTATTTTTGCCCAAAATTGTCAGCTTAGTGTAAATAGCTTCTTTTCCATTTTTAGGTAAAGCAGATAGACTCAGTTAAGAGCTGCGCTCGTGGTTTCAATATTTTCAGCTATTTGGGCAATTTTAGCTACTTTTAATTACTGAATCTTTGTGTTTAACTTAGTGATTAATTAATATGAGTTTATCTTCATCTATTTCTTGTTTTTCTTCTTTAATTATGAGTAGCTAGACCCATAAGCTAGGGTTGTGGCTCAATCCTAGTGTGGGTAATTGATGAGTCTTGTATTTTAGGGCTAATTTGACTATGGGGGTTTGTTATTTGGGCCAATTTCATGGTTAATTTCTGAATTAGTGGTTGCAAACACTAGTTTGTGTTGAGTTGACTTGAGCTCTTCTTGAGAAAGAGAGCCTAAGTCTACGAAATTGGTCCAACAAGGAATTGGGACGTACTCAAGAGATTGATAGCCCCAATTAAAGGGTAAAACCTCGAGAGAGTAATACCCGACTTGAACCCTAGTTACTTATGCAAATTTGCATACCCAATTGGTCTTGAGAGAGTCAATTCGGGCAAAATCACTCGAACCATCGAGAGGTGTAGAGTGGGTAAAGTCGTGCAACAGTTATATCATACTCCCCAAATATGTCAAACGTGCCTTAGACTCAAGTACCCGTCAATTGACCACCTAGGCGGAAGTCACTACCCTAGTGCCTTTTAACCTATTTGAACAACTCGTGGCATTATAACTCTTAGCATAATTTAGTTGTAATTACCATTTGTAGTTTGATAATACTAGAAGTAAATAAAAACCCCAAAAATGAATAGAAGTATAATTAAGAACACATACGCAATCCTAAACTAGATAGATACTCGACTCCAAATTCTAGCTCTCTGTGGATATCGATCCCGACCCTAAATCGGTAAAAGCTGCTCCAACCCTCTCTCGTTACTTAATTAGTAGTGCAGGGTAGGCCGCGATCATTCAACTTCAACATAAACTGTGAATTTGATGGATTTAAGATAAAGTGGATGATTCAACTCAGTAATAATTGTAACGACCCCCATATCTTTTTCTGCTTATGTGACTTTCTGGAAGGTTTTGTTCTTGGTTTCGAAGTATTTTGGGACACTTAGTCCCTAAACGGAAGCTTAAGTCTTAGGATTTTTGATCGTAGTTAGAACTGTGTGAAGACGACTCTGGATTGGAGTTATGTCGGTTCCGTTAGCTCTGTTGGATAATTTTGAACTTAGGGGCGTGTCCGGATTGTATTTTGGAGGTCTGTAACTGATTTAGGCTTGAAATGGCGAAAGTCGAATTTTTGGAGATTATGACCGGAAGTGGACTTTTTGATATCAAGGTCGATTCCGAAAGTTGGAGTAGGTCCCTAATGTTGAATATGACTTGTGTGCAAAATTTGAGGTCAATCGGGCATGGTTTGATAGGTTTCAGCATCGGTTGTAGAAATTTAAAGTTTCAAGCTCATTAAGTTCGAATTGGAGGGTGATTCGTGATTTTAGCGTTGTTTGATGTGATTTGAGGGCTCGACTAAGTTTGTATGGTATTTTAGGACTTGTTGGTGTTTTTGGTTGAGGTCTCGAGGGCCTCGAGTGGATTCCGGATGGTTAACGGATCAAATTGAGTTTTGGGAGAATGGCTGAAATTGCTGCACCTGGTGTAATCGCACATGCACAAGATTGACCGCAGGTGCGAGCCCGCAGAAGCGAGCCAAAGGGCGCAGGTGCGGTTTGGAAGGAAGAGGTCAGAGGTCGCAGATGCGAGATTTTGGCCGCAGAAGCGGAGTCGCTTCTGCGGAAGGTGGAGCGCAGAAGCGGAGTGGCCTGAAGCTGGAGGATCGCAGATGCGGAAAAGGTTTCGTAGGAGTGGGTGCGCAGGTGCGACCCTTTTGTCGCAAAAGAAAATATTGGGCCTCAAGTGGAATCCGCACCTGCGATGGTACTTCCGCAGGTGCGACTGGAGGCCCGCAGATGCTAGATCACTGGGCAGAAAAAGGGCCAAGTCGAGGGTTTTATCCCATTTTTCAATTTTGGGACTTTGAGAGCTCGGATTTGGACGATATTTTGGGAGATTTTCAGAGGAAGCTTTTGGGTAATGATTCCTAACTCCTTATGGTTATATTTCATTAATCTATAGTTGATTTCATCATTAATTAAGAAATTTGGGTTGAGAAAATAAGGGAAAAGTTTGGAAAGTTCATCAACCAAGTTTTTGAGTTTTGATTGGGATTTTGCTATCAAATTTGGTTAATTTTGGTACGAGTAAACTCATGAGTGAATGGGTGTTCATATTTTGTGACTTTTACCCGATTTCGAGACGTGGGTCCGGGAGGCTTTTTAGGGCGATTTTCGAAATTCTTATTAAAGTCTTTATTTCATTAATTAGATTAGTCTATTATAGTTGTATTTATGATATTTAATTGCTTTTGGCTAGATTTGGGCCATTCGGAGTCGGATATTCGTGGAAAAGGCATTGTTACCGATTGATTGAGTTTGGTTTGTGGTAAGTGGCTTGCCTAACCTTGTGTGGGGGAACTCCCCTTAGGATTTGGTACTGTTTGATATGTGAGCCCCGTGTACGCGAGGTGACGAGTGCATACACGGGATATTCGTTGTGAAATCCAATTTTTACTGAGTAATAACCTGTTTCTTCTTATTTAAGTTATACCAGCATGTGTAGTTATCCTGTTTAGCCTAGAATAGCATGTCTACGTGCCTTAAATGCTTTTCTGAACTTTGTGCAGCATGCTTAGTGGATTCCCTGCTTTTCCTTGAGTTGTACTTAGCCCAAACTGTAAGATTTCTTGCAATATTGAGCTGCGTATTTATTTTAGGACTACAGAACGGTATTCCGGGAGATCCCACTGCATATTTACTTTGGGACTACAGAACGGTATTCCGGGAGATCCCCTTGCATATTTACTTTGGGACTATGGAACGGTCCGAGAGATCCCCCTGCATATTTACTTTGGGACTATGGAACGGTATCCCGGGAGATCCCCCTGCATATTTACTTTAGGACTACGGGACGGTATCCCGGGAGATCCCCCTACACATTTACTTTTGGGACTACGAGTCGGTAACTTGGGAGATCCCTTGTTGTTATTCCTGTATACTATACTTTTTTTCTTCTGTGATTTCATTCTTGTTAAATCTTAGTCTTTTATTATACTGCGATATTTTTGTGCTACCTTATTTAATATATTTATACCAGTAGGGCCCTGACCTGAACTCGTCACTTCTCGACCGAGGTTAGGCTTGGCACTTACTGGGTACCGTTGTGGTGTACTCATGCTACTCTTCTGCACATGTTTTCGTGTGCAGATCCAGGTACCTCCTACCAGCCTCGGTTTTAGTTGCATAGCTGTTGCTGCTCCGGTGACTTCAAGGTACATCTGCCCGCGTCCACAGACCTCGGAGTCCCCCTCTATCTCTTTTTGTGTTGTTCTCCCTTAACTCCTCTAGATACTGATGTATAGAACATTTAGACTAATCTTTGAAGCTTGTGACTTATGGTGTTCCGGGTCTAGGGAGAGTTTATGTGTATATTGAGAGTTGGTTATTGTATATGCCAAGCGACATCTCTATCATTTATTTGAATATCTGTTATAGCTAGTTGTCGAATTTATGTTTTCATTTCATTATTCCGCAATGTTAGGCTTACCTAGTCGTAGACACTAGGTGCCGTCACGACATCTCATGGAGGAAGGATTTGAGTCGTGATAATAATTTACATACATGTAATAAAGATCATAAAGGGTAGATTATGCAAATCTTTTTGCAAGTAAATAATCGTGAAATACAGTGTGAGTCTTGTTCATAAAGGGAAAAATAACAGAGAAACAAGAGGGAACATTTTCTTCTTCTTTTCTTTTGTGCTGGGTTTTCTTTTATTCAATCTTTGTTGTTTCTGCTCCTAGTTTGTACTAGAAGAGCTTGTTGAATCCTGGGGGATACACCTAATTTTATTTATTACAGTGTGAGCGAAATATCCTTAAGGACAGTGTCCTTAACACGCTTCAAGCTAAACTTTTTATTCTCCATAATTAACCAATTTCCAACAATCTTAAGGATATTTCACACTCTGTTCTTATGGAGAATACTGATTGCAATATTTCGACCGATGCTCCAACACATGATGCACAGAATATTTCAGCTATGGTTCTAATTTGACCCAGCAACATATCAACTTTTTCATCCATCTTCTTTTCTTCAAAGCAGATGTCACAACTTGGCAAGGATTCTGAGTCACACCATTATTTGGAGACATTGGAACATTTGGTGTTGATGTTCCTCTTGAATATTATTCTAGTATGGTCTCCAACCTAATTATTGAGAACTTATATTTTAGAATAAATGAGAGCATGCTTTTGCGAGGACACGAGAGAGTAAACTAAGATTTATTAAGATTATATCATTATAAGATTTACTAATATTATATCATTATATATTTTGAGATATTACATAAATTTACCACACCAAAGTGTTGCAACAAGCATTTGGTGTTATTATCTACTGTTGATGTGGTTAAATTTATTGTACCGTTGAATTTTCAAATGTTTTATTTGGTTTATTTTGAAGAGAATTAATCAAGAGTATTGATTTGTATTAGTTACAATTAATGGATTTTCTATGAGAAAAACTAGTAAAACTCCTTACGAGTTGCGGAGAGATTACTCTTTAACCTGAAATATTTGAGTGGGGGGGGGGGGGGGGTCTTGCGCGAGTTGCATGATCCTAAGAAAAAGAAAAAATGTGAGAAAAAATTATTTATTAATGTTATAATAAAGCCTTACAAAATTGAAATTTTTTGTGGCAAAAATTTATATTGGAAGATTAAAAATATATTGTATTTCTGGCTTTGAAAAGTTATGTTGCTTCGGATCTCTTAGTCATTTGGGTGAAAAAATCGTTGAATTATGACCAATTTCCTACTGATTTGAGATATTTCTGTAGAAGATAAAATTGCTTATATATTTAGAAAATTTTACTTTGGTACTTGACTATGGAAGATACAAAAAGAGAATAAATTCCTATGTGTTGATAGATGTTTCAAAAGGCACTTGCATGAAAATCAAGTTTCATTTCATTTGAGATGATTTTATGCCTTACTTGAGAAATATTATGAGTTAGTATTCTATAAGTAAATTTTTCACTATATTAGAAGGATACCGTGATGATATTGAATCTTTGGTTCAGATGAGAAAAATACAATAGTGATTGTGTGATCACCTTTTGATAGAGCCGTCAAAATGGGCTTGGACCATGAGGCCAACCCAACCCAGGCCGCTACTTGGGTAGGGCTGGGTTGAGATTGTTTTAGCCCATTTAAAACTGAGGCTTATAAGCCTGGCCCAAGTCAGCTAGCTGGCCCTTGAGGCTTGACAGAGGCTGGGTCTGGGCTAGCCCTTGGGCCAAAAATTAATTCAATTCATATTTAAATATTTTAAAAAAAATAAAAACTAAAATAATATTAACTATAATCCACATTTTCCAACCTTATAATTCTCATTTATCCTTCCATATCAACTAGAATTTATATTTTTGATATGCATGTAGTATGACAAGATTAGTTTTCCTTTTGCTTAATTAACAACGAACTAGGAAAGCTTTAAGTGGCCAATAATATTTTTTTTCAAAAGAAAATATTACTTTAAGTGGCAAATGATCAGTTTGGTTACTTTAATATATTATTAATTATTAAATTGCTCTTCAATATAGGAAAAGGTCAAGTTTTAATACCCAAAGAAAATTGAAAAACACTAGCAAATTTCATGAATTTTAAAATTTTCATGGACTATAATGATGAAATCAACAAATAATGTTAAACCCTAATTAAAAAACCTTAACATATAAACTTATCAAAGCAATTCCTGAATCTAAGAAAAGTGAAAGAAAAGTACTAAAAAAAAATATTCATGTAACGTTAAAAAAAAGAAGAGCTAGAGATATAGAGAATTTGCATTTCAATTACGAGATTCCTTATCAAATATCAAGATTCTTGTACACTCTAAATAAACAGAAGTCGTTCATATGATTAAGAGATTATGTCATGAAAAAATATCTAAAGATTTGAAGAAATATTTTTTTCTAAAAAAGTTGAAGGGGAGGCCCGCCCTAGCCCGCGGCCCTCTTAGGGCTGGGCTGGGCTGGCCATTTTAAGGCCCATATAGATGGAGGGCCAGCCCGCTCTAGCCCACCAAATTTAGAAGCCCACGAAGCTTGGGCTGGGTTAGGCTGAGCTAGCTCTTTTTGACAGCTCTACCTTTTGATGGGTGTTATGGTATTAAAATTGCCTGGAAGTGAGGTTGATTAAGCAACCTCTTGGTGAGTTAAACTGACAATAATTATGTCGATAAATTGTGATTGACAATCCGCAATAGCCATTGTAAGAAAATAAATCTTTCAATGGGAAGAGTAGATACATTCTTTAGAGACATAATGTGATATAGTAATTGCTTAGAGATGAGATTTTTTTTATACATATTATGTGTAGTCAAAAGAGGATTTAGCCGATCCTTTGACTTATAAGTGAAACATCGAGGGGTTGAGGCTTTTGTTAATTTGATATATATCAACAATGATGGTAACCCAACCTATGTGATTGGAGATCCCATGAAGCATGTTCATATGGGTAATAACAAGTAATTAGTTGATCAAACATGCACTATTAAATTGTATCTCTTCCTATGGTGTATGTGTATATAGTGCAAGACGGCAAGGAATGTGAGACTGAATTATTCCTCTTAATCTAATCCATAGCCTTTTATATGTGGTGTATTGAGCTGCAGAATACATTGATGGATGGACCTATATGAGTGTGGAGTGGGGCCGCTCCTATGGAAATTATGGCAAAAAATTTCTAGAGCACTAATGAAAACCAGGCGCACGCCTGGCCTATTAGTGTAAAACCGCGATAACAGCAGAAATTATTGGAGTGTAATATGATCAATATGATCCTTAGCTTACAATAATTTTTGGTTCATAAGAGTTATCAACTTCTCCAATTATTTCGTAGTTAAATATTATTTTATTTATATCTGGTTCATAGTCTTTAAGACACCAGATGAATTTTATTATACCCGAAACCCAGTAAATTATCTCACTTTCTTTATTTATTTACTATTTATTTTTTATATCCCCTTTGAGATATGTGAGGGATTGTTGAAAAATTAGTGGTATCTCAAAAGGTAATGTCCATCTTGGTTTGGAAAATCTTTTCTCGTTGAAATGTTATTTATATCTACTTATTATTTAGTAAGTTATTTTACAATTAATAGAGTCAAACTAGCCGTTAACTAGCCATTATCTAGCCGTTGGAGCAACACCTATATAAACATGGTCTTTGAAGAGCTAAAGACACACTTTCTAACATAACTTTCTGAATCATCTTCTTCCTTCTATATGCTGGGTTTCATTTTTGAATTTTCTGTTAGTTCTGTTCTCAGTTTAATAACTGCAAGAGCTTGTTGAATCCTGAGAGATACGCCTAATTTTATTCTTTATTATGTAGGTGAAATATCCTTAAGGACAATGTCTTTAACACGCCTCAAGCTAAATCTTATTCTCTATAATCCAATATTTTTCCAACAGTTATATGAAAGAAAAAATAGTAATCAGATAATTTAGAACATTCAGAAAACAATTAAGAGTCACATGTAACATGTGTTTAGAGAAAGTATCAGTAATACTAAAGGAAGCATATTAGTAATTATAAATAAATGTTAAAGTAAGTGATAAAATATTATTTGATAGTACAACCAGTCAAAATTAATAATAATTTAATATATTGTTTATAAATTTTATAAAAATGTAACTTGATAAATATTTTTATATCTATCAACTTGAAAAAGTAATACTCCTTCTTTTTCAATTTATGTGAAGTTGTTGACTTAACAGTTTAAGAAATAAAGCAAGAATTTTAATAGGCGTTTGGACATAAAAAATAATAATTTTAAAAATATATAGTATTTGGATTTAAGTCGAAAATGATATTTAAAATTTAAAATTATGTTTGGACATGCATTTCACTTGAAAAAAATGTTGCAGTTGTGAGTGGCGAAAAAACTTTTTCTGAAAATTTGAAAAACTCATTTTCGGAAAATCTTCAAAAAGTTGCAAAATTTTATGGACAAAACAAATACGTTTTTTTAATAAAAAAAATCAGAGAAAAAAATCTATGGACAAATGGGTGCTTAATATTTCTGATCTAAATAAATTACAAATATTTTTGTGCCTCTAAATTATTTTATTAATGATAAAATAACAAATTCAAATTAACTTATTTAAAAATACAAAGATGTTTAAGGATGGACAAAAAGGAAAATAATCGCATAAATTGGGACCGATGCGAGTAGTAGCATATAAATTACTTAGAAGTTAGAAGAGTGCACCATTACACCTCCTGACCTCCGTAGAAATTTTGAAGGCAATCGTCGCTTTCATCTTCCCTAAAAACGCCATGGACAACAACCCTCACCAATCGCCGACAGCTGCTGCAGCTGCGGCGGCTCAGTCGGCACCATATCCACAGCAAACACCATACCACCACCTCCTCCAACAACAACAGCAACAGCTCCAAATGTTTTGGACTTACCAACGCCAAGAAATCGAACAAGCCAACGATTTCAGAAACCACCAACTTCCCCTCGCCCGCATTAAAAAAATCATGAAAGCCGACGAAGACGTACGCATGATCTCCGCCGAAGCTCCAATTCTCTTCGCCAAAGCGTGTGAACTCTTCATTCTCGAACTCACGATTCGTTCGTGGCTTCACGCCGAGGAAAACAAGCGCCGAACTTTACAGAAGAATGACATCGCTGCCGCGATTACTCGTACCGATATATTTGATTTCCTCGTTGACATTGTACCTAGGGATGAGATTAAGGACGAGAGCGGCGTTGTTGGGCTTGGGACGGGAATGGTGGGCCCCTCTGCTAGTGGTGTGCCATATTATTATCCTCCATTGGGCCAGCCTACTCCTCCGGGTGGAGTGATGATGGGTAGGCCTGCTGCTATGGCTGGGGTTGATCCGTCGGCTTTTTATTCCCAGCCGCCGTCGCAGGCGTGGCAATGGCAGACAACAGAGGATAATTCATATGCTAGTGGTGGAAGCAGTGGACAGGGTAACCTTGACGGTCAAACGTAAGGGTTTCAATTCTGTTATATGTTTATTTGGTTCCATTTCAGATCTGATTTTTTAGCTAGGGTTTGAAATGTTAAGATTGGGAAATGAAAATGCTTTATTTGTTCTTTTCCGTGAGGATTTAGAGTTAGGAATATTAGCTTCAATTAAATAAATAGATAAAAAAACCTGCAAGTACTGAATATTGGAACAGAATGGATGTCGAGCCAACCTCGAGCTAGGGCTAATCCCCACGAAAGGGAAAAAAAAGAGCCGATGCCAACTGGTTTGGAATTAAGGCATAGTTGTTGCTGCTGCTGCCGCAGTCTTGTATGTTGAAGAAGAATCAATTTAGGGCAGTCAGTACCATATTGAGCAGCTACATAATGAGTAATAAAATTTGTGCAATCTTTAGTTGATGATGTGCATGTGAGATGTTTGTAGATATTTAAATTAAACGCATACTTATATTTTTCCTTAATCATGTTTGTGTGTTGGAGGAAATGATTTGACATAATAATTGTAGGTATCTGTAATTGGATCAACAGATCTTCCCTCAACATGTGTCAATAGGATTTCTAGCATTTCGAAAGAAACTGGAGAGAAAGAGAAACTTCACCTCATTTTGGATAGTTTAAGGTTGTGTTTAAAATCTTAATTTGAAGTTCCTTCCAAATAGGATGCTATCTTAACTAAAGCCAAAAGGAAAAAAAATCTAAACTTTTAAAGGGAGCAAGCATGATTCAACTTAGATCCTCACTGAAACCTGGTCCAGATTGCACAGGCTGTGGTGAGATTGTTATGATCAGCAATTCATTTGAATTCCAATTCAGACTGCAAATGGTTGTTCTGGGTTCATGTAATTGCTTACTTCCTCCTTACGCTTCGTTCAGATTACCTGGTTTCGTTGAACGATTGCTGACTCGTGTCATTTCGTAGCAATCAAGATATACATGAACCACTCTGAGGTTACCATTTGAGCAATTAATTAAATGTTCTGACTTCTCAGGCTCAGATCTATATTGCATTAATTACTTCTAAAACGACTTTATGTCCAGTTTTGAATTATATGATCCAAATCATTTATCCATTGTTTACACACCAAGAAAAGAGATCCTCTTGATGTGACAAGTAATTAGGAGGTAAAGATAACTCTTGTGGAGGGACTGAGAAGGGAAAGAGTGATGACACAGGAATGGAGGGAAGCAAAATGCTGTCAAGGGAAATGAACATTTTTATATTTTGGAGGTTAAAAGCGAAACAGTTTCTCTTGCAAGGAAAGCTTATTCCTGTGTTAAGATCTGTAAGTAGCTGTCTAGTAATGGTTATTGAGAAAGGGATGTTAAGATGATTGACCAATGTATAAACAAAAGGATTTTGAAAAGATCCATGCAAACTTAGGAATCTAGAGCAGGACTATCTTGTATGTCTCTTGTTTAAATAACTAGGTAAGTTTTAACTTGTGAGTCAATCATTTTTCAGTCCCTTGGATTTTGGCAGGTTCAGAAAATTTGGATGGTGAATAGAAAGTGTGGATTTCCTAAAAATCTATTGTAGATTAAATTAGTTTCGATGGACTGGGAATCCAAATTGTCTTTATTTTCAGTCTTGTTTTCATTTTACGGCTGCAAGTAGAGATTCTTATAAAATCTTCTTTGAAAAATGAATAAATGTTAGTTTAATTTCAGTTGTAACCGGAAAGTGTAGGAAGTAACCAAAAGAGCAAGGGAATCTCGCGCTAGAGCAAATAGTCAGACAGTAGTTGATCATATTCTCGGAAATGCTTGTTCTTAACACGAGTATGATTTTCTTTCTAGCTTTTTCCTCTCTTGGCCCATCCTTTTTCTGGGGTTTTGAATGATCTGAATAAAGAGAGGTGACCCCCAAAAAAAAAAAGAGTAAATGGGACTGGGGATAAAAAACTGTAGTAAATGTGTGAGGAATAGAGGAACGAAAAGCTGCCAAGGGAGCTGCTAAAGTTGCAAGTTTTGGCAATGAGGTAGAGCACTCAATGGGCTAAGTTGACCCTATTTCGTTCACCAATGCAAGAGATACATGGAGTGGAGGCCTAGATTTTTTGGATTAAAGAATATTAGTAATCTTTATTAAATAAAGATTATGTAAGTAGTAACCCACACAAATATAATGATTACCTGTAGTTGGTTATGTTAGTAATTTGTTACAATATAAAGGTTGAATTCTATGTAGTCGAGCCTAAACTTGTCTATTCTCTCTTTTTCCTATCACTTATTAGTGTTCAATTAAAAACACATTTATGAAACTGGGGCCAGTATATCCTTTTCTTTATAAATAACAGTTTTTATTCGTCTTTCTTTGGTAATCCCTGGTTGAATACATTTGCTTTTTACCGGACAGGTTTCTGCCTCCAGTTTGATCAATGTATTTTGAGCTAAAATTGCTTTGCAACTCATATTCATGAATGGGATCTCATTGGTGATGACTTCATCTCATTCTTGGCATGTCCCAAGTTATTGTTTCGTATCATGCATCTTGGTTCTGAAGTTGAAATATGTTGCCTACACTATAGGGATACCTGCAATGGACGCCAAGGTTTATGCGGTCACATAATTTGCTTTTGGTTCTCACAATTCTATCTGTTTGTAGTTTGTAATTTTGCATTATGATTTTACTTAATTGGCGTAGCGGCAAATATAATGTTTTGTAGTATTCATGATTTATGGGTTTCTTAGTATGATCTGCTTCAGGATCTAAAGACCCTCCCATCCATATTGTCCAACAATTAAATCTTAGTGCTAAATTTATCCCATTTCCCTTGCTGCAGTTAAAAGATCTCGTCAGCCGCTGGTTTGGAGGCTTAACAGCACAAGTACAACTAATGGTTATGGATGCGGCATGTATTTCTTCTCTCAAATGTGAATCCACCTTTCTGCTACTGTCCATGGGTACCGTAACGACCTGAATCCTTTTCTGTATAAAACTTCAATCTTTTTGCGCTTCCTGGATTTGACTCATCAAAATCTTTTGTGGTTACTAGTTGTTAGTGCCATATAGATTCACATGCAGCTGTGTTGGTTCCTAATTACTACTTAATTTCTTTCTGAACTTTTAATTCTTTGCGTAGTGGTCCTGTTATCATGCAATTTTTAGGAAGATGACAAAAGCTTGATAATATGCCTACAGAGATGTCAAGTCGTCTTCCCCCCCCCCCCCCCCCTAGTCAGTTGGGTTATATGACTTATTTGGCACAATGATGGGCACTCAAAATATACCTTTCACTGCCTCTGCTCGCTGTGATGTAACTGAAGTTGCCTTCGCTTGTATCCTATTATGTGCATACTTGTCGTTTGGTTGGGAAATAAGTTATCCCATGATTAATTATATTGGGATTAATTATCCCACCCTTCTATAGGGATAAAAAATCACTACAGTCCTGGGATAACTAATCCCAAGATTAGTTATACCACGATTTTATCCCAACCAAATGTGGGATAAACTCATTTCAAATTTAATCTCGAGACTAATTATCACTTATCCCTCGTACCAAACGAGCCGATGGTGTACTATAAGATTAGTTTATAAGGGTGAAAGGAGGTGAATGCATCAAGTCTTGTACATCATATTATAACCAGAAGTAGCAGGCACCAGAAGAACTTGAGTGTTAATCTTTAAAAAAGCACGGAATAAAGAAGACGATCCAAGTTACAAGTATATTAGAGGTTTTGCACATACGGTCCAATTCATTACTTTGATTTACTTTCGTATTGCCACTACAAGGATGAGACAAAAAAGCGTATATTTAATTTAAGTTACAATACGTTCCAATAAAGGATCATAATTCTCCTTCATAAAACCTTGAACACTTTCATTTGACAACTTGAATATTTGATTGATGTTCCCAACAGATGTCGCTTCAGTGAAACTATCCGAAACCTAAATGCCAACTTTTTGGACTCAAAACACGTTTCTATAGTGTAAAAAAAAAGTTACTTTTCTATATAAAACGCGGTACAATATCGCGTTTTACCTTAACGGCCGTTTGAACCGTTAAGTAAAACGCGGTACTGTACATATAAAATGCGATTTTTTACCACGATTTATATAAAATGTGGTATTGTACCACGTTTTACTACCAGAATTTGAGGGAATCAACTATTTGTCAGTTGGTCATTTGTGAAAGCCTAAATAATAGGATTTCTTCTAAACTTTATTTGTCTTTTGCCTTCTTTAACTTTCGTAACTTATATATTTTAAAACTATGTAAAGTAGTATAAATAAAATTGTTATTCTTTTATTAAAAAAATTATTAAACAAAGAAAAGTATTTGACAATAGTTTTTTTTTAAAAACTAGTTGATTGCTTTATGTACTTTTTCACATTGTAATTTTATTTTTGAAAATTTTAGGAATGGGTGTCTAAATTTATGGGGTCAATTGGTTTTTTGGCTCTTGACAAACTTGTTTTTAGTTTTTTGACCCTATCTGTTTTTTTTTACACACGGGAGATTTATTTTTACACGTAAGAGATCTCTCTTTTACACATAAGAGATCTAAAAAGGTCATTTTCTTAAATTCAAAATTATAAAGGGGCAAGATGTACAAATAGCACGAATTATTGGATCAATTGATTTTGTAACTCTTTACAAATTTATTTTTAGTTTTATGAACCCTAACTCTTTATTTACATATGAGAGATTTAGTTTTACACGTAAGAGATTTGTCTTTTATACATAAGAGATCTAAAAAAATATTATTTTCTTACATTATAAATTGTAAAGGAACGGATTCAGACGGGCCAATTGGTTTTGTAACTCTTTACAAATTTACTTTTAGTTTTATGACCCTAACTCTTTTTTTGCATATGGGAGATTTATTTTTACAAGTAAGAGATTTGTCTTTTATACATAAGAGATCTAAAAAATATTATTTTCTTACTTTATAAATTGTAAAGGAACGGATTCAGACGGGTCAATTGGTTTTGTAATTCTTTACAAATTTATTTTTAGTTTTATGACCCTAACTCTTTTTTTTACATATGGAAGATTTACTTTTACGCATAATAGATCTGTCTTTAACACATACGAGATCTAGAAATATCATTTTCTTAAATTATAAGGGAGCATGGTATACAAATAGCACCTGAATTTATACTGGAAATTAAATTCATTCATCTTTGTATTCTAAACTTTGTCAGTTTCTTATATATAGAACAGAGAAAAGTATTAATTTTTCAAAAAAGAAGTTACTTTTTTGTTATTGAATTAAAAAAGAAGTTAATGTGAAAAAGTATATAAAGCAATCAACTAGTTCAAAAAAAAAACTATTGTCAAATACTTTTCTTTGTTTAAGAATTTTTTTAATAAATAAATAACAATTTTTATTTATACTACTTTACATAATTTTAAAATATATAAGTTACGAAAGTTAAAGAAGGTAAAAGACAAATAAAGGTTAGAAGAAATCCTATTATTTAGGCTTTCACAAATGACCAAACTGACAAATCGTTGATTCCCTCAAATTCTGGTAGTAAACGCGGTACAATGCCGCGTTTTATATATTAACGGTCTAAACGGCCGTTAAGGTAAAACGCGGTATTGTACCACATTTTATATAGAAAATATTTTTTTTTTATACTGTAGAAACGTATTTTGAGTCCAAAAAGTTGGGATTTAGGTTTCCGACTCGTGTAAACAGGCTTTTCTTTCTTTCCTTTTTTTTCTTTTTTGGTAAACCATCCAATTTCAGATGCTGCAATTTGTCCTTTGAAGGAGTTTGTTATTAGCCCCACACGACCACACCCAAAATAGAATTTGGTTCTTTTACTAAGTCAAAAATTTGCCCGGCTTATCCCCCAAAGAGATTGGTCTTGGCGGTCTATGTTTTCTGACGGTTTTAGCAAAATACCCCTTTTACACTTTGAACTTCATAATTCTTAAATTTTTAAAGCTTAAAATTTTTATTTCGTGGTGAAAAACAGAAGTTAATGATCGATTATTATTAAAATCGTATAAAAGTTTGTAAGTTATATTTAAAACACAGATTTTGATAATTTACTATAAAAAATTTTAAACTCCATTTTTGAACATTAGAAAGTATTGAAGAAGATAAAGTAGTCTTTTTGATTTGGTGTTATTTAATTAAATTGGTGACTTGAGATTGTATATATTGGTATTTAAATTTGAGATCATTTGGAATAAATTTTGGGTGATATAATTGAAATTGAAATTACAAATTCAAAGGACACTTTGTTAAAATAATCCAAAAAAGGTATGTCAATCGGGTAGGCTTTAATAAAAAACTTAACAATAGGTAGAGAAAATATAGCATCAACTCTACCAATCCAGTAAAAAAAAAATCTTGAAGAGCAGCAGTATGACAATCGAGACGAATAACTTAATGATAGGTAAAGTAAAAATAGCATCAACTCTACCAATCCGGTAGAGAAATCCTGAAAAATAAAATATGACAATCAGGTAGCTTCGATGAACAATTTAATCCACAAAACCATTAATTTTTTCAAATATCGCTAAGGGCCGGGATCATTTTCCAAATATCGCTCCTGTAACCATAAAGGATCAAGAAACTCATTTTTTCCCCTTCCCATCATTTCCGTCACAATTAAGCTACGTTCAGAAGCTGTATCCATCATGGCTTAAAGGATTGGGCAAAATTACGATGACAAAAATTGTACGTCTTGAATTCAAGAGAAAAGCTTACAAAATCTGATAGCAGGCCGGAAGAGGGTATTGGGAGGCAATTAGAATGACATAAAAACTGATTAACTAGGAGGTTCAGAATAAGACTACAGGGTATCCAACTGCTACGGATTACAATGTGAAACTAATTTTTGCACTTCTTCTATCTCTGGCTCTACATCTCCAATTGGTGTCCTTCGCAACGCCTGCAGTAACACATAGAGTTCAGTGTCTCATTGCAGGGATCATCATATATATCAACAAATTTCAGTTAGTTCCAGATATTTCACTAGCAAGGGAATTTAAAAGGCAATTTAGTTAAAAAGCTAAGTATCAGGAACCCAACATATTTCATAAACAATTCATGGTCAACAAAAAGATGAAGGATCGATATCAAATAACAGTTGGCAAGGTTATAGATGATTCATCAAAACGTTTACATATCAATCAATGAACTAAGTCTTGACCCAGAATTAGTGGGATCAGCTTTATACATTTAGATGCCATAAACTTGAAAAAACAAGATAGATGGAGAAACTGCGAAGACACCATGCTAATCATTTTTGAGAGAAAGACACCATGGTAATCATTAACATATTCATTTTTATGAAAAGGAATGTTTACTCACATTGATAGCAGTCTTATAACATGATAGATAGAAACTGCAACGACACCATGCTAATCATTTTTGAAAGAAAGACACCATGGTAATCATTAACATATTCATTTTTATGAAAAGGAATGTTTACTCACATTGACAGCAGTCTTATTACTAACCCGAATCCACCAGAGAATATATAATTATATCTAGTGTTTTTTATGGCTAAAAGATAAATTTATCAATCAACAATCAACTTCGAGATCATCAGGGTTCTTATTCCTTTGATGTCAGCTAGATGGTGTATGTCCTAACTAGTGAAAATTAAGGAAAATGTATAACAATATCAAATGATGATATGACTGAACGTCAAGGTTCAGTTGGCCATTTGACAGCTAGATGGTGTATGTCCTAACAAGAATTCCACACACTAATTTCAGTATTTGGGTGGCAGAGAACATCAATCAACATTACCATGCTTTTCATAGTCAACTTCATGCACTTTTTTGCATATATAGAAACTGACACAAACATTAACTACCAAGAGACCACTGATTATATGCTGATTAGGATGAACTTCCTTAGAACTAAGCGTTCTCTGAAATATCCCATCAAAGCCCCAAACTGAAAAAATGTTTTTATCTCAAAAGACTATTAACATTGAGGAATCAGCCTTTCATTCTCTATAACAGAATCCTCGTAATGTAAATTTATCAACTTGGATCATCATAACAAAACTAACAGTAAAACATGGGGTCACCTCCTTTTAAAGGCAAAAAGTCCTAAATTTTACTCCTTTGACTCAGCTCTTTCCAGCATTTGACTAACTAGTAAATGCAAGTCGCTGTACAAAAAATCCTAACACAATTGAACCTGAGTGCGATTAGTAAATAAGAGGTTGTTTGGCTAAGCTTATAAGCTGGTCAAACTAACATATAAGCATTTTTCGGCCTATCTACGCGTTTGGTAAAGTTAAAAGTGTAAGCTGGTCACCCCCACCCCCAGCTTATGAATTTTTAGCTAAGCATTTTAAGTTTGACCAAGATTTTTACTATTTTATCCCTAAAATATTCCTTTTCAAAACAAAACTCCTACATCGATACTCACTACCTCACATATTTTTTTCAACCTAAACTGCAATCCTCATTGACTATTTGAGGTAAGCAAATTCTCTATTCCTTTGCATATTTGTATCTATGTGATTGTGTATTAATCTTTGAAATGTATGTAATAAACAGGGACATATCAAATTTTTGGTGTATTGCTTTCTAAGTGTTGTGGTGATGAAGATAGTGTTTCTCTTCAAATATTTTATCCTATTTAGGTTTACTTTTTTACTGAGAAACTTTTGTCAATTTATTAATTATTATAACTTATGATTTTATGATTATCATAAAATAAATTATATTTATCATAAAAATTATCTTATCTAATCACAATTGTATTTAGAATAAAATAAAAAATAGAATATTTTGTATTTGAATCAATCTGGAATCTAAAATTTTGAAGAAATTACGCCCTTATAAGTGTAAACAGTTCTAAGGTTATTCAAGTCGAAAAAAGAACTTATCACCACTTTTTTATCAAATACTGCAGCACCTTATTATCAATTTCAGCACTTGTATCCAAACACGTAACTGCTTATTTATTAAATCAATTCAGTACTTAAAATTGCTTTTGAGCACCTAATGCTTATCAGCTACTTCAAATCAGCTAACACAAACGGGCTCTAAGTTTCCCTTTTGGATACAAATATGTGAGTAAGTATATCTTATCCCTCATTTACACGTAACACAACAACAAATAAGATTCTTCTACATGATATCACTACGTAATGTTCTCCAGGCTATAATACAACAGAAAACCAGCAATTAACCAAGCAAGTCTCTAGATCCCACAAAATTAAGATATCTAGCGACCAATCATATGTAAACAATTTCCAAATCAATAATTTGTCAGAGTCAGAATAACAAGAGGGAAAGCTAGAAAATTTACCAATTAAGAAGCACCAACGATGATGTTATTGATAGGAATGAAAATCAACTTCACGAAAAATCCAACAAATCCCATCACAACAAAACCGATCGCTGTACGAGTAGCAACCTTGGTAAATTCTACACCACAAACATTCAAAAATTAGTCAATAAGGTTCTGAGACAAGTAAAATCCCTAGATCTACATCCAAATAATATAAATCAATTAGCTGTGCTTCAATCCTAAACTATACAAATTTATATATACAATACCTTTACGATCAGGCTTGTGACATCTTTTGACGAGCCTAACGCTGTCTTTGGCGAAATCTCTAAGAGGATCGAACACAGAATCGAGGGCGTCCATTTGAATTGGATCTGATCTGAAAGAAGAAGCAGATTAGGGTTTCTCTCTGAATTGGGTGAAATGGAGATGTATGAAATGAGCTTCGGATCGATGCAAATGAAGAAATATCGTCGAGAGAGTTTGGTTTTGACACGGAGAGAGAGGATACCGATTGGTGGTCAAAGCCGAGTGACGTTAGCTGAAATGTCTAAATTACCCCTTGCACTTGTCTAGTTGTCATGCGGGTCTTTATAACGTACCAACTTGAAAGGAAAATAGGAGTAAGTCAAAAGACAAAATGACACTATATAGCCACTCTTGAAATAATAGTCGAATATATATATATATATAAAATTATATAAATTTATACTTTTTCGGTTACCAAATGTATATATAGTTTTTGTCGTTGGCTAAAAGTGATAATACCCCTACAATCAAATCTCTATATAACAGATTCGCTTGTTCCGATTTTTTTTTTTTTGCTATTATAGTGAAGTGCTGTTATAAAAGAGATATATTATAACATAGTATAAACATCAATTATGAAAAGACTTGACATTTATAGTGAATAACTGTTATATGAGGATGTTGTTATAGAAATATCTTATTATACTTGTCCAAAATCTCCAAAGCTTTTATAGCATGCAATAAAAGTTTTTCCTCGATTATATATATATATACACACACTACAATAGTTGGGGATGTTATTATATTATATCTATACCGCTGCAGTAGGGGACGTTATTATTACTATGTATATACCACTACAGTTAGGGACGTTATATATATACACACACTCAAACGGGGACGTCCCTATGTGACATATTTACTTCCAGGTTGTTTCTTGCACTCTTATGTACTTACTGTTTCTTTCATATGTTATTCATGTCTTACATACACAATATATTATTTTCGTACTAGAGCCCTTTTTCTTGGGCACTGCATTTCATATTGTAGGTCTAGGTAGAGAGTCTGAAGGCCTCCCCGGTAGGTGGTTGTTGTTGGTAAGGTCCATGCCTCCCGGAGTTAGTCGAGTTTAGAGGTTTTGGTATATATATATATATATATATATATTAGGCGTAAGTTGGGGCCCTATCACGATCATCCAACTTATGTTGTACTCTTAAAGGCTTGTAGACCGATTATTGTATGTCTAATATGTTATGTATGGCCTTGATGTTGCCATGTTGATGTTTACTGTAGCCTTGCCGGCCTTTTGTGTGTGTGTGTGTGTGTGTGTGTGTGTGTGTGTATATATATATATATATATATATCATGTCCTCATATTGATGTAAGTTATGGCCTAGTCGGTCCCAAATATNTTTTGAGGTGGTTTGACGGTGTACCTAATATGTGTATCATATTGTATATCATTTGTGTATCACACACATATATATATATATATATATATATATATATATCATATTTGTATCAAATGTGTATCACATATATATCCATGTATACCTGTACATGTGATGCATGCGTGATACATGTTTGATACATGTGTTGCAGAAAGAGTAGGATCTAGAATTTTTGTAAGATGGGTACACCACTAAAGAAAGGAGAAAATAGAAAGTATTAAGTGAGAATTGATCATTACTCCTCTAGGTAAATAACTCAGCATTCAACTAAGTACACCATGGAGCACAGGTGCCAGCAGATAATATTAGATCAATTCTAGAAAATATGTACATAAAATACCTAGTTTGGCGGAAAGATCATGGGTTCACGTGTCCCATATATAAGCATATAAGTCCGCCCCTAGTCGTAGAAGAATTTTTTGAACTCGATTTTAATGATGCTAAATCAGTCCAAATCACCTTCAATCTTCCTCAAAATTGTATATTGGCTCTATATATTTCAATTAATTTTAACCATACCCATTGAAAAATGTCCTTTTTTGCTTAGATTTTTGGAATCTTTTTTTGTGTGCGTGTGTGTGTGTGTGTGTGTGTGTGTGTGTGTGTATATATATATATATATATATATCATGTCCTCATATTGATGTAAGTTATGGCCTAGTCGGTCCCAAATATTCTGTATGTCGTGGTTATGTGATAATAGGTTGGTACGCTTGGTCAAGTGAGGAATCGGATGCCGGTCTCGCCTCCCCAAGTTTGGGGTATGAAAAACTTGGTATCAGAGTAGATTTGTGTCCTAGGGATTCAACAAGTCGTGTCTAGTAGAGTCTTGCTTATAAGTGTGTTGTGTACCATACTTATAATCCGGAGGTTACCGGGCATTTAGGGATGGTCACCTTTATTTCATACTCTAGATCATGTGATAGAGCTGAGTCATAAGATTTTGAGTCTTACTCGTGCCTCGGTATATGTTTACAGTGATGCCGGTGACTAGGAAGACCACCGCCAGTCGTCAAGCCAATGTGAATGCGGGTGAAGGTACTAGCAGCGCATCGCCTGGTAGTGCGGGCCAGTCTGAGGCCCAAAGTGAGTCACCATCTCAGGTGTCAACACCTGAGGAGATTAGAGGGAACCCAGTACCCCTAGTTCCCCCACCCGGCTCATCAAGACCAAGATGTTAGGAGTGCGGTACAATTGTTGACGCAGTTAGTAGCTTCACAACAGTGCCATATGAGGGCACCTGTGAGTGCTAGATCTTCTAATAGGTCAGGGAGTTCTAGAGCTTGGGAGTTCATTAGCCTTAGCTCGCCAGTGTTTATGGGTTCTGATCTGGATGAGGATCCCCAAGACTTCATTGATCAGCTTCACAGATATCTGGATTACGCATGCTTCGAAGACCGAGGCAACGGAGCTGGCATTTTTCATGCTACAAGACATGGCCGTTATGTGGTATGAGGCTTGGTAGCGGTTCAAGGGACCGGATGCACCTTGAGCAGAATGGGAGGACTTCTTAGAGGACTTTTTGGATCATTATATTCCATTAGAGGTTCGAGAGGCCAGAGTTGATTGATTCTTAGACCTTAGGCAGGGCAATATGAGTGTTTGAGAGTACAACCTCAGGTTTGATTCTTTGGCTAGATATGTTCCTACGATTGTGGCCTTGATGAGACATAAGTTCCATCGGTTCATGAACGGTCTTGAGCCATATTTGATTGGAGACTGTACAACAACATCCCTACTCCAGGATATGGATATCTCCCGCATACAAGCATTTGCTCAGAACTTAGAGGACCGTAAGCACCAGCTTCAAGTTACCCGAGATATAGAGATAGAGCAACATAAGAAAGCCATATCTATTGGGTACTATGGAGAATCGCGGGATGTTTCAGACCACAGTCTTCTAGGCAACCAACTTATCTTGCTAATAGTGCTCCACCTCAATTTCGGGGGCCTAGGTATTATTGTTATGTCCATTTCGAACCGGTTCAGAGTTCGCGGGCACCAAGTTTTCAGACTCAAGGGAGCTTGAGTCAGACGAGACCATCTTTGCCGCCCTGTAGTGTGGTAAGAACATATTGAACCATGCTGTCGAGGTTCAGATGCATGTTATGGGTGCGGGTTTTCAGGCCATATTATGCGTGATTGCCCAAGAGGGGTGAAACGGGCTGGGCTCAGCCGACCAGGTCAATAGCAGCTTCATCATTGACAACACATCCTTCAGGGAATGGTCCACAAGCACCGGCTAGCCGAGGTAGAGGTAGAGGAGGAGCGTCTTGTTTATGCGGTACCCTAAACTGCATTTATGCCTTAGTAGATCGACAAGATCTTGAATCGTCACCAAATGTTGTTACAGGTTGTTTGTATATTGACTATTTCCTTACATGATGTTTACACATTGATAGACCAGGTTCTACTATGTCATATGTCACTCTGTAAGTCACCGATAAGTTTGGGATAAAACTTGAGTTATTACGTAAGCCATTTGATGTATCTAAGATGGTTGGTGAATCGGTTATCGCTAGACAGGTCTATCAAGGTTGTACGTTGGTAATTTGTAGCCGTCATACCTCAACTGATTTGGTTGAGCTAGAAATGGTGAATTTAGATGTTATCATTGGAATGGATTGGCTAGTATCTTGTTATGCAATGGTTGATTGTCGCACGCAGGTTGTTAGATTTCAATTTTCAGGCGAGCCAATCGTTGAATGGAAGGATAACGTTGTGACTTCTAAGGGCATATTTATTTATTACCTTAAGGCGAGGAAGATAATATCTAAAGGGTACATCTATCATCTTGTTCGAGCTAGAGATGTAGATGCAAAACCACCAACCCTTCAGTCTGTTCCAGTGGTTAGTGAATATCCAGATGTGTTTCCGGAGAACTCTCAAGTATTCTTCCAGAGAGGGAGATTGATTTTGGTATTGATGTGCTTCCAGACACCTAACCGATATCTATCCCTCCTTACTGAATGGCTCCTGCCGAGCTGAAGGAGTAGTTGAAGGATTTGTTGGAGAAAGGCTTCATTAAGTCTAGTACTTCGTTGTGGGGTGCACTAGTGTTGTTCGTACATAAGAATGATGATTTGTTGGCAGTTGAATAAGGTTACCATAAGGAATAAATATCTGCTTCCAAGGATCGATGACCTATTTGATCAGCTACATGGTGCCAAGTGCTTCTCGAAAATTGATTTAAGGTCAGGGTACCATCAATTGAGAATTAAGGAAAATATTCAGAAAACGACCTTCAGAACTAGCTATGGTCATTTTGAGTTCCTTGTGAAGTCGTTCGGGCTTACTAATGCACCAGCGACCTTCATGGATTTAATGAATCTGGTCTTCAAGCCTTTCTTGGATATATTTGTGGTTGTGTTTATTGATGATATTCTAGTGTATTCATGGTCAAAAGAGGATCACGTGAACCATCTATGAGCAGCGTCACAGACGCTTCGGGATCGTGAATTGTATGTTAAGTTGTCCAAGTGTGAATTTTGGCTGAATTTAGTGGCATTTCTTGGCCATATAGTCTCTGACAAGGGGTATCAAACTTGTTAACTAGAAGATTGAGGTTGTGAACAATTGGCCGAGGCTGTTACATCCCACAGTTTTTATATGTCAAGTATGTCGTAAGTCAATTGACGTTAGCTCAGAAATACGATCATCCTTGAGGTTATACAAAGTAAGTTAATCATGTTACCATTGAGGTTACAAAAGGTTTAAGATCATTATCAACAAGTACCAAGATGGTTAGAAGTTGAATGAGTCGAAGAAAATAAGTTTCGTCGAAAGTCGGCAAATTAAAAATATTATAACTCGTACCTTTGGGGAAAGACTAGGAGTTCTTAACATACTAAGAAAGTCTTACTATGAGGTGGAGGCTTATCTTGTTATATAAAGTGATGGCCTTCGTATCCAAGTTCCATTTTCGACCAAACCATACCTCCAATTACCTCTAAACTCTCTCTAAGCATATCCTAAAGGTTCATACACAAATCCAAGACCCAATCACCAAAGTTCTTCATTAAAAGTGTTGTAGAAGCAGTGGGGATCACTTATATGATGTTGTTGATAAGTTGTGAGTTCTTTCAAGTTTAAGGAGAGTTTTATTGGAGTCTTTCTTGCTGTTTAAAGCTAATCTCCTCTTTTCCTATATGGATTTGATCATATCTAAGCCCTAGCTAGGTTGTTTGGTTGAGATGTTGCAAGATAGCACTCGAAAGTTGCTTGTGATGTTCTTGAAATATTTTGGGTTGTTTAATGTTGTTTTTATGATGGATATAAGGCTGGAAATTATATGAATGTGGTTGCTTGTGTGCTGGACATTTTGGATGATTTAATCATGTTAGCTGTTATAAGTTGTAAGTTGAAGAGTAGATGATGAAAGCAACTTTAGAGTATATTGTATAACATGTTGACATTGTTTTTGGTATGTACGGTTCTTGAAGGTGTTGCTGAGTTATAGTTATGAATATATGAAGGTATTACAAGGTAAAACCACTCTTCCTCTTTATGTATAAATACACATTGATGTCATAGTTATACGTAATCGTTTTAGGATGGATGTAATGGAAGAATGGTGTATTTGAGTTGTTTGTTGTGTTGTGTGGATTTGTTGAGCTGGTTTAGTTGTGTAAAGTGGTTGTAAATCGTTGGAGTAACTTGAGTATATTGTTATTGTTGTTGTCATTGATATGTGTTTTGAAGGAAAGAAAATATTGGAGAAGTGTGTTTGATAATCGTAGTCGAGCTTGACACTCGTTGTTTTGTTGTTTGGGTTGTAAAGCTTGTTATAGGAGTTGCTAGTTGTGTTGTTGTGTTACCTTGCCTATGGTAGGCTTGAGGGAATGATAAGAACAGAGGAAATGTTGTCCGTTTCTTTGTAGGATAGGTTACCTTGCGTTATGCGATTAAGAGAATTGTTCGTATTGTTGACGATAGTATCATTCTTGTTATCATATAGGCCGTGAAGCGGATATAAGTTGAGCTCTTGAGACAGTGGGTTAAGACCAGGTATGTTAAGGCTAAATCATTTATCCTCTTGGTATGTTTTAAGATAAAACAAAATATAAACGAACATTATTCCAAAAGAACTCCATTCTTAGTAAGCAAGGACACCAAAGTCATTCACTTCCTTGTGATATTTTTCAAGTATATTATGTATCAGATTCTAAGTCTTGTTGATGTGGTGATGATGTTAGTATTCATAATGTAATCAAATATTTAACGACTTTACGTCACTCCTAAGGAAGTCCTAAAGATCTTAGAAGGTTCTCTAAAACCTTTACACTTTCGGGAGAATAAGAATTGATGAAGCATACAAGTAACTGGAATCTAAAGGGCAGGACTAAGATAGAATACTTGGAGTGTAAGTTCAGTGGTGAGACTCAGGGAGGGAAAGGGGAGGTGAGGCTGAATTCACAAGTCATCCCTAGGAGAGGAAGTTTTAAGTACCTTGGGTCTATTATACAGGGGGTGGGGAGATTGATGAAAATGTCACATATCGTATTGGGGCGGGATGGATGAAATGGAGACTCGCTTTCGGTATTTTGTGTGACAAGAAGGTGCCACCAAAACTTAAAGGTAAGTTCTACAGAGTAGTGACCGGACAGACTATGTTCTATGGGGCTGAGTGTAGAGCGCCCATGTCCAGAAGATGAACATACCAGAGATGAGAATGTTGAGATGGATGAGTGAGCACACCGGGTTAGAAAGAACTTTAAATTCCTTAAATATTGAAAAATACTGGACTAACCGAAGGGCAAGAAATACCTGTCCTAAACTCAGTATTTTTTGATGCCCAGCTAAAGAGGATGTATTGTCATTCAGTTGTCCCCCTAAACACAATGGATCAGTCAAATAGTTAGTGTTAGCTGTTTGGCCAGATGATGGCCTAGTACCTTCGGACCAGTCAGGTTCTCCTGGAATTTGCTTCGAGCTGCTTGAGATATATGACCAAGAGAATAACAAAATCCAAAAACTGATATGAAGGTTTTTAATAGTCCAATGATTCCCATTCTTAGAACTCCAACTCTTAGAAAATAAGATGGCATGCAAAATCATCCCGCACTCCCATCCACACCCCCCCCCCCAAAAAAAAATAAAAAAATAAATTCAAAACAAGAAAAGAATCTTCCACAATTTGCACGTTACACTCGAGATATCCCTTACTATGTCCATAATCACTTTATAGCTCAAAAGACAGCAAATTACCGCCTTTAATGAACAACCAAAGAGCATTTTACGGAAGAGCTTCAAATGCTCGGGTAGGTCCTACCAGTATCTCAAGTAAAGGTGTTAATCGGGCCGGGCTGATCCGTTTTCAACCCACTTCGGCCCAGGTCAGCCCGTTACTGTAGCTTTAGGTGCGGGTTGGGCGGGGGCAGGTTTTGGACGAACACATTTTGGATACCTGTGCATCGGAACCCGCTAAGCCCGCTAACCCGTTAACGGGTTGTTAACGGGCTGCAGCCCGGTATCCGTTACAATTTTTTTTTTTAAATTTTTTTGGACCGTTGCCAACAGTCCTATAAATAGCCCCCCTTCTTCTTCATTTTTTTCTCACAATTCACTCTCTTACTACTCTAATTCTCTCTTGATATTATTGTTATTAAATTCTCAAATCTCAATTACTTATTATTTCAAGTTTCATCAATTATTTAGTTTAGCCATTACAAAATTATTATCATCAAATATCAAGTATTCAAGTGAAGTGTGGTATAAGTACTATCAAGATTCAAGTATCAACTATCAAGTAACTTTCGGTCTATCAATTGAAGTTTGATTTTTGATATCAAAATTAGTGCGGCATCCGGAATCGCGGTACACTCGTTCCATCTCTTTCTCTTATTTGGTGTACACTTATTTTATTATTTAGAATTATTAATTTAATTTTTTAATTTAATTTACATAATGGATTTACTTAGATTAGCCAAAAAAGAGTGCACTAGTAGAGGTGGTAGTAAGAAAACTTCCAAAAGATCAAGAGGTGATGTTGGTTCTTTTAGTAGCTTTACACATATTTCTGAAAGTTCACCTGAAAATTTAAATGTAGTTTATGAGCGAATGCAAGAAAATTATGGTATAGATGATGATTTAGATGATATTTTAGATGATATTCAATCACCCGATAATCTTGAAACACCACCACCTACACCTGGTAATGCTAGTCAAACTCAAAATATTAGGGGTGGAACAAGTAATCCTCCCCTCCCTATTAAGAAGAATCAAAGATTAAGAAGTAAGTGTTGGAATTTATTTGACAAACTAGAAGATCAAAAAAATTATGTAAAATGTAAAATTTGTAATGAACTTTATAAACATGAGCCTGGTAAGGGAGGGGAAACGGGTCAACTTCGTAGGCATATGGAAGAGCTCCACCCTCTTGATTGGGGAGTAGATGAGCAATCTGGGTAACAAAAACTTAACCCGAGTACTGGGGGATTAATGGGTAAATACGATATTAAGAAAGATCGGGAAGAATTAGATAAAATGATTGTTTTAGGTTGTTTACCTTTTAGTTTTGCTTCTTCACCGTATCTTGTTACTTATATTCAAAGAATTTATAACCCTTTGTTTAAAGGTATTCCTAGAAGTACTTGTAGAGCTGATATCTTTAGGCTTTTCGGATAATATCAGACATATATACGTTATTTGTTCGCAAGTCTTTCTTGTAGAGTTTCTCTTACTTCTGATATTGGTCGTGCTGTAAATGGAAATGATTATTTGACTGTTACATGCCATTGGATAGATGATAATTTTTGTATGCAAAAACGTATTATTGCTTTTAAATATGATGAAGATCAAAGTCATACTGGTGCATTTATAAGTAATACTATCCATGAAGTTGCTATATTTTATAATCTTGCAGAAAAAGTTTTGTGTATGTCATTTGATAATGCTTCTAACAATGCTGCTATTACAATATTAAAATTGCATCTACACCCACCACTTCCTGAAATATTTCATGTTAGATGTGCATGTCATATTTATAACTTGATTGAGAAGAGTGGCCTTGAATTATTTAGAGATGAAATCACTTTAGTTAGGAGAGCTGTTGGTGTAATTCAAGGAAATAATAGAAGTGCTAGATTAAATGAATTTACGGAAAACTGTGTATACTATGGACTAAAACCAAGACTCATGCCTGAAGAAATAGTTGCTAGGTGGAATTATACTTATTTATTCTTAAGATGTTGTTATAAATATAGAATGCGTATAACTGAAGTTGCTAATTCTCATTGTACCGATCCTAGGCGTTTGTTAACACTAGAACTTGGGATGTCATTCAAGATGTTGTACAATTTTTACAAAAATTTTATGTGGCTACACTTGAGTTTTCTGGAGCTTATTATCCTACTATTGTAAATGGTTTAATTCATATTGCTAAAATTTCTCTTTTACTACATAATTTGAAGAAGAAAGAAGAATATACTTCTGTTGTTGAATCAATGCTAGATAAGTTTAAAAAATACTTCTACCCAATTCCCCATATTTACCTAATTGGTGCTATTTTAAACCCTACTATCAAAATGATAAAGTGTCACTAATAATCAATGCTTTGTATACTTATATGGATATTGGACTAACTGAAACTCCTGATATTGACACTTGTATTTCTGATCTACACAATCATTTACAAACTTTATATAATTATTATGCTAACATTGTTGATGCTTCTTCCGTTGTAGATGCAAATATTCCTTCAACTAATACTTCAACATCTGGAACAACTTTGGATGATGATGCTGGTGTTCAAGATTATTTGATTTGGTCTACACTAGGAGAGCATCAACAAACCAGTAGCAGAAATATTGATGAACTCCAATTCTACTTGCAAAAGTCACCAGAGCCCCTCACAAAGGATTTTCTACCGTTGGGTTGGTGGAAGAGCAGCTCAAATCAATTTTCTGTTCTTTCGGCCATGGCTCGAGACGTGCTAAATTTGTCGATTTCAACAGTTGCATCAGAGAGCGCATTTAGCCAAGCAAGGCAGCAGCTAGGAGATACCCGTCATTCTTGGACAGCAACGCTTTGGAAATTCTAGTGTGCTTCGGAGATTAGATAAGATCAGAACGGCAAAATCAAGGGCGTGTCGAGGTAGACGAAGAGGGGGACCAAGAAATTGGAGATATAATGGTTTATGGTTCCGATTCAACCAATGCCGGAAACCAAGAACCTCATGTTGACATGGAAGAACTTACAAAAATGATGCAAAATATGTGATGTACTATTTCTTATTTTTTATAATTATTGTAAACTTTTAATTTGCAAGTTCAAAAATAAAAAAAATCAAAAAAGAACTTGCAAATTAACTTGAATTAAAAATATAAAATGAAAGCCTTTGGAGTTTGGTCTTATTAAATTATTTTTGTAGCCACTTACTTTCTAATTTCAATTTTATAATTTTAAAATTCAAAATTCAAATTTAAAACTTTAAATTTTAAACTTCAAAGTTTAATTCTAAGCCTTAAAAGTTTGCAAACACTTAAGTATCAATAACATTGAATAAGAAAAATAAAATTTAATTAAAAAAATTACACTAGCCCGGCCCGCTCGAACCCGAACGGGCCCAAAATAACCCGAAAATTTTCGTAAAAATTGCACGGGGTGCCCTATTTGGTCGCCCCCATTTAACCTATACCTATTTTTTTAAAAATTTTTAACTTGTACCCACTTTTAAAACAAGTTCAGCCACCTTTCTCCTCCTCCTCCTCCTCCTTCGTTTTCTTAATATATTTTCAGTACCATAACACAGGTTAGCATCTGGTCTTCATTGGGAGTTGGGACAACTAAGTTTAAGTCCCGATAAATTGATTACGACTTATCAATAACAATGAATCAACTAACATAAGCTGCACGATTTCTTTTTATTTTTTTTCGCATTTTTGATATAATCTTTTTTTTTCTTTGAATCAAATGAATTGATCTATGGGGTTAAAGTAATAGTTTCACTTTATATCACTTAAACTTTATGATTATTTGATTTATTTCCACTGAAGGCACCTTTTTCTAATGTAATTACTGATCTGCTCCATAAAAACGTTCAGAAAGAAGAAGAAAAAAAGCGAAGATCCAATATAATGATTGTATGGGTCAAAAAACTATATAAGCTTTTTAAAAAACTTCAGCTTATATAGTGCTGAAGTTTTTACAAATGAACTAAATAACTTCAGCATCTTCTGCTGAAGTTTTGGAACAAGCTTTATGACAAAACTAATGAATCCAGGACAAAAAAACTTCAGCTTATTTAGTGCTGAAGTTTTTACAAATGAACTAAATAACTTCAGCATCTTCTGCTGAAATTTTTGAAAAAGCTTATCTAGGACAAAAAAACTTCAGCGTATTTAGTGCTGAAGTTTTTACAAATGAACTAAATAACTTCAGCATCTTCTGCTGAAGTTTTTGAAAAACCTTTATGACAAAACTAATGAATCCAGGACAAAAAAACTTCAGCTTATATAGTGCTGAAGTTTTTATTATAAGCTGAAGTTTTTACAAATGAACTAAATAACTTCAGCATCTTCTGCTGAAGTTTTTGAAAAAGCTTATCCAGGACAAAAAAACTTCAGCGTATTTAGTGCTGAAGTTTTTACAAATGAACTAAATAGTTTGACCATCTTCTGCTGAAGTTTTTGAAAAAGCATATCCAGGAGAAAAAAACTTCAGCTTATTTAGTGCTGAAGTTTTTACAAATGAACTAAATAACTTCAGCATCTTCTGCTGAAATTTTTGAAAAAGCTTATCTAGGACAAAAAAACTTCAGCGTATTTAGTGCTGAAGTTTTTACAAATGAACTAAATAACTTCAGTATCACAAAACTCAGCTACTAGAATGCGTAAGTTCAGCAATTACAAATAAAAACTTCAGCAAATAGAGAACAAAACTTCAGCACTAGAATGCTTAAGTTTAGCAATTACAAACAAAAACTTCAGCACTTGGTTCAACAATTTTTGCTACTTCAGGCCCGTCTACTAGAATGCTGAAGTTTTGCGTGATTGCCTTTGCTACTTCAGCCCCGTATGCTGAAGTTACGCGAAAAAGTGGGTATGCTTGCAATTTTTTTTGCAAAGCGGGCACAAGTTAAAATGTTACCCAAAAAGCGGGTATAGATGCAAATCCCCCCTCAACCCCCTCCCCCCCTCAACCCGTTATCCCAGCCCGCTAACCAACCCGGTCCGATAACGGACGAGCTGGTCTTTTTTTGTTCAATCCGTCCCAGCCCACCCGATAAACACCTCTAATCTCAAGGGAGGTCAAGTACAACAAGAAATTAAAATCAATTAAGGAGTACTTATTCAATGTTCCTCAAAAGCATAATGAGTAATTTGATCTTACGCCCAAAAAAGCAAGGCTATCAAAGATAAGCAATTTAGCTCCATAACAATGAGCAAACGCCTTCATCAGCATCTCCTGATATACTTCAGATCCTGCTAAACCAAAGCAGAACTGGTCAGAACTCATACATTAATATCTACTACACTTCAGTAATAGAAATGAAATAATAGCAAGATAAAATACATTAAATTACTACCAAGAGAGGAAACAAACCTGCAGGACCAGAAAGTAAAATTCATGAGTTGACAGCAGGAAGCTCAGAGGTATATTTAACTAGTTCTCTATGCTTTAGGTGTATATAAAGAGTGATAAAGGTAGAAGTAACTTGCTACTGTCGTTGTTAGTACATACGAAGTTGCAATCAACACATCTTTTGTGTTCTCACTGCAAATTCACATATATAGACATCTTCACAAAAACCAACGTTTATCTCAAATAGATTACTACATGCTTGCTATGAGATTGTTGTTAGATCTGATTTTAATAATGTCAATAATATATTTGTGCAGGAAATCAATCAGAAATGGAAATGCCTAAGGAAAGATATCAATCAGCCAAAATTGTGGAAAGCTACGATGGAAAGAATCTTGTGAAAGCCTGAAACTAAGGCGTCAATCAAGGCCTACACATTCTAGGAGCAAATCAAGGAGATTCGCTGATCTGCCGACTTTGGAAAAACCATTAATCAAGAGGCAAATCTTTGTCTTCAACGGCTAGAAAAAGGAAGTGATCAAGAGCTGCCAACTATGGAAGGACCAACAATTAAAGAGCAAATCTTCATCAATGACTGAAGAAGGAAGGCAATCAATTTTCTCTCATCAAGGAAGAGCAACAGCCAGAAATCTTATTCTTGGAAAGAATCAATCTCTTTCCAAGGATCAAATCCCTTGGGTTGCTGAAATCACGTCTGCTCAAAGTCTTCACCAAAGTATTTATACTCAGTTTTCAGCCTTAGATAAATATACTTTGATCAAACCAAAATTCTCTCTTTATTCTACCACAAACAAACATTGTGGTTCATTGAGATCTGCTGTGTATCAAGTTAGAGAAAAAAGAGAGTATAACACTGGTGAGGCATTGTATCAAAAGAAGACAAGTGTTATAGGAACTGAGCTATCACATCATTTCTATTGTACTCGAAGAAACGCAATTACTAAAGAGAACTCCCTTGCAACCCAAGGGAACTGGACTAGGATTCACATTGAATCCAAACCAGTATAAAATTCCGGTGTCTTTAGATTTTTGCACTTACTTTCTGTATTTTATATTCTGCCATTACAACTGTTATTTTATTGCATCAAGTCGACTAATTGGTAAATCAGTTAACTAATAGAGTCTAAGTTTAAAATTTATACAATTCACCCCCCCTCTTGTACTTTCAATTGGTATCAAAGCAAGGCTCACATTCTACTCTTTTGCTTAACAACTTGTGAGAAAAGATCATGGCAAATCAAGTCATATTGAAGCTCTCTTCCAGGAAGGAACTTCACAAGTTAGACCACCATACTTCAATGGTCAACATTTCTCTCACTAGAAAGTGCGTATGGAGATCTTTGCAAAGGCCTATGACGTTAAAGTTTGGAGAGTCATCAAAAAGGGAAACTATCCCCTGCCTACTACTACTCCACCACTTGCTGATCCTGAAGATATAGATTCGTATACAAAAGAGATAATGGATGTAGTACAAGTTAACGATAAGGCAAGAAATTTCCTGCACAATGCTATAAGTGGTGAAGAATATGAGAAAATCTCTAGTTGTGATACATCCAAAGAAATGTGGGACAAGCTTGAGGTTACATACGAAGGAACCAGCAAAGTAAATGAAACACATATCAATATGTTGGTTCATGATTACGAACTCTTCTCTATGAAAGAAAGAGAATCTATTGAAGAAATGTTTGCCAGGTTTAGCAAAATAATTAGTGATTTTAAGGCATTTGGCAAGCCATATACTAGTGGTGAACAAGTCAGAAAAATTCTCAGAAGCCTGCCGACCACTTGGCAGACCAAAGTAGTCACACTTGAATCGCAGGATCTAAACAAATTGTCATATGATGAACTACGAGGAGAACTCATAGCCTTTGAAAGGACGCATCTTAAGAAAACTAGTCAAGAAGAGAAAAAGAAGATAGTTACATTCAAAGCCTCAAATGAAATAGCTGAAAACAAAATCGATGATGATCCTGAAGCCCTACAAGAAGAAATCTATGCTATCAAAAAACATGGATGGGTTATTGAGAAGATTTAGAAACTCAAAGAAAGAAAGAATGCCACCAAGACGATCCAGGCAATACAATGAACATGACAAAAATGATGGAAAATGCTATGAGTGTAGAAGATTTGGACATATTCAAGCTGAGTACCCAGAACTAAAAAGAAAAATTTCTAGAGGTTTTAACAAGAACAATTCCTTTGGAAGCTGGAGCGATGAAGATAGTTCAGAGCACGAAGAGATAGCAAATCTTTGCTTTATGACGATTCTGGAAAATGAGATGAACAAATCCTCAGGATGCTGGACAGATGAGGACACTTCAGACGAAGAAGGAAAGGATGATAATGAAAATTGTTTCATGGCACGAGGTGAAACAAGTGAGGTAAGATCATATGACTGTGAAAGATGCAATAAATTACAAGATATTCTTGATTTAACTCTGAAAGATCTCAAAAAATGATGAATGAGCTTAAGAGACTAAATAGAGAAGTTAAAGACTGGAAACTCAAACACGAAGTATGTGAAATTGAAAAAGAAGTACTTCAAGAAGAGTTGAGGAATTGCAAATGCAACTTAATGGCATGCGCAAATCCACCAGTCACAGTTCTGTCAGGTCAAACCAGGCGACTTACAAGTCAAATGGAAAAGGACCAGCCAGTACAAAGTCCACTAGTACTAACACAAATGAAAGACCTAAAGGTAGGTCAAATCTCTCGTGTCACTATTGCAATAAAAGTGGGCAAAAATATTCTTTTTGTCGCTTTCGTAAAGCTAACGTGTCAGGATGAGTTTGGAAACCAAAAAACAATTCTGAACCTAGTAATACTAACCATCCAGGACCCAAGCAAGCTTGGGTAACTAAAAGAAAGTGATTTTATGTTTTGCAGGAACACCACATAAGAAGCTGCAAAGGAAAATGGTATCTAGATAGTGCGTGTTCCAGTCACAAGACAGGTGATAAAAACCTGTTCAAAGAAGTTACAAAAATTGATGGAGGAAGCGTTAAGTTCGGGGACGACTCAAAAGGTAAAATAGTTGGTACTGGAACAATACCCTTCAATAACAACTGTGACATCACTGAAGTATATCTCGTTGATGGACTCAACTACAACCTCTTGAGCATAAGTCAACTATGCGATTCAGGATATGAGGTAAACTTTAAGAAAACAGGTTGTGCTATAGAAGATGAATCAGATAAAATAGTCCTCCCCGGTAAAAGGTATGGAAATATTTATGTTCTTGATAGTTTTGAAAAGATAGATGGTCATATTTGCTTATCATCCATGTCTGATGATCCATGGTTATGGCATAGAAATCTTGGTCATGCTAGCATGTATTTGATAGAAAAGTTGTCCAAACATGAATTAGTTGTTGGCTTACCCAAACTGAATTTTTCTAGAACTCATATCTGCGATGCATGTCAAACTGGTAAGCAAACCAGAAACTCTTTCAAAAATAAGGACATTGTATCTACTTCTAAACCTTTGAAACTGCTCCATATTGACTTATTTGGACCTACTAGAACTGCCAGTATAGGAGGAAAAAGATATGCTTTTGTTATTGTTGATGATTATTCACGTTTCACTCGGGTAATTTTCTTATCTCATAAAGATGAAGCTTTAAGAAATTTCGAGATCTTCTGCAAAAAGATATAAAGAGAAAAGGGATATCTGATTTCAACAATTCAGAATGATCATGGAGGAGAATTCGAAAGTAGAGCATTTGAAGATTTCTGCAACGATCAGGGGTATACTCATAATTTCTCAGCACCACGATCACCACAGCAAAATGGGGTTGTAGAAAGGAAAAACAGAATCGTCCAAGATATGGCAAGAACTATGTTACTCGATCATTCACTGCCAAACCACTTCTGGGCAGAAGGAGTAAGAACTTCATGCCATATTCTTAATCGATGTCTCATAAGGCCCATTTTGAAGAAGACTCCCTATGAATTATGGAAAGGTGAAGAAGATCAAGCTCAAGAAAACCAGGAGACTAGCAAAACTCAAGAGTCAACTGATACATCTGCTATGATAGAGTCGACTAATGCAATCAGCAGCAGTGTACCAGATCATCCAACAGAGTCGACTACAAACATCGTTCGCCCAAATGAATGGAGAGGCGAACCCGAATATCCTCAAAAATTCATCATTGGGGATCCAAATGAAGGAATGAAAACCAAGGGAGCTCTCAAAAAGAAAACGAATGTTGCGTTAATCTCCCAAGTTGAGCCAAAAAAGATTGAGAAAGCTCTAAAGGATTCAAGCTGGGTTCAAGCAATGCAGGAAGAGTTAGATCAATTTAGTAAAAATCAAGTGTGGAATTTGATACCCAAACCGAAAATGTCTCTGTAATCGGAACGAAGTGGGTCTTCATAAATAAATTGAACGAGGATAGAAAGGTCGTGAGGAATAAAGCCACACTAGTTGCTCTGGGTTATTCACAACAAGAAGGAGTCGGCTATGATGAAACCTTTGCTCCAGTGCCTCGTTTGGAATCTATTCGAATTCTTTTGGCATACGCATCATTCAAAGGATTCATACTATTTCAGATGGATGTCAAAAGCGCCTTTTTGAATGGTTTTATTGAAGAAGAAGTATACGTGAAACAACCGCCTGGATTTGTGGATTCAAAGTTTCCCTATCATGTATACAAGCTTACTAAGGCATTACATGGACAGAAACAAGCTCCACGTGCATGGTATGATAGACTTAGATCTTTTCTTGTTGATCATGTGTCACGACCCAATTCCCATACCCGGTCGTGATGGCGCCTCTCGTGAAGACAAGGCCAGCCAACTAACCCAAATCCTTTCACTAACAATTACTAAACATAAATGAATAGAAGATACAACTTAATGGCATTAGAAACTGTTAATCACTACCCGACCGAGGTGTCACAAGTCACGAGCATCTAAAGGAACCTGATTTAACTACAAGGCCAATATTATACAAAAATGAATTTCTGGAAAAACAAAAGACAACATCCGGTGCCGCGAACGCTGGCGGTCACCTTGCTCATCTACAATAACAATACCTTCAATCCGCTAATAGCCCGCTACCGGGTGACCGATACCTGCAACTGCACGTGAGGTGCAGGGAGTAAAGTGAGTACTTCCAACTCAGTGGTAATAAGAGTAAATAATAACTGAGAGGCAAGAAATCACGTAAGAGCACTCCATCTTGCTATATAGGACAGTACAACCCTTTTTAGAAAACAGTAAGACCGTGAAAAATCCTTTAGAAAATATCTGGCTCAGTTTAAAAACCTCTTTTGAAAATATCCTTTTATAACAGTCAAGCAAATGAATGCGTATTCAGATAATGCAAGTCCGCACATAAGTCAGCCCCTCGGGCACAGCACTCCACTAACAATTAACACCAGGGCGTCTGGTAAACAGTGCAAGAAGTAGCATGAATGCCAATGAAATGAGAGTGCTGAATGTCATGACACGTAGTACAAATAGGAACCGATGCATGAATGCAATGCAATGCATATGACCACTGCGGCGTGCAGCCCGATCCATTTGGGTACCCGCGCTCACTGTGGGGGTTCAAACTCCGGAGGGGCTCCTACAGCCCAAGCGCAATATCATCATAGCATCGCTGCGGCGTGCAGCCCGATCCATCCTCAGTCCAGAACATGCAAATGAGCCACTCGGGCAATGTCAAGTAATAGCTTTTAACTCAAAACATCAGAAAAATGCAATTTAAGTCTTTAAACTTTAACAAAATGACTGCACATTTTAAAACAGGGTTTAACTCAGGACTGAAATCATTTAATATGCTAAGTGTCATGAAAACAGTGATAATAATCCCTAAAGGATTCAAATAATCGGCACGAAGCCCAGAACATGGCAATCAACCTAAATCACGATAGCATCAAGTAGGTTTCAGTCAATTACGCAGTAAAATCAACAACCGGGACGGACCAAGTCACAATCCCCAACGGTTCTCTACCCCACGCTCATACCTGGCGTGCAAGTCACCACAATACAGCACTATGATGTGCAAAATCCGGGGTTTCAAACCCTCAAGATATCATTTACAAGTATTACTCACCTCGAACCGGTGAAATCTCTAGCTCTCGACGCCTTTGCCCCTCAAACCGGCCTCCACGCGCGTCGAATCTAACCAAAATCAGAGCGAATACATTACAATATGCCAAGGGAACAATACCCAATCGAAAACAACCAAGAAATAGCAGAAATCTCGAAACTAGAAATACCCGAGCCCCGGGCCCGCTTCTCGAAAAATTACGAAATTTACATCACCGGATTCCTCGTCTCGCCACGAGTCCATAAATATAAAATTCACCAAAATCGGAGTTCGTTTGACCCTCCAAATTCCATTTTCACATCATAATTCTCAAACCCTAACTTACCCCATTTTTACCCTTTAATTCCTTGGATTTTCAGTGTTAATTCATGTTTATACACAATAATAACATAATCTAAGCCCAAGAATCCATACCTGATGATAGACCTCGAAACCCTCTTCAAAAATCTCCCAAAATCTCCTTAGTCCGAAGTCCAAAATGTTGTTCTTTCAAAACTTCGCGAAGATGATTAATTTCACTTAACTGCCAGGCATTTCGCTTCTGTGGATCCAGTACCGCNGAAATTAAAAATAATAGAAAGAAATACTACTAGGAGTATTATATGCTGTAACTAAATTTAAAAATTGTACGGGGCGCCCTATTTGGTCATTCCCATTTAACCTTATACCCGTTTTTTTTAAAAATTTAATTTGTACCTACTTTTTAAACAACTTCAGCCCCCTTTCTCCTCCTCCTTCTCCTCCTTCATTTTCCTAAGATATTTTTAGTACGATAACACAGGTTAGCATCTGGTCTTCATTTTTTATGTAATCTTTTTTTCTTTGAATCAAATGAATTGATCTGTGGGGTTAAAGTAATAGTTTCACTTTATATCACTTAAACTTTATGATTATTTGATTTATTTTCACTGAAGGCACCTTTTTCTAATGTAATTACTGATCAGCTCCATAAAAACGTTCAGAAAGAAGAAAAAAAAAGAAGATCCAATATAGTGATTGTATGGGTCAAAAAATTATATAAGCTTTTTAAAAAACTTCAGCTTATATAGTGCTGAAGTTTTTACAAATGAACTAAATAACTTCAGCATCTTCTGCTGAAGTTTTTGAAAAAGCTAATCTAGGACAAAAAAACTTCAGCGTATTTAGTGCTGAAGTTTTTACGAATGAACTAAATAACTTCAACATCACAAAACTCAGCTACTAGAATGCTTAAGTTCATCAATTACAAATAAAAACTCCAGCAAATAGAGAACAAAACTTCAGCACTAGAATGCTTAAGTTCAGCACTTGGTTCAGCAATTTTTGCTACTTCAGGCCCGTCTACTAGAATGCTGAAGTTTTGCGTGATTTCCTTTGCTACTTCAGCCTCGTATGTTGAAGTTACGCGAAAAAGTGGGTAGACTTGCAATTTTTTTTGCAAAGCGGGCACAAGTTAAAACGTGACCCAAAAAACGGGTATAGATGCAAACCCACGAGAGAAATTGTTCATAATGAACAGTGTCAAATTGGCGGGTCAGACTTAGTTTAGACGGGTCAAAATGGGTTGAGTCAATAATGATCGCCTAAAAGTTACTTGAGCTGGGTCAAGGTATGGTAAGTTTTGGGTTGTAGTCCAACCCACCCAACTCTTACCAAATTTTAATCAATATGTGTTATTTTCTTATGAATTGTTTAATTACCAAATAAGATTTTTTTTCCTTTTGTTATGATCATATATAACATATCAAATAAAAATAAATTATTTTAAAAATATTTTAGCAAAGTTACTCATAGATCAATTTGGGCTAAAATCAGTCCAACTTTAGATGGCCTCAGATGGGTTGTATCAAGATGGGTTGAGTTCAACAAATGAACAAGCCAGGTTAATGACCAACCCAACCTTGGCCGGACTGGATGGATTGAATGGGTTTGGGCTTAAATGGATACCCCTAAATGACCATTCTAAAGTTGCTCTTATATTCTTGTTGATTATGCATAAACTTTCAGGAAGAAAATTACAACGATGTCATTCTACAATCTAGACGGTTGCTTCTAGTGATACCTAATTGCACTTGCTTATATACTTGCTTATGTATTTCTAATGCTTGTTACGAGTTCTTTGGCACCTCTCACCTTAAAATTTTAACATAAGGATGACTTAACATAATATGTGTAGTGTAACATCTTAGCATCAAATGTAATGGTCTCTCTTTTCTTTGTTTCCTATAGGTGTCGGCCCCTACGATAGGTTCCGACTAATTCGTATTTATGTCATGTAATGCCTATTAAAGGAGAAAATGTTCCCAATCAAAAAAATTTCCATCCCAATAATCGATCGAACATGAGACCTCTTATTAAAAAAAATATATATATTATCCATCTCACCACAATCCCTGACGATATAATGGTCTCTTTCACACACAAATGTGAGAGCAAGCAACCCATCTTTTGAGTTTTGACCAGCTTAAGGGTCTCCTGTACTAGATTATAGTACTCAATAGTGGAAGATAAAAGAGTAATCTACTACTTCAAAAGTGTTACAAGTTTGAACTGTCCACTCTCCTATTAACTATGCGGAAAGAAAGCAAGAAATTCGCATAGTTCTAGAAGTATTTTACAAATTAAATTAACGCCATATATCGCCTATATATGAACCTAGTTAACCCATTGAAAAACTTGTTAACCAATTTGGACATATTATCAAGAAATCTCCAAGTATTTGTAAAGTCTAAATACTAGTTTTGTCATTTAAAACTCCAAACCATACAAAATACTAGGAGTGTCAATGGATATTTAAAAACTGACTAAAAGCTCGAACCATACTGTACCGAACCGATTTTTAGGTATCTTTTGATAAAATCGTAGGTTTTTATATAAATTCATAATCATACCGATAATTAGGGTAGGCTTTTTATTTTAGGAAAATAAATCGAAAAAATACCGAACCGTAATAAATTTACATGTGAAAAATATATTTATGTATTAAGTTTAAAAATAATAAAGCATTATTTTTCCTTAGGCCTTCGAACTATGAAAACAGTTACAAGCCAATAAGTAATTAAACTCAAAATCCTAATTCCCAAACTTATTATGCTATTCCTACTGAAATTAAATTATTTCCAGCATATTCACTAGCAAGACACAAGGTATTTTAACGATTATGAGTAGCAAACTACAATTTATTGAATATGTTTCCTTTCGTATGATTCGGGTTTATCTTTTTGAATATATTAATCTATTCTTGAGTCTCAGCTTCGAAAATATCTTTCCACTCGTGTGATTTATATATATTTTTTTTGAATTTGCTTAGTTTCTTTTACGCTGTTGTGGAATAGTTGATGGATCTATACTTTGGTCATCTTTCATATTTCTCAATTCATCACCCTTTAAACTGTAAAAATGTCTAGAGAGTTTTGATAAGTCCTATAAAAGTACGTATGTTATTGCATTCTTCTTCTACTAGTGACTTTTACATGACATTAAATGAACCCGAAAATTAACCGAACCGTACCGATACCGAAGATAAACCGTCATGATCGGGAGGGTTTCGAAAAGTCTAATTTTGGTTATACATAATAGAATAACCGAAAAATTAGTATGATACAAATTTTATAAAATAACCGGCCGAACAGAACCATTGAAATTTGACACCCTTACAAAATACCATCTTAGCATTTCAAATTGAGTACTATTTTTGCATCTAACTGATAATCCAATCTTAGCGCATAAATCTCTACTGTGCGATGTGAATACTGACTCGTTACTGACATATTTGATTCAAACTTAATTTTTATTTTCTTCCATCCAAATTATATTTCATTTTTGATAATCAGCCTTCAATTTAATGTCTCGTGAAAATAATGTACAGTCTATTGCCATTATAAAGTTTTCTTTGCATTTGTTTGACAACGATGAAATCTTTCAAATGCATCATATTCATGTTGTCATATTATTATAAAGTCATGCCATCAAATCATTGAGAATAGCATAGACTAGCCAATTTTCGAACTGGTAACAGAAAAATAGCTAGTATTCTCAAAGTGAATGAAAAATAGTCACTATTTTAGTTGAAACACGGAAAGTTTTAGCATAATATGCTGGATTTTGGAGCTCTCGCGTATAAACTTTCAGCATCTTATGTTGGAAATCCAACATATTATGCAGTAATTTTTCCGAATTTTAATGGTGTTTTTGTTCAGATTTTATCTTTACATGAAAAAATAACTAAATTTTGATTATTTCAAAACTGTGACTATTTTTCAATTACCAATTATAAATCTGACTATTTCTGATTTTTCTCGTCAAATCATGACATATAATTGAATCACAGGGAATTGAAATTCGACCAGCCCATAAGAGAGCTGCCCATTTTCAGTAGCTGAAAGTTGGAACAGCCTATACGAGAGCTGCCCATTTTCAGAAATTGAAATTGGCCCAGCTCATAAGAGTCCATTTTCAATAATAGAAATTGGCCCATACCATAAGAGAGCTGCACATTCGGGGAGAAATTCAAAAATAGCCAGATTTGCAAGTGGTCATTCAAAAATAGCCACAGTTTAAGTAATCGAAATTTAGCCATTTTTCATGTAAAAATACATCTGAAAGAAAGCACTGTTCAAAATCCGGAAAATACTCCAGCATAATATACTGGAGTTCCAGCATAAGTATACTGGAACTCCAGTATATTATAATGGAGTTCCAACATAAGTATACTGGAACTCCAGCATATTATAATGGAGTTCCAACATAAGTATACTGGAATTCCAGCAAAATATACTGGAGTTCCAATAAAATATACCGGTCCATTATAATATGCTGGAAGTTCATACACAGGTGCTCCTATCTCCAGTATATTATACTGGAACTTTCCGCGTGTTGGAGTTCCAACATAATATGCTGGAAGTTCATACACAGGTGCACCGATCTCCAGTATATTATGCTGGACCGGTCCCTGTTGCAGCAAAATAGTGGCTATTTTTCAACGACTTTGCAAACGCTGACTATTTTTGAATGACCAGTCCGAAAATTGGCTAGCCCGTGCTATTTTAACACACTTTCTCAGAAACTGAAATTGGCCCAGTCCTTACGAGAGTTGTCCACTTTCAGTACACGAATTTATGTAAAAATTAGTTGGGTTAGCCACTTTTTAGACCATCTATTAGAGTTTGACCAGCTTTTTCAATGCATTAGCAAAGTAGCCACTGATTCGACTAAATTGATATTTTTGCCCCTAACTAAAACAAGGAACACACTCCAACAATCGATACTGGAGTTTGAAGCTTCGACAAGTTGTAACGACTCAATCGGTTATTTTGTGTAGTGAACGCCGTTCCTCTATTTAATACTTCCCGTATACTTATTTGTGGTTATGTGACTCGCCGGGATGATTGGTTTTGTTTCTAGAAGGTTTTGGATTGAGTTAGAACCCCTAGTTCGACCATAAGTTGACTTCGTGACTATCGGGTTCGGATTGTTATTTTAGGAATTGAAATATGTCCATTTTGTCATTTAGAACTTGTATACAAAGTTTAGTATCATTCCGAGTTGGTTTGGTAGGAATCGGACGCTTGGTTGTGAATATTGAAGTTCTTGAGTTTCATTGCTTGAATGAAGCGTTTTGGTGTTCGATTCGTGGTTTTATATATTATTTTGATGATCTGAGCATGCAAGCGAATTCGTATGAGGTTTATGTACTTGTATGGATGTTTGGTGTAAGGCCCGGGGCTAGGGTGAGTTTCGAATTGATTTCAGAGTGTTTTGGCTTGTTTCAGATTTTATGGTGCTGCAGACCTCATATTTGCAAAGGTCTCCTTGCATTTGTGATGGCCACAATTCCGGTGGTCATATCGCATTTGCGACTGGGGGGGGGGGGGGCTGCCCCAGGGACCTCGCAATTGAGAGGAAGTTGGTTGCATTTGCGACAATAGAGAGGCAGCTGAAATTTCGCATTTGCGAAGTGGTCATCGCAGTTGCGAGGGTTGGTAGGGCAGTTGGCTTTCGCAATTGCGACATCCGCAGCTCGTTTATAGCTAGTTATTTTGGAACTTAGTCTTATTTTATCACATTTTGAGCTTTAGACTTGGTGGGAGACAATTTTTGAAGGAGATTATCACACATAGCTATTGGGTAAGTGACTTTCACTTAATTTTGATATTATATCTTGATTTCTCATGATTTTTTTCAGAAAAACATGGAATTTGAAAGAAATTTTTGGGGACTTTGACTATATCTTGAAAAATAAAAATTGAGAATTTGAGAGTCGATTTGGACTCGATTTTGAAAACTAATCATATATTTGGAATCGTGGAGTTATTGGTAGTCGAGATCTACCCCTCGACTCGGGTTTGACCGTGCGAGACCGGAGTTGACTTTCGTTGACTTTTTGGGAATTGGGTAAAGATTGGGACTTTATTATATGGAATTTTTTCTTTTAGCATTGTTTGATATTATTGAGTCATTTTTTCTTTAGATTTGAGTCAGATGGAGGTAAATTTTAAAAGAAAGGCATTTTGGAGTATTGAATTGGCTTGTTTGAGGTAAGTATCTTGCCTAACCTTGAGTGGGACCCTTTAAGATTTGTCCTTAATTGCCTATTTGTGTTATGTGAAAAGCGACGTGTACACGAGGTGAGGAGCGTGTACACGGGTGTATGTGTTGTTTATAAACGGATTAGACCTTTTAGCTATTATTATGCCTTAATTTGGGATTGTCTTCTATATGAAACCTGCTTAATCACTTTGTGGCTACGTGAACATGATCATTACAAATTGTATTGTCATAGCAATGCTTTACATGTTGAACACCCTTTGCACTTTTATGTTATTGTCATGTCCTTGTGTACTTTGTCGATAAGTTTTAGCTTATATCTTGATGAAACTTTGGTACTATTTTTTTGCGATATTGTGGCACACATGGGCATGTTGAACAGATTGATTGGTGCGTCAGCACGAGGTCTTTGTTGTGCCATTGTGTTATTGTTGTGCATGTGGGGCAAAATAAGGGTGCCATTCTCTTGGGTTGCCCATGTGGCGAAATAAGGGTGGCGATATATGCATGTGACGAAATACGTGAGGTATTTCATTGTTATGTGAACATGCGGCAAAATAAAAGTGGCATTTTTGATGATGTTATGTGATGATTCGGGGGTGTATTTCGTGATGTTGTTTGTATGTTGAAACAGGATTGATATTTTGATCACATACATGTTTCTTAAAAGGTTTTGTCTTGTATTTTTAATGAGTTGTTAGTTGAATTTTACATGCTATCACTTACCCCACTTCTTTTATAATTTGTTGACTAAGTTTCTACTTTGAGTAGTCATCACATGCTCTACGAGATGGTTGATATTATTTTTTCTTGTATATTCTGTTTCTAGTTACTGAAAAATTGCACATGTTATTGACTAGTGAGTATCGCATGACTTGAATCTCGTGACTACTTCACCAAGGTTAGTCTTGAAACTTACCAGGTACCGACTATGGCGTACTCATACTATACTTCTGTATATTTTTGTGCAGATTCAGGTATTGGTAGCAATGGACCCCGAGAGTGAGAGCTTGCTTGTTCGCGAGGATTCAAGTTAGAGTTGCATGCTGTCGTAGTCCCTTGGAGTCTCACCTATTATTTAGATACTATTATTTATATTCGAATAATATTGTATCTTTTGAATCACGGGTTCACAAAGTCATCAGAGCAGGGTACTATTGGGTCAATATGGAAAAAGACACTAAGGAGTTCGTTCGAAAATGCGACAAATGCCAAAGACATGCACCGATGATCCATCATCCCGGGGAGAAACTTCATTCAGTCCTATCCCCATGGCCGTTCATGAAACGGGGAATGGATATCATCGGCCCTCTGCCATCGGCCCCAGGTAAAGCTAAATTCATTTTATTTATGACTGACTATTTCTCTAAGTGGGTTGAGCACAGGCTTTCGAGAAAGTCAGAGAAAAAGAAGTCATAGACTTCATTTGGGATCACATCATATGCCGATTCGGGATACTCGCCGAGATCGTATGCGACAACGGAAAGCAATTCATCAGCAGCAAAATAGAAAAGTTCCTCGAAGATCACAAGATAAAAAGGATCTTGTCAACGCCATATCATCCTAGTGGGAACGGACAGGCCGAATCGACAAACAAGACCATCATTCAGAATCTAAAGAAAAGGTTGAATGACGCTAAGGGAAAATGGAGAGAGATTTTGCCCGAAGTCCTTTGGGCGTGATAGAATATAAGGGTCCACCAAACTCTATAGAGAACCCGGTTCTCTATCAGATTCAATCAGTACACACACACAACAGTAATTAAATAGCGAGAGGAATTTTACGTGGAAAATTCCCAGCTCAACGGGATTAAAAACCACGACCTACCCTTGTAGGGTTTCAACTTCACTACTGAGCAACTTTTAGATTACAACCTAAGTAACCTAGGAATTAACCTCTTAGTCCCTCACTAACTTGTAATACTCTATTACAAGCCACTTTGTAATAATTCTATTACAAAGACTTTACAACATGACTAACTCTAGCCAAGACTCAAACACACTAGTTTAAGGTTTACAAAAAGGGTTCCTATAGAATGCTTCTAAATAAGCTAGATAGGAATTACAATTGAAGAACTATTACAAAGTTACAACTCAACTAAGGACATACAATGACTCGATATGAGAACTGGTCCGTAGTTGCTTTTTTCTTTGTTCTTGAAGCACTTGAAACTTGCTTGCTGGATAGTCACGTAAGTGAGCTTGTCAAATGTTCAAGTGTTGTGTTTTACCTCCCTTGAATGTATATATACATGTGTGACATCACTTACAATGATGTAAGCAAGGTAGGTAAAAAGTCTTCCCTGGAAAGTTGACTGCATCACTGTCCCTGCACTGTAGCGTGTGCAGGCAGCAACTTTCCAACTGGAAAGTTGACTTCGTGCGGTCTCCTTGGGAACTGGTAGGGACCTGTTCCCTCAACTGTTCCTTCCACTCTGAAGAGTTGAATAATATTCCACGCTGAATCCCAACATGGAACCTTGTGATCTTAAGGCCTTGTAAATGTGTAACAAGTTCCTTATCTGGTTCTGGATAGTAAGTTTGTTAGATCATCAAAACATAAAGTAAAGTACTTACGACCAAAGTACTTGTAACCTATCAATTTCCCCCTTTTTGATGATGACAAACTCATAATTGAAAAAACCAGAAAAACCACATAGAACCAGACTGTAAACCAGAAATACCTTAAGTTCCCCCTGAATATCTGCATTCCCCAATTATTATTTTCCCCCTTTTTGGCAACATAAAAAGGACAGAAACAGGTAATTTGAGCAAGAAGGAAGTCCATTTTTAAGTTAACTCATGCCACTTGTGTGCACACAGTCATGATTAAGAACAGAGCATAAAAGCACGGCATAAACAACAACAAAGGAAAAGCTTGCATTGACATAGTTTTGGATTTTACAGCAGGAGCAGAGTCAATGTTACTTTCACATCCACACAATAGAATAATTAACAAAATACCACAAGTTATCAACATAAGAACTGACACGAAGAGACATGAGCATAAGTTGGGTTATAGACTGGACATTGAGGGGACAGATTTTAAGAAGCACGAGGAGGAGATGGTTTGGAGGCAGAGGAATTTGTTTTGAGGACTAAATCCATGCGAACATTTCCTGACATTTTCTCATTGAGCAGTCTTTCTTTCAGGTCCTCCACTTGTTTCCTGAGCTCAGCATTCTCTTTTTTCAGGCGAATAACCTCTTCGCTTTGAGAGCAGGTGGAACCAGGTGCTTCTTGCAACTAACTTATCTAAGTCTCAAGGATAGCATTCCTTGCTTTCAATTGCCATATCTCAGTAGTAGCACTGTTTTGAGCATTTATTAACTGAGAAATGGTAGAAGTGCTTGCAACCCCTCCAAATTTTTCTATACACTCACATTCTTTAAGAGTGCTTTTCGAAAAAGTTTGCTTCTTGGTACCCACTTTAACTGGTCCGAGAGGAACCTTGAAGTGCTCAAAGACCTTGGTAAGAAGGAACCCATATGGCAGCCCATGATTACCATCTTTAAAGCCTGCCACTTTATTCATGTGCTCTATCATGATCCTAGACAGATTGATGGTAGTGAAGTCGTCCAGTGCTTCCATGAGGAACAGGTCTGCACGAGAGGTGATGGATCTGCGCTCAACTTGAGGCAGCAACACTTTGTTTACCGTCACAAAAACAGTTGGTAAACAAGAAGGAGGGCTTTCTTCTGCACCCGTTCCCCCTGCTGAACTGCTCTCTCCTTCAAGATTGGGTTTTTGAAGTTCTGAGTGCAAGCTCCCTGAACACTAGACAGCCCTTCATTGGGTACACCAAGAATAGATCCCATCAAGGCAGAGTCTATTACCATATCAACCCCATTCACCAATGCACAAATGTGACCATCCTCGACCTTTTACAAGTCGGCGTAAAAGCTTTGAACTTCCTCCTCATATACCCTAGCAGCGCCACTTGTGAACAAGTGTGTCCACTGTTGGAAATCACAGATCTCAACTAACTGTCTCATGCCAGCCTCTTCCAAGACATCAGAGGCAAATGTGCGCCCCCATAGTACCTTTTGACTTCTCAATCTTTCTTTCACAGCACTCCCCGGATTATCAGCTTTAGCCTTTATTGAGGAACTAGGTTCCTCATCAGTATCAACCCTTCTCTTAGGAGTCTTTCGAACACCTTTCTCCTTTTTATCAGACTTCATAGATTTTTCACCGAACTTTTTCTCCACATTCTCAGTAGCAACAACATCAGCAGACCTAGTCTGACATTTAGTAGACACAGAAGATCCCCCTTTTGGTTTGAGAAGACCATGCTTTTGTGACAACTTCCTAGTCAACGTACTAGGTTCCTCCGCTTCTTCTTCATCCACACTCACAACCGGCACTATCTTCTCATTTACCACTTTGCCACCTTTCATTGATTTTCTTCTCTTTGACTTGGTCAGACTGTTCTTAAGAGAAAACTCAAGAGCCTCCTTCTTTTGCAACCTTGTTGTGGGCCGCTTAGGAGTGGGCTCTCCACAAACAGCTACTCTACACCTAGGCAGACTGGCAATTGGTAAGTCATCAGAATCTTCTTCACTATCCTCCTTTTGATTTTCAGACACAGGGCTTGTCTCAGACATAATTACACTTATAGGCTCAACATCTAAATGAGGAGAGGGAGCAGGGTCAGTACTGACCTGGGGTTCCTGAGTAGGACCCGAAGTTGGATCCTCCGAAGGAGGATCGGGTCCTCCAGCAGGTTCCCTAGTAGCACCTTCCTGTGCTGAAGGTTCAACAGGCACAAGCTCATTATCCTCTCCAACAGGATCAGATTCTTCCCCCTGAGTCTTAAGACCATCCTCACTTCCTCCGACAAAAACCCCTTCATTGGCGATGGACATCATATTTTCGATTGCTTCCTTTTCTTGCAGGTTCATAAGAAGCTCAAGAGAAGTAGGAGAGGTGCCTGTGGACGGGGGTTCAGGGGTAGTCTTTGTTGATTCGATGATTTTATTTCCCTCAACCTGGTCTGCCTTTGACTTTTCTTCTATTGGAGAATTGGAGATTTTCCGATTTTCTTCTTTCTCAGTAATACTCGTGTTCCCTCTTTTCTGGCGAGGTAAGGGAAGAGTGCTGGGCAACACCTCCTGTGAGAGTTGATGCTTGGTGACTCTTGTGAGAGCAGGAACTCGAATGGGTAGGAGAGGAGACAGAGTGTGGGGGTGACTCTGTTCTAGGGTTTTGGTCATCCATAGTGTGAGGAGGGGAGTCTGGCGTTGGTGTTTCGACTGGTAAGGACTCGATAATACTAGAGATCATTTGACCTTCAACCATGGTAGGAAGGAGAGAGAAGATTTGGTGAACTGAAGAGAGAAAGAATCGGAAACAGGTTTTGGAAGTGTTGATGTGTGAAGTGGAGTGACAGAGATAGATGTATTTATGACGACAGAGGGATCAGTTAGAAAAAGGGCAGCAGGTTTTAGGGAGATGGGTCGATTAATAACTGGTGAGGCATTTGGGTTTAAAAGACACAAAACCAAAAACTGACATGCTGATGATGTGGCACTTATTTTAATTGTTGAGAATTGTGCATGAGAGAACAAACATACTACTAACCCGTGTCAGGAGAACCAGGTTCCATGACTGATCTCTTATCTCTAAGCTTTGCCCTTTTTACCAGTGTATACAACCTCAAATGCTTATTTGCTATGCAATCATCAAGCGTGTCTACCTGTAATGGTATAAATATGAGTTAGACTTTTCCAGAAAACACCTTTTAGCTAAGTTTACCTGAACCTTTCTTTCATAGCCAATCATTGAGGGACCAGGTTCTCAATTGGGTTTTATCAACCCCAAAACCAGACGATTTTGCTCGAAGTGTTCTCTGTTCAGGGCTTTGGTAAATATATCTGCAATTTGATCTTCAATGCTGCAGAATTTCATGCATATAAGCCCTTTCTCAATATTGTCTCTTAGGAAGTGATGATGTACGTCAATGTGCTTGGTCCTCTTATATTGAACTGGATTTTTTGCCATGTTGAGTGTACTATTGTTATCACATAAGAGAGGCACACAGTCTGAGAATACTCTGAAATCTTCCAATTATTGCTTGATCCATAGAAGTTGGGCATAGCAAGAGACAACTGCTACATATTCGGCTTTTGTAGTTGACAATGCCACAGAGTTCTGCTTCCTTGTACCCCATGATATTAAGTAGGAACCCAGGAAATGTGCCATTCCAGACGTGCTTTTCCTATCCACCATATATCCTGCATAATCAGCGTCAGCATACCCTGTAAGATCAAAGCTATCTCCAGAGGGATAGTAGAGGACCAGGTCCTGCTTTCCCTTGAGATATCTCAGTATTCTCTTGATAGCCTTCAGAGGAGATTCCTTTGGATTGGATTGAAACCTTGCATAGAGACCTACACTAAACACAATATCTGGTCTGCTTGCAGTAAGATACAAGGGTGACCCTATGATCCCTCTATACATGGTCTGATTTACAGGAGAACCAGGTTCATCCATGTCTAGACGAGTGGCTGTAGCAATAGGCGTGTCGATGAATTTTGATGCTTCCATATCAAACCTTTTCAGCAGCTCCTTGATGTATTTATGCTGACTTATCAATGTTCCCTTCTTAGATTAGTTCACTTGAAGTCCTAGGAAGAAATTCAGTTCTCCCATCATGCTCATCTCGAATTCACTCCCCATGAGTTTTGCAAATTCTTCGGAGAGAGAGTTAGCTGTAGCCCCAAAGATGATGTCATCTACATACACTTGAACAATGAGCAGTTTCCTTCCTCATTTCTTTAGAAAAAGAGTGTTGTCAATCTTCCCTCTTGCAAAGCCATTTTCTAGAAGGAACTTTGACAACCTTTCATACCAAGTCCTTGGAGCCTGTTTTAACCCATACAATGCTTTATCTAGTTTAAACACATGATTAGGGTGCTCGTAACACTCAAAACTAGGAGGCTACTTGACATAGACTTCTTCTTTCAGATATCCATTTAGAAATACACTTTTGACATCCATTTGGAACAGTGTGAACTCCATATGAGATGCAAAGGCAATCAGAATTCTAATAGTTTCCATTCGAGCTACATGAGCGAATGTTTCATCATAATCAATCCCTTCTTCCTGATTGTAGCCTTAAACCACAAGCCTTGCCTTGTTTCTTGTTGTATTCCCAAATTCATCACGTTTGTTCCTTAATACCCACCTGGTCCTTATAATGGTTCGATCTGCAGGTTGAGAAACCAGGTGCCATACCTTGTTCCTTTCAAATTGATGCAGTTCTTCTTGCATGGCTGTGATCTAGTCTGCATCTTTTAGCGCTTCCTTTATATTTTTGGGCTCTATCTGGGAAAGAAAGGCTGAGAAGGCAAGTCAGTTTCTTGCTTTCGATCTGGTTTGGACTCCTGAATCAAGAGGAGTGATTATGTTGTCAAGTGGATGTGAGCTTTTGATCCTCCAATTAGGTACCTGAGTCTCATTGGTAGAGGAACCAGGTATATCTGACTGGGGCTCTTGGGCGGTTCTTACTTCACAGAGTGGAGTTCCTTGGACTGCATCAACAACTCTGTTTTCAACTTCAGTTGTTGTAATCAGGGGACCAGATTCCTCTCTAAAGGATGGAGATGTATTTGCGTCTTCTTCACCGGATTCCTTGACATGGCTCATCATATCTGCCTTTCCATTTGTCATGTCAATTACTTTGCCTGGAACTAGGACTGTGCATAATTTGGTAAATACCGAATTACCGTACCAAAACCGAAAATTTTGGTATTTGGTATTCGATATTTTGGTATTTGGTATGGTATTTGGTTTAATTTTAAAAAAAAATTGGTATTAGGTATGGTATTTGGTATTTTAAACTGAAATACCGAAATACCAATAGCGTACTGAAATATATATTGTATTGCACAACACACATATTATTAATTATAACATAAATATAAAAAATCTAAAATTTTGCTTTCCTTTGTTCTCTAAGTTCATCAAGTAACTCTAATCAAGTAACAAGACACTTCAAATGATCAAATTTATTCCTTTATGTACAATTTTCTCTCTCTGGGTTGATATTTACAGGTTTTGTATAAAACTTTTGTCAATAAACGTTTTCAGTTTTGTACTTTTGAGTACTTTAATTAAGAATATTACATTCTATGACTCTACGCACAAGCTAGTATTCAAACCGAATAAATCGAAGTTACCGAACCGAAAAAACCGAAACCGAAAGAAGAAAAATTGAACTATACCAAATTTAATTAGGTACGGTATTGGTATAAAATTTTAAGAAACCGAATACCGAAAATATCGAACCGAAATATTTAAATACCGTACCGTACCGTCCCTCGAACATCCCTACCTAGAACAGATAAGGGCTCTCCATCTTGATCAACATGTCTGTCCTTTTCATAGGAGATGTGAGCTTCATCAAAGATCACATGTATGCTTTCTTCGACACATTGAGTCCTTTTGTTGTATACATTGTAAGTTTTGCTTTGAGATGAGTATCCCAGAAAAATTCATTCATCACTTTTGGCATCGAACTTTCCAAGAGCTTCCTTTCCATTGTTATGTACAAAACATTTACATCCAAAAGTTCTTAGATGTGTCAGCTTGGGCTTCCTTCCATTCAGCAGTTCATATGGAGTTTTGTTCAGAAGAGACCTGATCATGCACCTGTTCACCAAGTAGCACGCAGTATTGTAGCTTCTGCCCAGAAATACTTTGCTATCCTACTGTCAATTAGCATGGTTCTTGCCATGTCTTCAAGAGTTCTATTATTCCTTTCCGCAACACCAATTTGTTGAGGTGTTCTTGGAGCTGAGAAATTGTGAGTGATGCAATTTTCAGTGCAGAACTCATCGAATTTGACATTGTCAAACTCCGTCCCATGATCAGACCTTATGCAGGCTACTTTATTACACATCTTCACTTGGATTTTCTTGACAAAGGCAACAAACACCTCAAAGGTTTCATCTTTGGTCCTGAGGAACAAGGTCTAGGTGAATTTGGAGTAGTCATCAACTATGACAAATATGTACTTCTTTTCTCCTCTGCTTGGCACCCTCATAGGTCCACACAGATCCATGTGAAGGAGATCGAGTGGCCTTGCGTTGCTGACTTCATTTTTGGGCTTGAATGAGGATCTGATCCTTGAAGCTTGACTTGGGCAGACCACGAACCAGGTCCTTCTTGACTAGTTTGTCAACAACGTGAAACTTGCATGACCCAGCCTCATGTGCCATAATTTAGCATCATCATCAACAACACTTAGATAGCTTAGATCACCATTCTTTAGAGACTCAAAGTCAGCTACATAGATATTCTTATATCTTTTTGCCACTAGTACCACCTCACTAGTCACCAGGTTTGTGACTGTACAGGTTTTTGACACCACCTTGTTTCCCTTGTCACAGATTTGGGAAACGCTTAGCAAGCTGTACTTTAACCCGTTCACGTAGTACACATTTTTTATTGAGTGAGAGAGAGACTTCCCAATCCTACCAACTCCCTGAATGTATCCCCTTTTGCCATATCGAAAGGATACACTCCCTCCTTGCAGGGCCTTAAGTGAAAGGAAATCATTTGTACTGCCAGTCATATACTTTGAGCAGCCACTGTCCACGTACCATTGTAGGTTGCTTGCTTTGACTGTTCCCTGCACAAGAAGAGTTAGAAGTTAGCTTTAGGAACCCAAACTGATTTGGGTCCCTTGTAATGAGGAAAGGGGTGAATCAGGGATTTTTTGGTCCATGCAAGCATTATGCGTATTTTAAATGAGGGACCAAGTTCTCTACTAGTAGTTACTTTTTCAGCATAGGATTTGTTTTTCTGCTGTGACTGAAATCTGGCCTTACAATTTTCTTTAAGATGCCCATTGTTACCTCAGTGAGTGCAAAGCCAATTATTAGGAACAACAACGTACTTGCTATGAGGGTTGTAAGGAATCTTTTCCTTTTGAAACCCAATTCCCTGCCTGTTTCCCCCATTGTTGGTATACATGGCAGTGATAGCATCAGAGGACCAGGTCCATTTGAGTGATTTTTCAAGATCACTCTTCACTCTTCCTAGTTCTTCCTGAAGTTGTTTTTTTTCTCAAGCTCAGCACACAGACTAAACTTTACTAAATTTAACTCACTTTCAAGCTTAATGTGTGCCTCACTTGCAACTTCCTTTCCTTTTTGATAGTTTTCAGCCCTACTTTCCATTTTAGATTTCCCAATGGTTTCCTTCAAATCCATTACTGCCACTAGAAGGTCATCTCTTTCTTGTTCTACATTTTCAGTCCTTTTTTCTAAGGCATTTCTTTCTTTCTTTAGGTTCTCAATTGACTCTCTTAAATCAACTGTAACTATTTCTAGGTCATCTCTAGACTGTTCTGCTTCTCCTAGCTCAATTGTTAAGAACTCTCTGTCATTTATTAGACTATGATAAGCGTCGATTAGCACATTTGCCAAAGACATGAGTTTCTTTGGAGAATAAGATTTCAGATTCTCTAAACATCCAGAAAATTTACCTCATCACCATCTTCATTATCAGACTAAGCCATCAAAGCAAAAATTGAATCATACTCGGTTGTTTCACTTTCTACTGCCATCATAGAGTTGTTACCTGGTTCATCATCTTCTCCATATTTGCTTGATGAATCTCCTCATGCAGCAAGAGCTTGTCTCACGACATTGTCAGCGTCATTTTTTATATTGAAGCGTCTGTCAGGAACCAGGTTACTTTTGGCTGCTTTGTCAGAGTTGTTCTTGTACTGATCCTGCTTTAGGAGAGGACAATCCTTGATGAAATGTCCTGGCTTGCCACATTTATGACAGAGGTCATAATTCTTTGGCTTGCTAGAACTTCCCCTTTTCGGGATGCCTCCATTCCTGCGAACCATCTTCTGGAATCTTCTTGTTAGGTATGCCATATCACCATCCTCACCACTTGAGTCATTGTTTTCCGTCTTGAGGACCAGGTTCTTCTCCTTCATGGGCTCTCTTCTTTCACTCTCCTTCTTCTTCTTCTTCTTCTTCTTCTTCTTCTTCTTCTTCATTTCATATGTTTTTAGATTGCCAACAAGCTCATCAATAGTTAGCTCCTGCAAGTCCTTTACCTATGTAATGGCGTTCACTTTGCTTTCCTAAGAACTGGGTAGCACACTTAGGATTTTTCTAACCAGCTTGTTTCTTGGAATAGTTTCGCCAAGGGAGTGAAGCTCATAATGATGGAGGTGAACCGCGTATGCATTTCTTGGACAGATTCATCGTGTTGCATCTTGAAGAGCTCGTATTTAGTTGTGAGCATGTCGATTTTGGATTGCTTGACCTGTGTTTCTTCGTGAGCTGTCGAAGGGCTTCCTAGATTTCTTTGGCTGACATGCTGATATCCTGTTGTATTCATCAGGACCAATACCACACACCAGAATTTTTTAGCACGAAAGTTCTTCTCTATTGCCTTTCTATCCGCATCATTGAATTCTTTCCTTGTCTTGGGATGGCTACTGGTGGGTCGCCAAAGTTTTTGGTAGGAACAAAGGGTCCATCACATATGACATCCCATAGCTCAAAATCTTCAGCCATGATGAAGTCATGCATTCTAGTTTTTCCACCATCCGTAATACTGTCCATTGAACCTAGGTGGTCTATAAGTAGACTGGCCTTCTTAGTTTGGAGGAGCAGCCATGAGGATCCTTTCTAGGTGTTAACCTTATAGAAAGAACCCGCTCTGATATCAATTGATAGAATATAAGGGTCCACCAAACTCTATAGAGAACCAGGTTCTCTATCAGATTCAATTAGTACACATACACAACAGTAATTAAATGGAAAGAGAAATTCTACGTGGAAAATTCCCAGCTCAACGGGATCAAAAACCACGTCCTACCCTTGTAGGATTTCAACTTCACTACTGAGCAACTTTTAGATTAAAACCTAAGTAACCTAGGAATTAACCTCTTAATCCCTCACTAACTTGTAATACTCTGTTACAAGCCAGTTTGTAATAATTCTATTACAAAGACTTTACAACATGACTAACTCTAGCCAAGACTCAAACGCACTGGTTTAAGGTTTACATAGAGGTTCCTATAGAATGCTTCTAAATAAGCTAGATAGGAATTACAATTGAAGAACTATTACAAAGTTACAACTCAACTAAGGACATACAATGACTCGATATGAGAACTGGTCCGTAGTTGCTTTGTTCTTTATTCTTGAAGCACTTGAAACTTGCTTGGTGGATAGTCACGTAAGTGAGCTTGTCAAATGTTCAAGTGTTGTGTTTTACCTCCCTTGAATGTATATATACATATGTGACATCACTTACAATGATGTAAGCAAGGTAGGTAAAAAGTCTTCCCTGAAAAGTTAACTGTAGCACTGTTCCTGCACTGTAGCGTGTGCAGGCAGCAACTTTCTAGCTGGAAAGTTGACTTCGTACAGTCTCCTCGGGAACTGGTAGGGAGCTATTCCCTCAGCTGTTCCTTCCACTCTGAAGAGTTGAATCATATTCCACGCTGAATCCCAACCTGGAACCTAGTGATTTTAAGGTCTTGTAAATGTGTTGTTGGTTCCTTATCTGGTTCTGGATAGTAAGTTTGTTAGATCATCAAAACATAAAGTAAAGTACTTATGACCAAAGTACTTGTAACCTATCAGGGCATATCGAACAATGACAAAATCCAGTACGGGGGCAACACTGTTCTCCTTAGTATATGGCGCCGAAGCTCTGATCCCGATCGAGGTCGGAGAGCCTAGCGTCGGGTTTCGATACACAATGGCAGAGTCAAATCACGAGGCTATGAGTACAAGCCTCGAGTTTCTAGTTGAAAAACGGGAAGCCGCCCTTGTTTGAATGGCCGCCTAGAAACAGCAAATTGAAAGATAATACAATCGAAGAGCCAATCTTCGACACTTCAAAATTGGGGACTTAGTTCTGAAAAAAGTCACCGTCAACACTCGAGACCCAAACGAGGGAAAGCTCGGTCCGAACTAGGAGGGACCATATCAGGTCCTCGACATCGTCGGAAAAGGATCTACAAACTTGGCACGATGAACGACGAACAATTGCCAAATAATTGGAACATATTCCTCCTCAAATGATATTATTGCTAAGGTATGAACTTCTCCTTTTTTATTTGTATTTTATACTAACTTGTTGCAGGTGTTCCATCGAAGGCATCGAAGTTCTCTCCAAAAACGAAGTCCTTAAGTCTGAAAGCACGCGTTGCACTCTTTTTCCCTTCGACCGGTTTTTATCCCAAATGGATTTTTCCGGCAAGGTTTTTAATAAGGCAACCATCGTTCGTGCTAACCTAGAGCAATTCAATAGTATCCGAGGCTTCTTTCCAATCAACCTCGAATACTGCAGGGCATCACCCTTGGATGTTATGTTTTCAAAGAAAATACTTCATGTCAAATGTTTTCAGGGAAAATACTTCGTGTCAACAATAAGGGCCAAACGGTCAAATGAACCGTGCCTATGTAGATTACTTGAACCTAATGGCAAGACAATGTACGCATGAACGATCTATTGTAAGAAGTATTTTTTTCCTACCAGATGTTTCATGCCTTAGTGAAATTTCTACTTTACAATTTCATACATATGATCTATTGCAGAAATTGGCTCAAGTGCCAATCGCAACTAAAGCTCGAGCAATTAACCCCATACTCGGGGATTGCCGTCCAAAAATTGACATGCTCGAATTATTAAACTTCGAGACCATAAGACCTTAAAAAAGCAATCCTCGATTTTTTAGGCCAAGGCCACCCCACTCGGGGACTAGCACTTCGACCAAGTCCGAAGTGTAACCAGGAAATAAGCCCAAGAGGCAAATCCCAAGTTAAAAGGCTACGGCCAAACCATCGCGGTTCAGATACGTTCGAATTTGTAATAAAAACAGGCCTTCTAATATTTTCGCAAAACCGGTTAAAAGGGCTACCCTCGGCAACACCAGCTTATGCTAAGGCATAACAAAGTAATGGGTTTCGATAACACTAACCCTCGAAAATCCTAATGGGTACAGATTTATCTCGTGCTAAGGCATAACAAATTTTTATATGAGTAAACTTTTTAAGCCTAAAAGGGAAAAGTCACTCTTTTGAGGCCATACCGGTCCAATTCATTAGCCTAAGGGCCATTATATCTTTCGAGTTCGAGAATCCACCCTCACTCAACTAAAACCTAAGGGTTTTTCTACTTCGAGTTCGAGCAAGTACCCACTCGATTACAAAGATTATATTAGTCTGACTTTGATCAAGCTGCCTAAGTTTCGGATTCACAAACAAAATTTTCACAAGGCACGAAGTGAGTCAAAATTCACACAAAGTATAAAGTGTATCAAAATTGTCATAAGGCGAAAAACAAATCGAAATTTTTGCAAGGCAAGAGTCGAGATAAGAAAGTAAACGTTTTATATATATATGAAAAAATATACACGGATCGGTCAGGATCCTAAAAAATTCAAAAAAAAAAAATTCTAAGTGCCTAATCTTCCCCGGGATCCTCAGCTTCGTCTTCTCCACCCTAGGAACCACTCGTGCTCCCAGAATCATCATCGTCGGAAGACAGTCGCGACTACTTCAGCATCGACTTTAGCCGTCTCAACCTTGGATTTGGATTTTGCGAATTCGATGGCCAACCGAGCCTCAAGCTCCTCCATTTTCTTGGCCTGATCTGAGTTTTTCTCCTTCACGCCTTGGAGTTGACTTTTGGCCACTAACAGTTGGGCTCGAGCAGCCTCTTTCTCCGAGGTAAGCGATCCATCTTTTGCTTCTACATTGAAGTCTCTACCTTCACCTCATCTATCTCTCCTCGGAGTTGCACTATCGTTTCATATAGCCGTTGGACCTGTGAGATCGAATCATTAGCCGTCACTCCCAAACCGAGGCCATAAGCATCTAAGACTTTGCTTACTTGCTCGGTCAGTTCAGTTTGTTCTTTCTGGTCCACGACCAACTCAGTTCGGAGACCTTCGATTTCTCTTTCTTTTTGCTCACCGAGAAGCTTGAGAGCAGTTTTCTCCTCGGTAAGCCTTTGAATGTCGGTCTCGTACCGATGCAGTTTTGCCCGAGATTTGGAGAATGCCTCCTGACAAAGTGCCAAGTCCTGCACAGATAGAAGAAAAGAGATTAGATAAGAACGGAAGAAGCACAAGTATGATATCAACAAAGAGAGTCAAAAGCTTACCCGATTCAGAGCCTGTTGTGCTTCATCGAAGAGACTCGGTGTCCCACCCGAATCCTTCTTCGATTTTGCCAAACCACTCGGGCCAACAGCTTTGTTAACCCCGGTAAAACAGCTACGGAAAAGGTCTTCCCCTCTGAGGGCGCCTTCTACGTGAGGAGTCTGCATGGCCCGAGTCTCCCTAACTTCCTCATCTGAGAATAAAGGAAACGGAGGGGAGTCTCCGATTTCTATTTCCCCAAGTGGATCACTCGAGACGCTCTCTCTATTTTGAGGAGCCTCGGGGCTGGCCTCTACAACTATTTCCGACACCTTCTCACCCCGAGGTGGGGTGTCCTCGGCTCCTATCAACTCGGGGACTCCAGTCGAATTCCCCTCTTGGACCCCGTCAGGTCGGGGTAGAGTATCTCCAATTTTGACCAATCTGGTGGCCTTTCGACCCTCAGTGCTGGCTCGTGTTTGAGCCACCAGACCGGAATCATCCTTTTTCTCTTCTTCTTCTTCTTCTTTTTCCTCCTCTCTTAAGAGCTGGACTGACTCCATCGACAGAGGAATAACCTCGCCTTTGCGGGCTTGCCTCTTCTTAGGTTTTGGCTCGTCTAGGTTCGTGGAACTCAAGTCCTCTCTCCATTTTCGCTCTTTCTTCTGGTTCTGAGCGGGCGGTTGGGAAAGGTTCTTCCTCCCCGGGCGGGGGCCTCATGACAGGGTTGTCTCCGAGACCTGAATGATAGCAAATCAAGTAAAAATAAAAAGAAACATCTCAGAGAAGAGCATCAAATGCATGTAAAGAAGCTTACCATGAGTTTTGGCCTCCCATCGGCCCTTTGCCAAATCGCGCCACGAGCGCTCATCATACGAAGAGGTTGAGGCCAGTTTCTGAACCTAGATCTCGAGGTTCGAAATTGCACTAGGCACCCAAGAAGCCGTTGCATCATCGGAAAGGATGTCGATGAGAAAGGGCAAAAGAAACAAAATAATAAACAGAAGCTATAGGTAGGTTTGTACTTATGTCTCATGTTCCATTCCTCGGGGAATAGCATCTTGTCGGCCGGGATTATGTCGGAAGTCCTCAAATGAACGGACCAGACCATCCATCCTTGACCCTTGTCCTCGTCTATGCTCGAGAACAGCACCTTGGTAGCCCGACATTGAAGCCTTATCAACCGGCCTCGATAGAGACGGAGACTGTATATTCGATGAGATGGTCGAGGGTGAAAGGCATCCCTTCGACCTTGCTCACGAAGAATTAGAGTTGAATGACAATCCGCCAAAAAGAGGGATGGATTTGACCTAGGTTATTTGGTATTGACGGCAAACGTCGATGATGACGGGATCGACAGGGCCAAGCGTGAAAGGGTAAGTGTAAACACTTAAACCCTTTCACATGAGTAGTGATGCCTTCTTCGAGGGTCAGAATCACCACCTCTTTATCTTCCTAATGGCAATCTTCCTTGACCTGTTCAAGGTCATCCTCAGTTATCGAGCATATATATCTCGACAATGGCTCGCATCGACCAGGGACCGATGAAGTTTTCCCGACTTTGAAGTTGGAAGTAAGATCACACCCCCGGGAAGGCACTCCTCAAGGCGTGGCTCCACCGGTGTCTTGTCGTCGGCCGACCGCGATGAAGAAGCTTTTTCCTTTTGAGGAACATATTTTGACGTTTTTGCCATTTTAAATAAGCTTAAAGAAAGAAGGAGGGAAGAAGAATTGGTATTCTGGGGTGAAGATTGATAACGAAGCTTAGAGACTGTGCCGAACGGGAAGGCCTGAAAGATGTGAAGAGCTTTGAAGATTTTTTGATAGACTTGAAGAACTCAAAGGGGTTTTGAAGATTAGTAAAAGGAAAATTCAAAGTAAAGTTTGAGGAAGTGAGAAGAAGACCTATTTAAGGATTCACGGCGACGGTTCAAAGGCACTGGTGGCCGACCGCCAACTGACGCTCATTAATGATTTTGGGAACTGTACCTACGGGACGTTTCGGTCACTTCCATCGCTAACGTCATGAGGATGACGTCATGACAGATCGAGGTACAAAATTGAAGGCTCAATTCGTTTCTTCTCATTACATTCCAAAAAATGAGGGGACTATCTGTATACGGTTAAAACCGGGCCTACCGAATTGTGCTATTTGATTGAGACCACGAAATTGCATCAAGGGCCAGGCTCTTAATGGATCGACTAGAGCACGAAGACAAGGTAGCGAATTCGAGGATCGAGGTGCCTGTCGAGATCGAGGCCAACAGCGATCGAGACCATGTTAGGTTTTATTTTTAATGATGAAAAATAATATAATTTCTTTTGGAGTAGGAACTCAAGGTAATCAACCAAGATCGAAGTGCATAAAGAGAAACAATCAAAGCTGAAGGGAGAAATCAATCAAAGATTGATTGAAGCATTCAAAAGGAAAAGAAGCACTGAGAATCCGGCAAGAAAATCAATCAATCAATCAGAGATTGCTTGAAGAGTTAAAAAGGAAAAGAAGCATTGAAGATGGAAGGACCCAGATTTAAGGAGCAAATCCGGCGCTATCAAGACTTAAAGATGGAAAGCTGTCAAAGTCCACACATCAACGAAGAGTAACGGGAATTAACCTTATTCTTTGAAAGAATCAATTTCTTTCCAAGGATCAAATCTCTTGGGTTGGCAAATCTCTTCGGTAACGTTCTCCTACAAAGTATTTATACGCAACCTTACTACTTAGAGATACATACTTTGATCGAACCAATTACCCTCTCTTTGTTCTACTTCAAACCAACATTGTAGCTCTTCTAGATCTGTTGTGTAACAAGTTAGAGAAGAAAGAGAGAAAAATACTGGTGAGGTATTGTATCAAGAAAAGACGAGTGACATAGAAATTGAGCTGTTGGTGTAAACTACACCATTCACTTTGTACTCAAGAAACTCAATCACTGAAAGAGAACTCCCTTGCAACCCAAGGGGACTGGACAATGGTTCACATTGAATCCGAACCAGGATAAAAACTTCGGTGTCTTTAATTCCTGCACTTTACTTCTGCATTTTAATTCTGCACTTCTTAATATCTCGCTATTACATCTAGTGGACTAATTGGAAAACTAGTCAACTTATAATAATTAATTTTAGAAATAAGCAATTCACCCCCCCTCTTGTACTTTCAATTGGTATCAGAGCAAGGCTCATATTTTTCTTTTGCTTAACAACTTGTGAGAAAAGATCATGGCTAATCAAGTTATTGTCGGAGCACTTTTCCAAGAAGGAACATCGCAAGTGAAGCCACCGTATTTCAATGGACAATATTTCTCTCATTGGAAAGTGTGTATGGAAATATACTCAAAGTCTTATGATGTCAAAGTCCGGCGAGTTATCAAAAAGGGAAACTACCCTCTACCGGCTGCTGCTCAACCACCTGCTAATCCTGAAGATATAGATGAATACACAGATGAGCAAATGACAGTTGTGCAAGTTAATAATATAGCATGGAATCTGCTTTATAATGCTATAAGTGGTGAGGAATATGAGAAAATCTCTAGTTGCGATACAACCAAAGAGATGTGGGATAAACTTGAAGTTACGTATGAAGGAACCAGTAAAGTGAAAGAAACCCATATCAGCATGATGGTTCATGACTACGTACTCTTCCAGATGAAAGAAGGAGAATCCATTGAGGAGATGTTTGCCAGATTTAGCAAAATCATTAGCGATCTAAAAGCTTTTGGCAAACCATACTCAAGTGGTGATCAAGTTAGGAAAATTCTTACAAGTCTACCCACTACTTGGCAGACAAAAGTGTTTACACTTGAATCACATGATTTGAACAAATTATCATACGACGAACTCGAGGAGAACTCATAGCTTTTGAGAAAACTCATCTCAAGAAAACAAGCCAGGAAGAAAAGAAGAAAACAGTTGCTTTCAAGGCTACAACTGAAAGAGCAGAAAATGATATTGATGACGACCCTGAATCTCTCCAAGAAGAAATTTCCATGGTATCAAGGAATATGGATGGTTTAAGTAGGAGATACAGGAATGCAAGAAGAGGCGGGATACCACCCAGGTGAACTAGGCAATATAACGAACAAGACAAAAATGATGGCAAATGCTATGAGTGTGGAAGATTTGGGCATGTCCAAGCTGAATGTCCTGATCTTAAAAGAAAAGTTTCCAGAGGTTTTAACAAGAACAAATCATTTGGAAGCTGGAGTGATGAAGACAGTTCAGAACACGAAGAGATAGCAAATCTATGCTTCATGACAATTCTGGAAAACGACATGAACAAACTCTCAGGGTGCTGGACAGATGAGGACACTTCAGATGATGAATGCAAAGATGACAATGAGAACTGTTTCATGGCACGAGGTGAAACAAGCGAGGTAAGATCTTATAACTGTGAAAGATGTAATGAATTGCAGGATGTTCTTGACCTTACTTTGAAAGAATCTCAAAAAATGATGAATGAACTAAAGAGACTCAACAAAGAAGTAAAAGACTGGAAACTCAAGCTTGAAGTATGTGAAATTGAAAAGAAGTACTTCAAGGAGAGTTTGAGGAATTGCAAATGCAACTCAATGGCATGCGCAAATCCATTAGTCATAGTTTTGTCAAGTCGAATCGGGCGACTTACAAGTCAACTGGAGAAGGGCTAGCCAGAACAGAGTCCACTAGTACTAACACAAATGAAAGATCCAAAAATGGATAAGAACTTACGTGTCACTACTGTAACAAAAGTGGACATAAATATTCTTTTTGTCGATTTCGTAAATCAAATATCTCCGGATGGATTTGGAAATCCAAAAACAGTCCTGAGTCCAGTAATACTAACCAACAAGGACCCAAGCAAGCTTGGGTACCTAAAATAAAGTGATAACTATGTTTGCAAGAACACCGCAGAAGGAGTCGCAAAGGAAAGTGGTACTTGGATAGTGCATGTTCTAGTCATATGACAGGTGACAAAAACCTATTTAAAGAAGTTACAGAAATAGACGGAGGAAGTGTCAAATTTGGTGATGACTCAAAAGGAAAAATAGTCGGTACCGGAACAGTTCCTTTCAATAATAACTGTGATATCACTGATGTTTATCTTGTTGACGGACTTAACTACAATCTTCTGAGTATAATTCAGCTACGTGACTCAGGGTATGAAGTAAAGTTCAAGAAAATAGGTTGTGCTATTGAAGATGAGACAGGTAAAATAATCCTCCCAAGTAAAAGGTATGAAAATGTCTATATTCTTGATGATTTTGAAAATATAGATGGTCATATCTGTTAACATCCATATTTGATGATCCATGGTTATGGCATAAGAAACTTGGTCATGCAAGCATGCATTTGATAGAGAAACTTTCTAAGCATGATTTAGTTATTGGTTTGTGATAATAGGTGAATTAGACTATAATTGGACCCTAAAGAACCACATTTTTGTATAGCTTTGTGGTAAAAAGTGATAACCAAATGCTTTGATTAGTGCTTTTCATGCTTTGCAGGCTATATCCAACGAAAGAAGTCGATGGAGCAAGTTTGGGATCAATTACGGAGAAAAGGAGGCCAATCAAACAATGCCCACGAAATGCAGCAAGTAAAGAGACAAAAGCAGAGCTGAACTTGGCCTGCCGCGGTCAGACCGTAACCGCGGTAGGACCGCGGCAGAGCAGAGCTGCAGATTCAGAGGACCTCTTTGGCCGCGGTCCTGGCGTAACCGCGGAAGGACCACGGCAGAACACGAAAAAGCCAGGGACGAAAGTGTCAAGTCGGGAAAACTTGGTGTATAACCCTTATAAAAAGTAGGAATTTGGCCACATTAGGTCAGATTTGTTTTAGAGAGTACTTTGGAAGAGAAACAAGTGTGAGAGATCACCCAAAACATCATTCTTCTTATTCTCTTTTATTTTTCTTGCAATTTTCGATTATGAATCTTCTAGTAGTTTATTCCTCCATTGTTATGAGTAGCTAAATACCTTAATCTAAGGTTTTGGTGGAACCCGTTGGGGATGACTTGGTTGTTTTATTAATATAGTTGGATTTGGTTGTTAATCTCTATTTGTTCATCTATGTTTTGATTGTGGTTAGTTGAAAGGGCCCTCAATTATCCGTTCCTATTTATTATGTATCTACTTGAGAGAGAGTGCATATTTAGGTGATTATATGAACAACATCATTCCCGGAGTATAGACGAGAGTCATAACCAAAGGTTTAGAGGTTGGATTAGAGATAACGATACCTCGGGTGCAATCTAAGTGAACCATATTGTGAATCTAGCTAGCGTAGCTTGAGAGAGTGCGTCTAGTAAATTATCATAATTGCTTGAGAAAGATTTATGATAGCTGGAGCGTTCATGATTGATAGAGACAACTAAATCATAGTTACAAGACATATACAACCAAGGAAATTACCAACGGGGGAAACCATTGCCTTAGACCTTATTCCAATTGTTTACACATCAAGTTTAGTTAATTTTCAGCTGTTGATTACTTTCAGTCTTTAGTTGTTAGAAAAATCAACCATTGTGAATCAAAAAGTTTGGGAAAACAGATTGTGTGAATTTAGTAAATCCGACAATAGTAATTGATATGTTAATTCTCTGTGGTTCGACTCTGGGCATAAATACTCAGATTATATTTGCAACGCTCGCGTAGTCTTTTGCGAGACTCAGTTGAGCGTGATCAATAAGCGTCGGGTTTTTTTTTACTTTAAAGAAAAAAAAAATTAAGCAATTCTTATACGTGTATGAGGCAAGAACTACAACACTCGCAATTGCGTTGTGGCAAATGCAACTTTAGGGCGACCATTATATTCGAAATTGAGCATATATATTGTGTATGTGTGTGTCAGAAAGCATCCACTAATATTTCACGAACATTATATCTAAATTCATTATTTTAAAAGTATAATGAGTTATGTTTTAAGAACCTTAAAGGTTAAAACCTATCAAGTTTAAATTCTGAATCTGTTTTTATATACAAACAGT
>NC_031994.1:95176369-95193751 GCF_001879085.1 Nicotiana attenuata | reverse complement strand
AATAAAGGAAGTAAGGATATGAATACTCCCTCTTCTGAATGATGAACAACCTGCTTATCTGAATATTAAACTGCGGCCTCAGGCCAAGTATACGTATACATAACTGCGACCTCAGGTCCAAAATGCATAAAGCATAAACTGCGGCCTCAGGACCAAAGATGCATAAAGCATTAGCTGCGGCCTTAGGCCCAAAGATGCATAAAGCATTAGCTGCGGCCTCAGGCCCAAAGATAGGTGATCAACATTCAGGGATTTAAAATCAGGAACTGAGAATCATACTGCAATACATAATAGTGAAATACTGAATCACGCTGAGTTATATGATACTAGAATACTGGATCATACTGAGTTACATTATACTGAAATACTGAATCATACTGAGTTACATAATACTGGAATACTGAATTCTACTGAGTTACATAATACTGGAATACTGAATAGGACTGGAATGATACATGTATTCTTGAACTGGTTATGAACACTGAAACTGCAACTGTTTATGACATGCTGAGTAAGCTATACTGAGACTTCGGGGAATCAAACCCAAGTCTATATTGAATACGAACTGAGCTCACAACGTTCAGAATGAAAGTCATGAACGAGTTATGAAGCTAGGGAATAAAAGTTCTACAACTATTCAGGAACTAGGCTTAACTGTATTTCTGAGGCAATTGATACGTTGTAAAAGAAGCGTAGTGTAGGGAGAATCATTAAAATTCCCAAACATAGAGAGTTAGCCTCACATACCATTAACTTCCTGCTCTTGAGCATAATACAACGTTTGTCAACCCCTTTCAACTTTAATCTTTTTGACGTTCAATCTTCTTGAATTCGAGTTCTAGGGTTTCTTCTCTCAACAATGGTGTCCCAATCGAATATCTAATGATATGGAGGGTTTACCCATGTTAATAAGATGTTGGGAAATTGAAATTAACTTAAAATCACCATTAGAACTTACCTTGGGTGGTGGAAGGACCCTTAAGGAGTTAGGTTTTTGAGAGTTCCCCTTTCTAGAGCAAGTTTTTATATTTTGGGGATGTGGGGGACGAAATATAGCTTTAAAACGACTCCCCACGCGCGAGTTCGCGCACCTGGATGCCTGTTCGCGTGAAAGTTCACGCTCAACGGCAGTAACACTGCCTCCCACGCGCGAGTTCGCACCTGAAGGCTTGTTCGCGCGAGTGTTCGCGCATACGCATACTGTTCCGAAAAACGCACATAACTTTTTTCACAGAGATCCATTTGGGCTCCATAATATATCGTTGGAAAGATTTTTCAATGCTACAACTTTCATTCTTTAAGTTTTCTCAAATTCCTTACACATTTTCACTAAACACTGATATAATACAGACCTTCTGCAAACTTAGTCGATTTTGTCAAATCTTATGCACCTCACTTTCCATCTTGATTTTGAAACAACTATTTTCACCCACAATCATCCCTATAGGACTTCATATGTCTAAAATATCAAATTAATACCCATTTAACATATCCATACCTAGTCCGAATGTATGGGGTGTTACATTATCTCCCCCTTGGGATCATTCGTCCTCGAATGATTGTCCTGACTGTAACTTCTGCTAACTCCGGACCTTAAACGGGTCTGGTGGAACCATGAACTTTCATTAACACTTGCATACTAAACATAATGAATACATGATTACTGAACTGTTGAGATACTGAACTGAACTGCATTGACTGAATATTGATCTGCCATGAATACGTGAATACTGAACTAACATGGATATCTGAATATTGAACTGGCACGAATACTTGAGGATTGGACTAACATCAATATCAGAGTACTAAGCTGGTATGAATATCTAATTATTGTACTGACATGAGTAGCTGAGTATTGAACGGACTTGAATAGCTGAGTATTAAACTGACATGAGTATTTGAGTACTGAACTGGCATGAGTATATGAGTACTGAACTGATATTAGTATCTGAGTACTGAACTGACATGAGTATCTGAGTACTGAACTGGCATAAGTATCTGAGTACTGAATTGACATGAGTATCTGAGTACTGAACTGACATGATTATCTGAGTACTGAACTGACATGATTATCTGAGTACTGAACTGACATGAGTATCTGAGTACTGGAAACTTGAATGTTATAATATGATACGTGAAATACTGGTTGTACCACCACTCATTCTGGTGGCAACTCCAACTCATAAGCTAATTGACCGATCCTTCGCAAGATTCTATGTGGCCCAATATAGTAAGGACTATGCTTTCCCTTCTTCCCAAATCTCATAACGCTTTTCATAAGCGAAACTTTCAGAAACACCTAATCATCAACTTGAAACTTTAGGTCTCTATGCCGCACGCTCGAATAGGACATTTTGGCAGCTCTGAGTTTTCTTCAAACGCTCTTGAATCAACTTAACTTTCTCTATAGTCTGATAGACCAAATCGGGTCCTGACAACTCCACTTCTCCAACATCGAACCAACCAATTGTTGATCTACACCTTCACCCATACATAGATCGTACGGTTCCATCTTGATACTAGAATGGTAGGTTATTATTAGCAAGGTCAATGAGAGGTATGTGATCATCCCAATTACTCTTAACATCAAGGACATATCCTCAACTGCTTAAATAAAATGCTCTGCCTGGCCATAAAGTTTACGACGTTCTTTTTCGTGTCGTTCAACCGATAAATCTCCTTGTCATGATGCATATTTGGGAACCTGGATGGAAAGAATACCTAGAATTATGGGCTTCTAACATGATCTTCCCTCTTTAAGTCCATCTACTGGGACACACAATCTGTCCTAGTACCTCAAAGTCCTATCATCTCCCCCTTATTTAAAAGCCATCATCTTATACTTGTGAATCTCCTCTTCAGCTGCAACACGTACGGATCATCAAGTTGTTTCTCCTTCTCAACGGCTACTAAGGGGGAACAAGTCCTGTTCTAGACAACAACTCCGTCATCTTTAGAGCCCGAAGTCGAACTCCTATCTTGGCTGGCGAACTTCTTTTACCAGAGTTCTCTTATCTACCTCAATCATGAGTTATACTTCCCACACTTTATCTTTTTAAGAATTTTTCCTGAAACACTTATAGAATTGTTGTGAGCTAAGTCTTTAACCAGTACTCCAAAGACTAGAGTCTCGTGCAATGGCACTACCCTCGTGATACATAACTGGGCATGATTTTATAGCTTTCTGTGATCACTTTATCATCAATGACTAAACTCGGTGATCATTCTACTCACTTGTTTTTCTTACACATGCTAAACATAATCCTTGTGGTAATTATACAATTTTCCCTCATTACCGAACTAATTTTCTTTTTCATATCCCATGCTACTATTCGAATTTCAGATCTCTAACTGCACTTACTGATGGTTTTCACATCACCCCCTTAGACCAAAGGTCTTATACTTGCGGATCCTTCTCTTTTTGTTGGGATCCGAATAACTTTCCTTATTTTCTGCAATTCCTTCCATTCTACCCCAATAACGACTCATCTTCCAACTTACTTCTGAGCTAGGAAAAACTAAATTATTCACATGACGGAAAGCTAATGTATTCACAACTATCATACACAATCTTAATAATCTAACTCTGCTCACACTGTCAATCTTGGAGAAACCACATTTCGATAATTCCTAAAAGCTATTCTTCTACTGCTTGCTCTTTTACTACTAGCTATATTTTTTTTCCACTGTTACTGTACTTCGGGTTTAACTTAAACTCTTTGGGTTCTAACACATGTTCGGTATTTCAAACTATCATCCGCTCACTAGAGTTAACCCGGCTAAGTGAATCAAATCTTACCTCTACTAGCTCTGCTGAAATTGCTAATTCACTGTATTTACTCAAACTTATTTACTATTCTTTTACTAACCCCCTGCTAGCATCATGTTTTCTTGCTCTGCTTTGAATAACTAAAGTGGAGCATAAGGTTACTCCTAACTTCCCTCACCATCCGATCATATTCTTTTGCCGCACGCTATCATTCTTTTTGAACCATGCACATGAATCGCACTTAGGGAAAGTTCATTTGTCTTAACAAAATTGGAATATCTAACCCCAAGCTTTCTATACACTTCAAAATCACTTCAGACTATAAACCTCCAACCTAAACACATAGTCATATCAAGGGGAACTGTCATATCTTTTATCTCACAATAATAGCCACTTCGTATATAAATTCACTAACATGGTACTTTCTAGTTCTGATTTGAATAAATCTAAACGACATAAAATCATTCCCTAAAATTCAATGTTGCCTGCTCTTGGTTCTCATTTCGTACATCATATTATTCTTAGCTACATTTCCCTTAGGCTCTTTTCTGTCCAAAACTATAGTGATCAATCCTATGCCCGCTGCGGTTGAATTCTTAACCTGATACACCGTGGGGTCTGACATACGGATACACTGCCATACATATCTGATAAATCACTTTATGCACCATCCAATGAGTCTTGGGTCTTAATCCCTAAAACATGCGAAGATTTTGCTATAATCACTGTTACTTACATACTCTCTGAGCATCCATATGCCTCACTGTATACTCACAAGTCTATAGAAATTTTGATACACTGAAAATTGGAGATCTGGTAAACATATAACCGAATACTGGCGTAACCATAAACTTGCTAACTGAAAGATTGTATAACTGGTAACTGAGGTAAACTAATAACCATAAGACATCATAACTGCATTTGTATTTTCTGATAAGGTTATGCTCTAATGTGTGCTAGTATCCATTGCATCCCACTTTTGACATCCTCTCAAGTCGCATATTTACCAAGATGTACTCCATAATTATACCCCAATGGGCAATTATCCTCTCTAGGACCTTAGGTTTCTTATGCGCGACACTTGGGCATCCAATACGTTTGGAATTCAATAGTAAAAGAAGATTACCTATTGCTCTAAGTTTCATCGCACGATCTAGAGTAGAAAGAGGTGAGACAATCCTGAATGTCTTGGTAGTTAACCATTTATATGAGTGGCCGACACACACATCTAAAGGAAACTCCAATGGACACGGCTTCATAGACTCCCTAGGACTCTTGAACCTAGTGCTCTGATACCAAGCTTTGTCACGCCTCGAACCTGGGCCTGGACGTAACACGGCACTCGGCGCCCGACTACATGTGACCAAGCGAACCAACTGGCTGGCTGAATCAACATGTGGTATCATAACATACTGAATGCAGAAGATAAACTAACACATGCTGATATACTGAAAATTGTGGATGATATAAATCAAAGTGCGGAAATACTAATACAATTCTGAAACATATTTGTAGCCAACATGGCTTTATATGAAAAGTCTGTGACTCTGTCTAACTGTTACTCTAGTCTATGAAGCCTCTAATAATATACTGAAAATACTGACTGCCTTTAAGTACTGAAAATTGTAAGGTAATGATAATGCCCCGAAAGAACTGGGGATCACCAAATTAGCTGGTACGAGAATCCTAGCGCTCTGAATCATCAACCTGTTAATCATTACCTGCATTGTGAGATGCAGGCCCCGGGCAAAAAGGGACGTTAGTACATTTGAATTGTACTGGTATGTAAAGCAACTGAAAGAAAGAATTATAAATGCTGAAACTGAAACTAAGCTGATAACTGAAATGATAACTATTGAAACTGAAACTGAAGTGAGAACTGGTAACTGAACGGATAACTGAAAAGATAACTCATAACTGATAACTGAACTGATAACTGAAAAGATAACTGATAACTGATAACTGAACTGAATAAAGGAAGTAAGGATATGAATACTCCCTCTTCTGAATGATGAACAACCTGCTTATCTGAATATTAAACTGCGGCCTCAGGCCCAATATATATATATATATATATATGTGCACAAGCTGCGGCCTCGGGCCCAAGTATACGTATACATAACTGCGACCACAGGTCCACAATGCATAAAGCATAAACTGCAGCCTCAGGCCCAAAGATGCATAAAGCATTAGCTGCGGCCTCAGGCCCAAAGATGCAAAAAGCATTAGCTGCGGCCTCAGGCCCAAAGATAGGTGATCAACATTCAGGGATTTAAAATCAGGATTTGAGAATCATACTGCAATACATAATAGTGAAATACTGAATCACGCTGAGTTATATGATACTGGAATACTGGATCACACTGAGTTACATTATACTGGAATACTGAATCATACTGAGTTACATAATACTGGAATACTAAATTCTACTGAGTTACATAATACTGGAATACTGAATAGGACTGGAATGAGACATGTATTCTTGAACTGGTTATGAACATTGAAACTGCAACTGTTTATGACATGCTGAGTAAGCTATACTGAGACTTCGGGGAATCAAACCCAAGTCTATATTGAATATGAACTGAGCTCACAACGTTCAAAATGAAAGTCATGAACGAGTTATGAAGCTAGGGAATAGAAGTTCTACAACTATTTAAGGAACTAGGCTTAACTGTATTTCTGAGGCAATTGATACGTTGTAAAAGAAGCGTAGTGTAGGGAGAATCATTAAAATTCCCAAACATAGAGAGTTAGCCTCACATACCTTAACTTCCTGCTCTTGAGCATAATACAACGTTTGTCAACCCCTTTCAACTTTAATCTTTTTGACGTTCAATCTTCTTGAATTCGAGTTCTAGGGTTTCTTCTCTCAACAATGGTGTCCCAATCGAATATCTAATGATATGGAGGGTTTACCCATGTTAATAAGATGTTGGGAAATTGAAATTAACTTAAAATCACCATTAGAACTTACCTTGGGTGGTGGAAGGACCCTTAAGGAGTTAGGTTTTTGAGAGTTCCCCTTTCTAGAGCAAGTTTTTATGTTTTGGGGCTGTGGGGGACGAAATATAGCTTTAAAACGACCCTCCACGCGCGAGTTCGCGCACCTGGAGGCCTGTTCGCGTGAGAGTCGCGCTCAACGGCAGTAACACTGCCTCCCACGTGCGAGTTCTCGCACCTGAAGGCTTGTTCGCGCGAGTGTTCGCACATACGCGTACTGTTCTGAAAAACGCACATAACGTTTTGCACAGAGATCCGTTCGGGCTCCATAATATATCGTTCGAAATCTTTTTCAAAGGCCTACAACTTTCATGCTTTAAGTTTTTCCAAATTTCTTACATATGTTCACTAAACACTGATGGAATACAGACCTTCTGCAAACATAGTCGATTTTGTCAAATCTTATGCACCTCACTTTCCATCTTGATTTTGAAACAACTATTTTCACCCACAATCATCCCGCTAGGACTTCATATGTCTGAAATATCAAATTAATACCCATTTAACATATCCATACCTAGTCCGAATGTACGGGGTGTTACACCTTGTGCCCGAAGCTGCACTTTATGACTGGGCACAGCCCACATCTGATAACTTGGCCACTGCCATAGTTGTGCCCGCAATTGAAGCGGAGACCTTCCAGATAACCAACAACATGCTGCATCTACTGCAGAATAAAGGATTGTTCTCTGGATCACACATAGAAGACCCTCAGCAGCACCTGAAAAATTTTCTGTCAATTTGTGTGACCCAAAGGCAGCCAAATGTGACCCCGAAAGCTATCAAGCTGCTACTGTTCCCATTCTCTGTGACCGGGGAAGCTCAGACTTGGTTAAATTCGCTCCCTATCAATTCCATTGCCACCTGGGAGGAATTAGTCAAGCAGTTTCTGAACAAGTTCTATCCACCAAACAAGACTGCAAGACAGATTGATGAAATATTGCAGTTTAAGCAGCAGCCGACTGAATCCTTGCAAGAAACTTGGGAAATATTTAAAGGAATGCTAGTGAAGTGTCCTCACCATGGCATTCCAGACCAGATGCTCGGCCAGAGATTCTACATGGGTCTAGCTGACCATTTAAAAGCAAATGTGGATGCTTCAGCTGGAGGTGCATTATTGAGTAAGACATTCACCGAGTGCAAAATCCTTCTTGACAAGATGTCACAAAATTCAGGGTGGATGACTAGAGCTACAACACTGGCACCCATAGTGCATTCAGTTCCTCTTGACCCAAACAATTCAAATGCAGAGAATATGGCCACACTCCTGACCCAGATGAGCTTACTGACAAAGAAGATTGATGAGATGGGTACAAAACAGGTGCATATCGTTGATACAACGAATGGAGGACTATGTACACCGTGTATTAATCAGTCCTATGTGTGTTCATGGAGCAGAGAAGGTGAAAATCAAGGGGCACGGGAAGATATGAATTATGTCAACAACTATGGGGGTCAGAGACAAGGAGCACAGCAGTGGAGACCGTAGCAAAACCAGCAGTACAGGCCTAATATGCAGCAGCCTGGGGGTATGCACCCTCAAAACCAATTAGTGCCAGTACCTTATCAGAAACCACAGGGTTATCCACAGCAAAATCAGCAGCAATTAGCTTATCAACCACCTCCTCAGCAGCAAGATAACAACATGGTAGAAATCAGGGGTATGCTTCAGCAACTCATTGGGACAAATAATAAAGTGCAGGAAAAATTGGCAGTGCATGATTCAGCCATAAAGAATATTGAAACGCAGCTGGGTCAGCTGTCCATGGCTTTGAACAACCGTCCTCCGGGAACTTTACCTGCAGACACAAACATAAACCCCAAGGAGCAAAACCCGAATCAGCTGATGGCAGTCAGTCTCCGGAATGGTAGAGATTTAGATAGAGAGCAGGAAATTGCACAAGCCAGCAAGAATACTACACCAGCCACTCCAGTTCAATTAGAGGTAGAAGAACCAACAGAACTTACTGAAGTGGTGGTTGAGTAGAGCCAGGAGGAAAAAGGCAAAGAAAAGGAGAACGAGCAAGTTGCAGAACAGGTGGCACCTCTTGTGCCAGAAAATCCTAACAGAGAGAAGCCAGCAAGCAATGCACAAAGGGTGATACCTGCACCCTTCCCTCAGAGACTGGTCAAACAAAAGAAGGCAGACCAATACAAAAAGTTCATGGAGATGCTGCGTCAAATTCAGTTGAATATTCCTCTGATGGATGCCTTGAGGGAGATGCCCGGTTATGCCAAGATGATGAAAGATCTAATGTCACAGAAGTTTGATTTTCAGGATCTATCCACCGTAACTCTGACACAGACCTGCAGTGCAGTGGTGGCAAAACCGATGGCTCAAAAGATGTCCGATCCAGGTAGCTTCACTATTCCATGCACAATTGGAAGTTATGCCTTTGCAAAGGCGTTGTGTGATTTGGGAGCCAACATAAATCTGATGCCGCTGGCAGTGTACACTAAATTGGGCATTGGCAGAGCTAGACCGACTTCTATGCTGCTACAGCTGGCTGATCGCACTGTGAAAAGACCAACTGGTATTCTTGATGATGTGCTGGTGCAAGTGGGGAAGTTCGTGTTCCCTGCAGACTTTGTGATTCTGGATTGTCAGGTGGATGAGGAGATACCCCTTATTTTAGGGAGACCATTTTTAGCCACTGGGAGAGCACTGATAGACTGTGAGACTATAACCCAGTCAGTCAGATATTAGCAGGCTTTTATGTGTTAGCCTTGTCGGCTACTTGTTTATACTTGCAGACCCTTTCAGTATTTTCCGCATCTATAATATTTTAGTCAGACTCTTTAGTGGATTATCATGCCATATATTTACCTCTAGCTTACAGTTATACCATATGTTGATCCATCCATACAGTTGGTTCGCTCGGTCACATGCAGTTAGGAACCGAGTGCCGTGTTGCGCCTAGGCCATGGTTCGGGGCATGACAAAGCTTGGTATCAGATCCCTAGGTTCAAGAGTCTAGGGAGTCTATGAAGCCATGTCCGGTGGGGTCTCTTTTATGTGTTTGTGCGTGCCACACATGTAAACAGTTGACCACCAAGACATCTAGGATTGTTCCATTTCTTTCATACTCTAGATCGTGCAGTTAGAGCTCTGCTTTCAGGAATCTTTCTAACCGTGCGAATTGCGTATTTCAGAAAAATGCATGCAAAAAGAAAGTACACCAGGAGGGCCTCAGCTACTAGCTAGGGGGCCACAACTAATGCTGCTCAGGAGGAGGACACTCCGGCCCAGGGGTTGCACCGAGCTCAGTGCCCAGTGCTTCAGACATGGATGTTAGGGGAGCTATCCAGTTGCTCACCCAGATTATTGCTACTCAGGCTCAAAGGCAGGGAACAAGTGATGTTCATGAGACGGGTAGTTCCAGGTCTAGGGAATTCCTCAACATGAAACCTCCCATCTTCATAGGGTCCAAAAAGGATGAGGATCCGCAAAACTTCATTGATGAGGTTCAGAAGATATTTCGAGTGATGTATGCTACAGACACTGAGGCAGCAGAGCTTGCTGCGTACCAACTAAAGGATGTTGCCAACACTTGGTATGAAACATGGGAAGAGTCCCGAGGGGAGGATGCGGATCCTGCGACTTGGAAGGAGTTTGCACATGCGTTCCTTGAGCACTTTCTACCCATTGAGGTCTTGGAAGCTAAGGCTTTGGAGTTTGAGAGACTCAGACAGAATGATATAAGTGTGAATGAGTACTACCTCAAGTTCGTTTCTCTGGCCAAGTATGCTCCGGAAATGGTACGTGATATGAGGGCCAGAGTTAGGCGGTTTGTATTGGGGCTTTCAGTTGATTTGTTTGCTGATGCTAATATAGCTGCTTAGAATAATAACATGACCATCACTAAGATGGTTGCCTTTGTTCAAGGGAACGAAGACAGGTTGAAAGAAGAAGAGCGGCTACGGAGAGAGAAGGAGAGGGAATTCAGCAAGAGAGCTAAGTCTGCAGGAATTCTCGACCATGGGGGATCTCAAGCAGGAGGCAATCGCCAGTTTTTCAAGAAATCAAAATCAGGACCTGCTCCATCTTCAGCTAGTGCACCGGTTCAAAGGTCAAAGTTTAACAAGAAAAACTAGAATTTCAGAACAGCAGACTCATAGTCACAGGCTAGTGTGGGATACAGATTCCCTGGTTACCCAATTTGCAACATGTGTGGTAAAAGGCACCCAGGGTTGTGTTGTTTTGGCACAAATGGTTGCTTTGGGTGCGGTCAGCAGGGCCACTTCTTGAGGGATTGTCCATCGGCAAAGCAGAACAATGGAGGCAATGTAGCTCAGTCCACTAATTCAGCAGCCCATCATAACTCTCAGGCCCAACAAAGGCGCGGTGCGGCAAAGTCTAATAATGCAGGCGGTGGTCGAAATCGCTTGTATGCACTGGTAGACCGTCAGGATACAGAGGCTCGTGGAGATGTTGTCACAGGTATGCTAATAATATTCACTTTTGATGTCTATTCTCTTATAGATCCGGGGTCCACCCTATCTTATGTAACCCTATATATTGCAAAGAAATTTGGGATAGAACCAGAAAAGTTGTGTGAACCCTTTGAAGTGTCCACTCTAGTTGGAGAATCAGTTATAGCAGGGTGTATCTATAGGGGATGTCCAGTCAAAGTGCATCATCGTCTTACTGCAGCAGACTTAGTAGAATTGGAGATGGTAGACTGCGATGTGATCATGGGCATGGATTGGTTAGAGTCCTGTTATGCCACTGTGGGTTGTAGAACCAAAATAGTAAGTTTTGAATTTCCTGGTGAAGCAGTCTTAGAATGGAAGGGTGATGTAGTAACACCTTGGGGTAGGTTTATTTCCTATCTTAAAGCCAGAAAGATGATCTCCAAGGGATATATCTATCACCTGGTTCGAGTTAAGGATGCAGATGCTCAGATCCCCACTCTCCAGTCGGTACCAATTGTAAATGAGTTTCCAGAAGTGTTTCCCGAAGACCTCCCTGGAATCCCTCCCGATAGAGAGATTGACTTTGGAATTGATCTACTTCCAGGCACTAAGCCGATATCTATTCCACCTTATAGAATGGCTCCAGCAGAGTTGAAAGAGTTAAAAGTCCAGTTGAAAGATCTTCTAGATAAGGGATTTATAAGGCCAAGTGTCTCACCTTGGGGTGCACCGGTCTTGTTTGTCCGAAAGAAGGATGGGTCTTTGCGTATGTGCATTGACTATCATCAGCTGAATAAAGTCACCATCAAGAACAAGTACCCTCTTCCCAGAATAGATGATTTATTTGATCAAGTTCAGGGTGCCCAGTGTTATTCCAAGATTGACCTCAGATCGGGGTACCATCAGTTGAAGGTTAAGGAAGTTGATATTCCAAAAACAGCTTTTAGGACTCGATATGGGCATTTCGAATTTTTGGTAGTGTCATTCGGTTTAACGAATGCACCAGCAGCTTTCATGGACCTTATGAATATGGTCTTCAAGCCTTATCCTGATTTGTTTGTTATCGTATTTATTGATGACATCTTGATTTATTCCCCTAGCGAGACTGACCATGCCGAACATCTCAGAATTGTGTTGCAGACACTGCAGGATCACAAGCTATATGCAAAATTTTCTAAGTGTGAATTCTGGTTGAAATCAGTAGCGTTTTTGGGCCATGTCATCTCAGGGGAAGGCGTGAAGGTGGACTCTCAGAAAATAGAGGCAGTGAAATATTGGCCTAAACCCACCTCAGTATCCGATATAAGAAGTTTCTTGGGTCTAGCAGGCTATTATAGGCATTTCGTAGAGGGATTTTCTTCTGTCTCATCCCCTTTGACTAGATTAACTCAGAAGAAAGTCAAGTTTCAATGGTCGGACGCGTGCAAGAAAAGTTTTGAGGAGTTAAAGAAGAGATTGACTTCAGCTCCAGTCCTGACACTACCGGAAGGAACCAAAGGGTTCGTTGTTTATTGTGATGCTTCAGGGATTGGTCTTGGGTGTGTATTAATGCAACACGGTAAAGTCATAGCCTACGCGTCGAGAAAACTCAAGGCTCACGAGAATAATTATTCGACTCATGATGTTGAATTAGCAGCTGTGGTGTTCGCGCTTAAGATCTGGCGCCATTATTTGTATAGGGTACATGTTGACATTTTTACAAATCACAAGAGTCTCCAGTACATCTTCTAGCAAAGAGAATTAAATCTACGTCAGAGAAGGTGGCTCGAATTACTTAAGGATTATGATGTTGATATCCTCTATCATCCGGGGAAAGCAAATGTTGTAGCCGATACTCTCAGTCGGCGTTCTATGGGAAGCTTAGCTCATGTTGAAGCAGACAAGCAAACTATGATGAAGGAAGTCCACCGCTTAGCAAATCTAGGAGTTCGACTTTTGGACTCCGAATATGGTGGTGTTGTTCTCCAGAACAGGGCTGAATCCTCCTTAGTAGCCGAAGTAAAAGAAAAACAGTTCAGTGATCCCTACTTATTGCAGCTGAAGGAAGGAATTCACAAACACAAGACAATGGCTTTTGAACAAGGGGGAGATGATGGTACTTTGAGATACAGAGGCAGACTATGCGTTCCAGACGTAGATGGGCTCTGAGAGCGGATTATGTCAGAAGCCCACAATTCCAGGTATTCTATTCACCCAGGTTCCACAAAAATGTATCATGATCTCAAGGAGGTTTATTGGTGGAACGATATGAAGAAGAATATAGCAGACTTCGTGGCTAAGTGTCCAAATTGTCAGCAAGTGAAAGTCGAACACCAGAGACCTGGCGGTTTAACTCAAAATATAGAAATTCCCATTTGGAAATGGGAGATGATAAACATGGACTTCATAACAGGTCTACCTCGCTCGTTCCAGAAGCATGATTCGATTTGGGTGATTATAGACCGACTTACCAAGTCAGCTCACTTCTTTCCAGTGAAGAATACAGATTCCGCCGAGGATTATGCCGAGTTGTACATCAAAGAAATTGTTAGATTGCATGGGACTCCTTTGTCCATTATCTCAGATCGTGGTGCTCAGTTCACAGCAAACTTTTGGAAATCCTTTCAGAAGGGATTGGGAACAAGGGTGAACCTCAGCACCGCTTTTCATCCTCAGACAGATGGCCAGGCGGAACGCACCATTCAGACTCTTGAGGATATGTTGAGGGCGTGTGTTATTGATTTTAAAGGTAATTGGGACGATCATTTACCTCTCATTGAGTTTGCTTACAATAACATCTATCACTCTAGTATCAAGATGGCACCGTACGAAGCTCTGTATGGGCAAGGGTGTAGATCACCAATTGGTTGGTTCGAAGTCGGAGAAGCGGAGTTGTTAGGACCCGATTTGGTCTATTAGGCTATGGAGAAAGTCAACTTGATACAAGGGCATTTGAAGACTGCTCAAAGTCGCCAAAAGTCCTATTCGGACGTGCGGCATAGAGACTTAGAGTTCCAAGTTGATGATTGGGTGTTTCTGAAAGTATCGCCCATGAAAGGCGTTATGAGATTTGGGAAGAAGGGGAAGCTTAGTCCCCGCTATATTGGTCCATATAGAATCCTGCGAAGGATCGGACATGTGGCTTATGAGTTAGAATTGCCACAAGGACTAGCTGCTATACACCCAGTGTTTCATGTGTCTGTCACACCTCATTTTTCTGCTACACCGAGAGGGTGTAAAGGAGTTTTTCCACTTAAAGGACAATCGGAACGGGATTTGTTATTAAGATTCAGAGTCGCCACTTGGGAGATTAATGGTGTCCCAAGTCACCGGTTGAATCCCGAACCGAGGAAATTATGACTCTGTTAACAGTCCGCGAATCAGAAATCCGAGTAAGGAATTCTGTTAACCCGGGAGAAGGTGTTAGGCATTCTCGAGTTCCGTGGTTTTAGCACGGTCGCTCAACTGTCATATTTGGCTTGCTTGTTTGATTTTAATACATGTCTTAACCTATATGCCTTTAACTTTGAACCGCTTTTATTATTATTGTTTAAGAGAATTGCAACGTCATGAAAACACGTCTCGAATCGCGTCACATAAATGCACCCGCAATTTTTGACACATTTTCGACTTCGTTGAGATTTGGATTTGGGTCACATAAATGTGTACCCGTATTTAAGAAGGTAAGATTATTAAAAAACGTGCCTAAAGTGACTAGCGCGTTAGTATCTTTGGGGAAGGCCGTGAAATTCGCTAAACGGCCCATCCCGAGGTCTAAGTATTTAATATAACCATTTAAAGAGGGCCCCGCGATCATGTGTTTTGTTTAGCGAGGCTCATCTCTTTTTGTTAATTAAAAAGCAATCCTAAAGCAACTATGGTTTTTATTTTTATTTGTCTCTAATAATAAAAGAAATAGCCCTAGTTAATTAACATGCTCATACATCATTATTTAAAGTGTTAAAGGAAATCAGGCCCTCAATTCATTAGGCCTCCAGACCTTGGACCTCGAGGCTGACTCAGCCCAGCTCATGAAGAGCAGCCCAATAAGAGGTCCAAATTTTTTGATTGCAGAGGGTCAGGTGGCCTGGGCCTGCGATAAGCCCGGTGGCGGATGCCAGTTTCACGTTTGGGCTGGTTAACATATTAACGGGCTGTCACATATATGTATTCAAATCAAAGACCAAATCAACCAAATGTTGGGCTAATCTAAGAAGTAATTGAATCTGAAATTGTTTTTTGTTAATATTGATTCAAGGCAGGCTAGCAATATTGTTCCAATTTAATCCTTAGATTCATATGACACCATATTTGACTTTCCGTTAATTGCCTCTAACAATCAGATGTCCAATTATTGATTACAAAAAGGAAAAATACGATTTCAAGGGCACTTCCTCGTACAGACCCTTTCCAATCCAAACTAACACAATGGATGGACTTGGATTATATTAAAACTCCAAATGAAATTCAACACAGCCCTAGATAATCTATCTAATACCAAAAATCAATTAACAATCTACTAACAGTCCACTGACAGTCCATATTCTCATTAATACATCTGAAATTATGGTTCAAATAAATCAATCACACGAGAATTCTAAAAAAAAAGCAATAACAGTAAAGTTCAGGTGCAAGTATGTATCCCTTTATCATTTATACTTCAGACTTGTGGTTTATAGGTGAAGGCAATCTTCAGCATCATTTGAGCATGAGAAAATACCTGGATTACATGAAATAAAGGAGAAGAGGAAGGTCAGCAGCAGTATTCAACATCTAATCTCAATAGGCCCCAATTTTACACCCAAAAACACACTCAAACACAGCCCGGAATAAATTGTAAGGTAACGGCAACAGCAGATTTCCAAAACAGACTCGACTGACCAGTTCCAATTCAAAATAAAACCAAATAGCTCAAATTCTCCCAACAACTCATTCAAATTGGAATCCAGAACACTCTGAAACTTCAGTGATTGTAGTTGTGCCAAAATGTGACAATCAGTGATTAATATTCAAAAATTAGCCTAGAGAAATCGATGTACAGTACTTGTTTTTTGATTTTTTTTTGGTTGTTTTTCTGAATATTTGAGAAGCCTAAGATCTAAAGGAGTTTGAAATTTGAATTTCAGATCTAGGAAGTTTGGAGAATATTTTTTGGGGAAATTTTTGGGGCTCCCAAACTTCTCTTTCCAGGCAATGCATATGCCATTTTATAGGCATGAGGGAGGGCAGCCCTCAAAATACTTTATTTACCAGGTAGCCCCTTTATTTTCTAACTTGTTGCTCATGTCTACACCCTAATTTAACTGAAATGTGCCTTAACCCCACACCTAGAGGCTTCTAGGAAATTCTAGCTAGATTCCATACCATGAATTACCCCAATTGCCCCTACCCTTATTCTGGAATTATTGAATTACCCTAACTAGACCCCAGCCCCCTTTCTTATCCTAATTGACTATCAACTATAACCAATTCCCTGGAATTAACCAAAAATAACAAAGGAGAATTATCTAATCGTTGAACCAAACCAAGCTAATTAACTATCAGATTACTAATTAAAACAATCACTATTGAAGAATTCCACTAAACTAATCATGTAATTATCAACTAACAATCCTAACACTGAACGATTACGCATCAATATGTGAACCCAAATGAACAAATAACAAACATGAATCAACTAATTACCCTCAATAACTAAGAGGCAGAATGGATTTGGAAACAACTAAGACTAAGAAAGAAGCAGAAATTAACTTGGCAACATTCTTTAATCACATGCAATCAAAACAAAAACAAAACTAAATATCAATCAAACAGAAAAGAACTCACTAAAATCCGGATAAGTCTCGCAGTCTCAATTCGACCCTGTCTGGAGAAATTCGAATGCTGACAATAGTAGAAACCTACTAAGGAAGCCCTGGGACCTTGTAACATCCATTTGAATCATTTCAGAACATCTAGGGTTTTTGGCCGGAAAACTAAAAATTGAGATTTGAGAATTTCCGGACATATTCGAGGGATGAGGTTAACGGAATTAGGTAGAGGAGACTCAGGCAAACCTAGGATGTTAATTTGTGACTATTTGGCATACTTTGGATTTTGGCCGGAGAATCTTTGGTTTAATATTTGACGCTTTTGGCCGGGATTTGAAGGAGACCATTTGCATATTTGGAAAGAGGGTGAAAAGGGAAAGCTGGGGTGTTATTTTGGTGGCCATT
>NC_031994.1:95174003-95176269 GCF_001879085.1 Nicotiana attenuata | reverse complement strand
AAATATTATGGATTGGGGTCAGGTGGGGCAGGTGGGTGGGGTAGGTCAGTAGATTGCATTGTAGCTTAGAGAGAGAGTATAGAGAGAAGGCAGAGAAAATTCTACTCTTTTGGTTTTTCTAATTTGTTACACATAATTGACTTTAATATCACATATCAAAATGTGCGCCACCAAAAACACAATGCTCTCCTGATTGGTTTATATTTCAGTGTAGCAGTATGATACTTTATCATTTTAGTTAACCTGTTGTAGCAGGTTATTTACCTTACTTCATCTTATTTTATAGATCACCAAATCTCATGCTTAATATAGACGATTAATGTAGTTGGCGTGTAAGATAACTAGTACTGTACTTCACACTTGCATATAACTTAAATCTAGATTAACATAGAAGGTGAAATGTCGGGAAAATACTTGGTTAATGTAAATTAGATTGGGGAAAGTCAATGTGATTACCCCACTGAAAGCCAAACCGACCAACTGACTTAGCCTGCATATAGAGTAAAAGCACATAAGAAAATCAGATTATAACCAAACCAAACAAAAAATCACAGGAAAGGGATTGCAATGAGCAACTTACAATAAAAGAAGCTCGATTAATGCCAGCAAGACCTGTTCGTAGTATAGGAGTATAGCAGAATAAGAAAAATACACAAAAGGTTTGATCTTATCATCAACAGCGAATGAATTATACATTAAAAACTAAGTATGGTACCTAATTTGTTGGCTTCGTATGGACCAGAACAGGAACCCCAGATTAAGCCGGCCTGCAGTATAGTCCCACGTACAGTACAGATCCTAATAAGTGTTTAAGAATATTTGGAAAACAAACTAGGGAAACAAAAACAGTGCCTTACGGTGCCCATGCGAATGATGGAATTGACGGCGGTGGAAGAGCAGGGGACGTCCGCGGGAATGTCCACCTCCATCTTCCTTTGATTTTACTCGGAGGAGGGAATGTCCCTCTCATACCAATATGCTTGTTGGGCCTTTTAGCTAGGCCCATTAATTACTGCGGGCCTGTCCAAATTGATCGATTGATGCGAACCCAAACCCGGAGGCCCATCTTATTACGTACTCATGTCCTATAAATAGCACGGGCTAGCCAGTTTTCGGACTGGTTATTCAAAAATAGCCAGCGATTGCAAAGACATTGAAAAATAGCCACTATTTTGCTGTAACACGGAAAGTTCCAGCATAATATACTGAAGATAGGTGCACCTGTGAACTTCCAGCATAATATGGTGGAACTTCACACGCGGAAAGTTCCAGTATAATATATTAGAGATTGGAGCACCGGTGCTCCAATCTCCAGTATATTATACTGGAGTATTTTTCTGGATTTTGAACAGTGTTCTCGTTCAGATTTATCTTTACATATGGCTGTCCAACGGGACGGGTCGTCCCGTCCCGTCCCGCGTCCAGTCCTGGTCCCATCCCGTCCCGTCCCGTCCCGCTTCAAGTTAAATGGGATGGGACAATGTTAAACGGGACACGGGATGGGACGGGACGGCCATTTCGTCCCGTTTGTCCCGTCCCGTCCCACGTCCCGCCAGAAATTAATTTTTTTTTTTTTTAAACTAGTCGTTGGCCAACGGCTTAAATGGCAAAAATAGCTGTTGCCAACGGTCCAAACAGCCCCTACACCCCCCCCCCAAAACACCCCCTACACCTCCNTTACTCGGAGGAGGGAATGTCCCTCTCATACCAATATGCTTGTTGGGCCTTTTAGCTAGGCCCATTAATTACTGCGGGCCTGTCCAAATTGATCGATTGATGCGAACCCAAACCCGGAGGCCCATCTTATTACGTACTCATGTCCTATAAATAGCACGGGCTAGCCAGTTTTCGGACTGGTTATTCAAAAATAGCCAGCGATTGCAAAGACATTGAAAAATAGCCACTATTTTGCTGTAACACGGAAAGTTCCAGCATAATATACTGAAGATAGGTGCACCTGTGAACTTCCAGCATAATATGGTGGAACTTCACACGCGGAAAGTTCCAGTATAATATATTAGAGATTGGAGCACCGGTGCTCCAATCTCCAGTATATTATACTGGAGTATTTTTCTGGATTTTTGAACAGTGTTCTCGTTCAGATTTATCTTTACATATGGCTGTCCAACGGGACGGGTAGATTTTGAATTAACTCAAGAAATGCCAACCACCAAAGAAAAGGGGAAAAGGCCTAAGCATTTAAATTTCAAGGCTAGGTCACTACATAGCACCATGCTTATTCAAAAAATGAAAGCAACCAAGGAGA
>NC_031994.1:95173832-95173932 GCF_001879085.1 Nicotiana attenuata | reverse complement strand
TAAACTAGTCGTTGGCCAACGGCTTAAATGGCAAAAATAGCTGTTGCCAACGGTCCAAACAGCCCCTACACCCCCCCCCCAAAACACCCCCTACACCTCC
>NC_031994.1:95159069-95173625 GCF_001879085.1 Nicotiana attenuata | reverse complement strand
GAAACACCCACTAGTCCCGCAACACAAGCTCTAACTCAGAGTCAATCTCAGTCTGGAGCTTTACCCCCTGTACCCCCTGTAAGGGGTAAGCCTAAGGTTGAACGTCCCAAAACATCACTTGTATGGAAATTTTTTAAACATGATAAAGTCAATCATCGTGCTATCTGTGAAAAATGTAAGCAACAATTTGCACACTCAATAAGTGGTGGGACAGGGGGTTTAACTAGACACTTAAGAAGTGCTCACAAATATTTATGGATACAAGCTAACATAGAAGCCGGAAAAATTATAGATCCTACCATCAGTTCTGACACTCCTAGTGGATCTGGTTCTAATCAAATTCAACAACAACTTGACCCTGCTTCTGGTCATGTTTTACGCAAATATAACAAAGATAGGGATCGTGAGAACTTAGCAAAAATGGTGGCTGTCTGTGGCTTACCTTTTACTTTTCCTTCTCACCCTGCTTTTGTGCATTATATACAAGAAACTTATAACCCCACTTTTCAAGGTTTTCCTGAGACCACGGTTAGAAATGATGTTTTTAAATTTCAAACCGAATGTCTTCAGTATATTCGTTGTGTATTTTTCACTTAGATTGTAAAGTGTCTATCACGTCTGATATATGTCGTAGTCCTAATGGTTGTGATTATTTAACTGTTACATGTCATTGGGTTGATCATCACTGGAACTTGCAAAAACGTATTATAGGTTATAAATTTGTTGATTCAAAACACAGTGGAGCATATATTGCAACTACTGTTCTACAAATACTTGATTTTTATGGACTCGTTAATAAAGTTTTAACTATCACCTTAGATAATGCTTCTGCTAACACAACCGCGGCAAATAGCTTAAAATCTAGACTTTGTCCAATTAATCCAACAATTTTTCATGTTAGATGTGCATGCCATATTTTTAACTTGGTAGTAAAAGATGATCTTAATTTATTTTCTGATGCTTGTAGTAAAATACAACATGCTTGTGGCTATATTTTTCGTGCTCATAAACAAAGTAGAATTCGTGAATTTGCTCAACAATGTGCTAGTGTTGGCCTTCCATTTAGAAAAGTTCCAAAAGATGTTTGTACTAGGTGGAATTCTACTTATGAAATGCTTACAGTTGCTTATGATTATCGGGTGCCTATCCAAAAGGTATTTAATATGCATAATGCTTACCCTGTTGATCAAATTGTTGATTCTGATTGGGATGAGATCAGAGAGCTTACTAAATTTTTAGAAAAAATTTATTATGCTACAAAACAATTTTCTGGTATATATTATCCTACTGTTACACAAATATTATGGTATATTTGTGGAATTTCTGTTGTATTTGGTAAGTATAAAAAAAATCCAACTTATGCACCGACCATTAAAGAAGTGATTTTAAAATTTAAAAAGTATTTTTTTCCCTATTCCCGAAGTTTATTTAATTTCTAATTTGCTTAACCCATCTTTAAAACTAAGAGGTGCAAAGGGACTTGTTCGTAAAATTTATGAGAATTTAGAAATTCAAGAAAATGAACAACCATCTCTCGAAAACTGCCAAGCTAGCATATATTCTTATGCTAGATCAATGTTTGATAAATATAAATCTATGGATACAACTGGTACTGAAACTGCTCCTTCTACTTCTAAGTCTGGAGCAGAAGTTTTATGGGAAGATATGAATGATATAACACGTTTTGATTCCTCTAATGATGATGAACTTGATTCTTATCTTAATTAAGGATTGGAAAATATTAAAGACGACACAAGGAAATGAACAACTTTTGTCATGGTGGAGGGAGCGTGGCAAGGCTTTTCCAACACTCTCAATTATGGCCCGAGATATCCTGGCTATTCAAGCATCATCAGTAGCATCGGAGAGTGCTTTTAGCGCGGCAAGATTTCAAATTGGAGATCATAGACATTCATTAGCGGAGGACAGTCTAGAGATTTCCGTATTATTCAGAGATTAGATTAATTCAGAAAGAAGAAATCTTGGTTTTGAAAAATTAACCACTAGGGAAGAAGAAGAATACAATGAGATACTTACCACTGGGAGCAACGACGGCATAGAGCTCATGGAACATCAATAAACATTGCCAATTTCAGTAGAATGTCCGAGAGATATTATTGATAAGTTACAAAGAAGCTATATAGGAGCTTACAAATATTAGTATGATAATTTGTAATTGGCTACTAAGAGGCCTAGTTCAAACAGAACCCTTCCTAGAAGGTGGCTGCGTAGATTAGGTGCTCTTCAAAAGAATTATATTTGTATTTGAGATTTGAAAGTTCTATTAATAAAATAAAAGGCTTTAAGCGTTGAATTATTTTTATGAATTGTCTCAGTTACTTAATAGTTAATATTTTAAAATTATATTAAATAAATTATAACTCTATTATAAATTTATATTTACTAGAATATTTCATTACAAGTCTTTTGTTTTAATATTTTAAAATTCTTTACTTAGTTTTCTAATTTTCGTTTTAACATATTAACATTTAAGTTTATTAAATAAGTCAAAAATCTAGTCGTTGCAAACTTTAAAAACATAGTAATTTTCAAAAAACTAAACGTTTTTTTTATTAAAAAAAAATACACTTAAGGCCCACGAACCCGTCCCGTCCCATCCCGTCCCATCCCGTTTGTTAGCGGGACGGGATGGGACGACAGTTTCGTCCCGTCCCGCCACCGTCCCGCTTAAATGTCGTCCCGTCTCGTCCCGTCCCGTTAATTTCGTCCCGTCCCGTCCCGTCCCGTTGGACAGCCATATCTTTACATGAAAAGTGACTAAAATTCATTACTTTTGAAACTATGGCTATTTTTGAATAACCACTTGTAAATTTAGCTATTTTTGAATTTCTCCCACTCATGTCCCCTCAACAAGCAGGGCAGTCCCTTGTTATTGGAGTATGTTAAAAATAATCTCCGAAATATAGCTTCGAGCATTTTTCATCCTTTAAATTTGCAAAGAAAGCACTTTTGGTTTTCATTAACTAGTATTTAACAAATTCTGAACACTTAGATTTAATGGGAATTATTTTTGAAAATTAATCAGAAACGCTAGGAGAGTTTCATCAAATCCTAAAATCTAAAATACTAAATACTGCATCAAACACCAAAAATATACCAAAAATAATAGACTTTGCACCTAAAAAAAGTTGCACCTTGAACTAGAACTAGAAATAGACAAAAAATAGAAGAAAATATAAAAAAATGCACCTCCAAATGTGAGTTCCTATTTAATTTATTCTTTTTTTTTTCCATTGTTCACTATAAATTGATCAATAAGAATTTATAAATATTTGATGCAAACTAAAATACTTATTTTTGACAAACATAATAGAAAATCAAAAGTAAATTTAGGTACTATTTTAAATATATCTAAAAGATAAGTGACTTTTTTGTTAATTTCTCCAGCCATAAACATGGAGAAGTGTGGGAGAGGTATGTAAGGAGAGACTCTACTGTTGACGTGAAAACGGAGGAGTGAGGATATCGGAATAGTCACCGGCGGCTTCTGTGGGACGGCATGGAAGTCTTATTGGGCTTCGGACCCAGTATTTTTTCTTGCCCGTTGTCGACATGCCAATCCAAGAGGAGATATTTTAACCTTAGACCTCGAGCTAGTCTCAACGAAGGAAATGACTCTTTTTACCAGGCCGCCATTGAACGAGCTTCCCTTCGTCTCCGGGAATCTCACTCTCCAGGCAAATTCCCTCCATTTTACTCTAATTCTTGTGTATACCATACATGTATTTGTATATGCATTTTCTATTCGCCTGCTATCCTTTGAGCTTCTTCAATGGCTGGGGTGATTTTTCCTTATTGTCGAATTGTTTGTATGAAGCCAAATTATCATTTTTTTTTGCTAACTGATCACTCGCCTAAGTGATGCCTCTGTAGATATAGTCATACTTTAATGAATGCTCGTTGGGACAAGCTTACTTAGGCATGCGCTTTATTGAGTAAAGGTTTGTGAAACTAGCTTGAATAAATAAAGAGGATTCATATAACAGACTCCGCTAATTTGGGATTGAAGTGTAGGAGTGCTTGTAAATCAGACAATCTGGAGAACTTGTGTCTCTTGCCAAATGCCAACTATGATGAAGCACGCTGGGCTGAAAGGTGCTATGGATTAAACTTTGATTGGAAAAGGACAGCGTAATAATGCTTCATTAAAAGCTTTTTCAAGTTATTCGAGACGTAGCATCAATCAGCAGTCTTTCTTCTCATATTTTTGGGGTCTACTTCCTGTTCTTCATCTTCTTATACAGTAAAGTGCTTTTATCTTCAACTAGAATTCATAATCCTTTTACCACCATAGCTTATACGTGTAAATCAACAAGTCAGAAACTGTTGGAAAATGGCCAAAAATAACTGAAGTTCAGGGTAAGATACTAAGATAGCTTTATGAATAGTTGCATACAGCTCAATGAATTCCAAGTTGCATTTCCTCAAGAACATCCTATGACGGATATTTACTCCAAATCCTGCTTATTTTTTGTTCAGAAGTGGTTGTTGTTACGCACTAGTTCTCTGAAGAATGTCTATCTCTTGCTTTTGCAGATCCTCTCCTCATTGACCCATATGTTGGCTGCCTTCTTCCTTCTACCACTATGGAAGACATGAACCAACAGCTGCATCCCTACTGTCTTGCAACTAAGTTTATTGATGACAAGTTGCTAGAAACAATGCAATCGTCTGATGGGCTGAAACAGGTAAGAAACCATTGCTTACTGAGATCTAGTTGATCAGTTCTAACAACATTTTTGAGTTAGATGGGAAAGTACTCTACTGACATGCTGCAGGCTGTTTTGTTAACAGATGGCCTGGATACGCGGCCTTACAGGCTCAATTGGCCTACATCAACCCTAATATTTGACATATGCCCTACACAAGTATTCAGAGGAGCGATTCAGAAGCTTCAAGGTATTAACATCTTTCTCCCTTTTGTGTTGTTCTCTCCCTTATTTATGGAAATCGCATGTGGGGACAATTAAGTCCACGGGAACCAATGCACGGCTTACACCATTCTCCATGTCCTCTAGATTTCTATTTATGAGATATGCTTTACCATTCTATATTAACTGTGTCAATATTTGGTTCTGACCCTGAAAATGAAGCTTTTCAAAAATTTAGACCAGCTATAGAATTTGTTCTTCATTTTTCTTATTTGCATTAGGGGTTTGGGGGGCTGGGGCGGGCGGGCGGGTGGATTGATGTTTGTTTAGAATCTCGGACCCAATAGTTTTAGTCAAATCAAACAGGCAATGGTGTCCTGTTTGTCTTTCAGAGCTACCATCTTTTGGTGGCAGAAGATGTGTTCTATATCTAGTTCCGTTACCTGTAGATTCAATTCCCTAACTGCAGTAGATGAAAATTCACCATCAAGCTCTAATTTTATTCTGTTCTTTCCAGTTTCCTCCAGCTCAATGCTTCAAAAGAACTCTTCGTTTTCGTTTTTGTTTTTTCATTTTGGTAAATTATATCTTTACGTTGATCAGTGTTTCCTTCTTTGTCCTTATATTTAAAAGAATTGCATGCTCATCGGGTGTGCCATGATATCCAATTTGAAAAATTACTTTGCAGCACATAGTGATATCTCATGGGGGAACGGAAGGTGTAAATAGAAAGATAGGTCATTTGTCTCAAAGCTTGGGGATGAGATCTCGTTGTCCTGCAAGGTGAAAATCAAAAATAAAATATAGTATAGAAAGAAACTCAGAGATTGCTTATTCGCTCTAAATAGTGGAATTAGAACAAGGAAAAATTAATTTCAGGTCTTAAGAAAAATTCATTTTTCTGGCTTTCATAAAAGATATTATTATCAGTATTTCCTATCCTCATCTGCCCTTTTGTTCTTGTTTTATTTATCTTCATCCTCCAGTTAGAAATCAATTAATCAACCAATCATCTCAATTCCAAATTGACTGACGCTGTCTTCTAGTTAGCTATAAACTGGAAGATAATGATAAGGAAAACATTGATAATGATACCTCTAATGAACTCTATCACTCTGTCGGGAAGAGTGCATTTTTTTGCATTTACATGAAAACTGTAAACGCTTATTTTTCTCTTCTCAAGAGTAAAGCTGATAAGCAAAATTATAATGTCGAGATAGTGGGTTCATGCTTAACTTTTTCCGTACAAGTCATGCTAGTACATTTGTTAATATATTACAATGGAAAAGAATTATTTTGATGAACCATGCCAACCATTGGCATCTCTCAAGTTTGCCAGCTATCGTGCTATCCTCTCTTTATACCAAAAATACAAGTGAGTAGGAAGGATCTTTCAATACCCTCAATGATTTCTCACTATTTTGAAAAAATGATTTTTTTCTTTCACTCCACACGCATCAAAGGAGACATTGTGAGCTGCAAATATTTCTGAGTTCTTTTCAAAAAATATTTCTGAGTTCAGTGAACTTTTTATGAGACTTCCATGTTTTTTCATGATATTATTTGATATGTGAGACTTGTGTTAATTACATTGGTTCTGTTTGAAGAGGAATGTTTTTACTCCTTGATGTTCCTTATGTCATTTTGTCTTTATTCATAAATGTATTAGTTTTATGATCACATGAAGCATATCTAATGGTATTGCTATGGATGACATAGATGCTGGGGCTAAGATTCCAAGAGGATGCATGTCTTTTCATGTCCCGTCAGAGTCTTTTGACATAGAAAATGTACTTCGCAGTAAAGGATTTAGTGGTACCAGACCAAGTATATGGGTTTTTCAGGTGAACATATGGTTTCTGGGTAAATTCTTTGGCCTTTCATGAAGTTATGCATTTATTTATGGTGCTTACAGATTTAGAGTTTTTACCCCGGTTTGACGCTTTACCCTTACGAACTGTGGGAAATAGGAGTTTTTACCAACCCCATCCACCAGGGAAAGACAAGAAAAAGAAAAGAAAACAAAGAGCTTGGGTTGCAAGTCATACACTGATTGTAAATGTCAGATAGATATTTGACATGATAGAGAACTTGCCTTTTACTTGAGTGGAGCTGTTTTTATAGTTCCTACTTGGTGCTCCAAAATTGTAGAATTTTTCCTCATTAATGGTGAATTTTTTTTAAATCTTTGGCTTTATTTGTCTTGATTACTGGCTTCACCAAAACATAATCACAATCAGCACATTTTCACCTTTCCTGCTCCCTCTCCCTTCTCAACCTTCGTTCCCCATAGAACATAAATGTTTATGGAGGCTTACCTACTCACTGAAAGAGGGAGGTACTTTTATTGTGGCATCTGCTGCATGTAATGGGTGTTGGTGTAGTTTACATTCCTAAATGTTGCTGTCGTTGTTGGCAGTATCATGACAGATTTTTAGAAGTCACCTAGTGTTCTAGGGCCTCTGTTATCGTCATCTGCGGTTGAACTTTCTATACCATTTGGTCAATAGTATACATTTGATGTGGAATTCTGGTACATGTACCTTAGCAGTAACAGGAGTACCTCATTTGTAGGGATTTCCTGTTGTGAACTTGGCAAGTTTTAAAGATATCTTGTCCGTTGTCAGTAATTTAGCCATGAAGGGATGTCTTTTCTTGGGGGAAATTCCTGTCTGGCTGGCTGAAACTGAAGTTGCAGACCTGGTGAGCTTGTACATTGAGCAGGCTTTTTTCAATTCAATTACATCCTCAAAAACTGCAAATTCCAGCAATCTAATTCTTGGTCAATGTTCAGCCTGCCACAAAGACATGGCTTGACAACCTCTTTATGAGCTATGGTTTTCGGGTGAAGGCGATTGAATATGATGAAGTTGCACGAAACCTCAGCAAAGATTCTGCAAGACGATCATCAGGAGTCGGCACGAGCATACTTTTTGTTGCAGAGCATCTGCGCTTCTCTGATGATCAGGTAGATTTACTGTGTGCCATAATGTTGTCCAATTCTATTCTTATTCTCTTACATTCACCATATTAGAATAGCGCACCCCCCCCCCCAAAAAAAAAAAAAAAAAAAAAACTCAATAAAAAATAAATAAAGAAACCTGTTATATTTGTCTATTGGAGCAAGAGGAAAAAGAAAGAAAGAAAGAAAAAGAAAAATAGTTGTCCTTATATAAAGATTCCTAGTCTCTGAACTTATTGATATCCACTCAGATGGAAACCTGGAGGAGCGAATTTCAGAGAATAGAGGAAGAAGGGGATGAAGAAGGCTTTGAGGAGCTCTAGTAGAATTTATTCCTTCCATCTACTCTTATGTTTGCTTTGTTGAGGTTCTGAGATCAGTATTTATCTGTTTTTGAAATGCCCATTTCTAATGTTTGTCTTGTTAGTTTGTTGTAGTAACCTAGCAGCTATTTTGGTTCTTGGCAGCTGTTTCAACTTAAAAATGACAGTTAAATGGTTATCACAGTTGGACGTTCATTTTGCTACAGTTTTGTTTAAAGATTATCAGGTCGGCCAAGTAGCTAATGTAAATCACGATTTTCTTAGATTTATGATTCCGGTATTTTATCCGTCGTTGTTAAAGTTAGCTTATCGTGTTGCCATATTACATACAAACTTTGAAAATGCATGAAGACACAAGCGGAGCCAAGATTTCAACACTATAAATTATGGATTTTACAAGGAAATTTTATCTCCTATACGAAAGGTTGATACCTTATTTATTATAAGTAAATACCCTTTTAAAAATTATCTCCTATAGCTACCTTTTAATTTTTATAGCAAAATATCTATTTATGGTCACTTCCTACCTTTAAGCCATTAAATACGCTCTGTATTATTTTTCTCTCTCCCTCTCTCCTCCTTTCTCTTTCCTCTTTCTTCTCTTTTCCCCTGGTTTTTCCTCCCCTGCTTTTAGTAGTCCTAGCAGGGGCTGTGTTCTGCCAACAACAGATTCGGCCAGCGACCACCTTCCCCCTTCCTTGTTGTGTCACCCCTAACCCCCTCCTCCGGCCGGCGATTTCTTTCACACAGTTGTGTTACACATTCTAAAGTTTTCTTAGATTTTGCATTGATTGTTCATGTTTGGCTTGTGAGATCTGAAAAAGTTCTGTCTCTGGTTTCCGTTTGATCCTTTAAATTGGTGCTTCTTCAACAACTATTTTTTTTTTTTGTATTTTAATGTATCTCGCTGTATTCCATGTATTTCATTATATTCACTGTCTCGCTGTATTCCATGAATGTATTCATATGGTTTTTTAATTAATATAATTTATGTATTCAAATGTATCTGCAATATGTATTCATATGTGTTTTACACTATAGATGATCCGCTATACTTCATGTATTCAATGTATTTTTATGTATTTAACTATATTCAATGTAATTATATAATTTCAATATATAAATCTATTTGTAAATATGCCACTAAAAAATATTTTAGTAAAGATACCACTAAAAAAAGTAATGATGGATTGAATCTTTGAAGATTGCTATGTTTTTTGGGGTGTTTTTCGGTTGAGAAGCTTTTCTATAACTGGAAATACAAATTTTGTGTGTTATAATTGAGTTTGTTGAGTTATATTAGGAGTCCATCGCGTTAATTGATTCACTTACCGTTTTTAAACAGCTGAAGACCTTTTTTTCCACAAACTCCGTTACTGTATTCACGAATACAACTCGCTAATACAGTGGAATACATTCTCTGCTTAGCAGGATTCCCCTGTTTTCCGCCAAATTTTGCTACTGTATTTATGAATACAGTATCAAAAATACATCGAATACAGTCTATAACAACTGAAAACATAGCTATAGGAAGTAATTTAGTAAATGGTAGTTGTAGCAAGCTAATAATCACTAAAACATAGCGGTTTCTGAAAATTTCTCATTTCAGAATGCCGATTTCAAATGCTAATGACTGAGTTCTAAATTTGATCTTTGTACATATGTAATGAATTTTTGACACAGATACACTATTTGAACAAAAGCTACCGGGTTTGATCGAATCCGTAGCTCGGCTTCTGCCTCCGCCGTTGTATAAAGAGACAAAATTCCTGTTGTTTTTACCATAATTCTACTGTTTTATATTAAGGAAAAAAGAAAACAAAGTCGTTTAAGTCTATATTGGGGCTTCAAGCGCAAAAGGAAGATAAAATGGCAGGCTTTAACAAAAGGTGTTTCAAGACTTAAGTGCACTTTAAGCAAGCTTTTGACAACGCTGGAGTCCAGCAGAAAAAGGTGTCATTTCTCGAAGCAAGAGTAAAACGACAAAGTTTCTCCCTCTAGGCAAATGTACAAGAACCAACCGCAGTGCTTTACTGCGATTTTCTCTTACCGAAGAACCACGTCCTACTGTGAATATCTTTTGATATCTCTCTCTCGAATAGGCTCCACGAATAGACCTTGGTTGTTATGGCTAGCTACGTATGGACACATGCAAAACAGATTTAGGAAAGGGGCAGAAATTTACTAACTTAGCGAAGAGGTCTCTTAAGACTTCAACACAACTATCCTAGCTGATAAGCTTGGGAGAACAGAGTTTAGATAACCATATGTTATCTTTAAATATTCCTAAATTTTTCTATTATGTCAAAACGAGATTGCCACTTCTCAAATATCCGATAAGACTGTAGGGAGGGTGCATGAGGAGAAATGGTGCCCCTGACATTCCCCACAGATGAATGGATGGAAGGCAATTGCACAACAATTACATGGGTAATTAGATATTCCAGGATCATAAGCCTAAAGTTGCAGCTGGGCAACATGCAACTGGCGGCAGCATTTATGTTCAATGTTAATTTGCTAAAACACAGATATTGTCCATTTACTTCTTTGCGTACGTAGTCAGCATATGATTCTTGGCATTAATTCTGATCCTTGAAGACCCTGCATGACAACAGTTTATTGCATATCCATATTCTATAAAGCAAGTACGCCTTTTGCTTCAACCATCCTAACTTCCTTTGAAGCCACAGTTTTGGCAGATGAGCATTTGCATCATCATTAGAGAAGACTGATGCCTACAAAGACCTTGATTTTTAAGATATGCTAGAGCAAGGCCCAATTTGCATAAAGGAATCTATACATGCTTCATACCTTCCATTTGATCTCCCTTCAGCAGCAGTTTGACTCCCTGACTCTCTGCAACCCGATCTTTTTTACTTCCGTAAATAAGGTTCATGCAGTTACTCAGTATTTGTCAGTAACATAGCAAACAACTTAGACCCCTATTCTCTTCGTTTCTTTTTCTGGATGTCATATATAACAACTTAGACCATCTTCACCAACTGGTGTTGGAACCTTAGCATTTGTTGCAGTAACAGCAAACGTCTATGCACATTCTCCATGCAAAAGCTACTGATATGGAAGCTACAAATCAGCAATGAAGAAACATGACATGTTCACAGTCTGAGGTAGAGCAGTCGACAAATGATTGGGAGCCTCTTGTCCCAGTTAGTCATATTTTCCTGGCGCAGGAAATGATACAAGCACAGTTTAATGTCGGCAGTCAGTAGAACAAAGAAGAATATCCAAAAAAATCCCTCAATTTTGGGAAACGAGAAGCCAGTACACATAAGATTTCTGTGATCCGCCCGTGACATTTGTCAAGCAATAGTGCTTTCTCCTTGGCATTAGACTTGACTTGTAAAAATATCTAAAGAAAAGTCCATTTTGAGAAACCTGAGCTAGAATCGAAATTGCTTCCAGCAGAACATATCAACTATTTTTGAGTAGTGGAGACGGATGCTCTAATTTCATACCGCTAAAAAACGAAGCACCTTTCATTTAGCCGTCTGTCAAATTTTTAACAGCCAGCTACACTTACTGCCTCTCCTTCAAGAATTCATCCCCAGCTAAAACCAGGTTCCTTGGTTACCTGCCTTTCCGACATAGCTGCTCTAATTTCCTCTGTATCACCCCATCTACCTAACGATGTATACATATTTGCTAGAAGCACATAAGGAGCAGAATTCTGTGGGTTGAGACGGATGAGCTCCTCTGCTGCCCGCCTTGCTAAGGTTACATTTCCATGAAGCCGACAAGAACTGAGCAAAACCTCCCACACAATAGAGTCATCTTTGCATGGCATCTTATCGACTAGTTCTTCTATTTCACTAAACCGGGCAGCACGACCCAGACAATCAATTATACAAGTGTAATGATCAACAAGTGGCTCCAACCCATATTGTAGCTGCATTGAGTTGAATATCTTAAGCCCCAGATCTACCAGCCCAGAGTGACTACAAGCAGTTAAAGCGGCAATAAATGTTACAGTATCAGGTTTTTCTCCTGAACAAATCATGTCTTCATACAAGAAAATAGCTTCATCTCCACGACCATTTTGTGCATAGCCATGTATCATCTCATTACATGTAATTGTATTCTTATAAGGCATCATGTCAAAGTGCACCCTGGCCCCATCTACATCACCACATTTGGAATACATGTCAATTAGAGTACTTCCAACTACAACATCATTATCATATCCACCTTTAATTATCAGACCATGAACCTGTCTCCCTTGTGGCAATGAGGATAACTTTGTACAGCTACTCAGTGTAGTAGCGTATGAAAACTCATTAGGCAACATCCCCATCTGTAGCATTTTATTAAAGAAAGCAAAAGCTTCTTTGTCCAATGAATTATAGGATAAACCGGTAATTAAAGAATTCCAACAGACTATATCTGCTTGAGAGAGTCCATTAAAAATACGTAGAGCTGCTTCCACTCTACCACACTTTAGGTACATACCAATAAGACTACTAGCTATGTATACATCTCCAGGAAAGACATACTTTAATGAAGTAGCATGGACCTGTTCCCCACATTCTAGTACACCAATCTCAGAACATGAACTAAGTATGACAGCCAAAGTGGTCCGATCAGGTTGCTGATTCCGAAACTGCATTTCTCTGAACAGCTTTAGTGCCTCAAGATGGTCCTCATTGTGGGAATAGCCTGAAAGTATAGCATTCCATGAAATCAAGCTTGGGCAAGTCATGCTATCAAATATCAAACGGCCATTTTCAACATCCCCTGATTTAACACAAGCCGCAAGCATATTTATGTAAGTAACATCATCTGGTTCAACACCAACACCCTGCATCCTTTTCATGTACTCCATCGCTCTTTCTTTATCACGATTCTGTCCAAACCCACTTATCATAACATTCCAAGAAACGGTACTAGTTTCTGATAGGTTTCCAAACAATACTTCAGCACTTTCCATGTCACCATTTTTTGCATACATGTCAAGCAAGGAGTTACATACATGAAGATCTCCATCGAATCCAAGTTTAATTGTCAAACCGTGGACTTGCTTCCCCTGTGTATTAGGTAGATCACCATCAGTCTCACCATTCCAACCAAAATTCGAACCCCCACCCTTAGCACAAACCCTTAGTACACTAGATAATGAAACAGAGTCGATCCGAATTCCACTCCTCTGCATTAACCTAAACATTTCAAACGCCTCTTCCACTCGATTAGTTTCAACCAGTCCACAAATCATTGCCGTTAAGGAAACCTCATTAGGCTCATCCAACTCCCTAAACGCCTTCAATGCATCCGAAGGGCATCCACATTTTACATAAAGGCTCAACAAAGCATTCCCAACGTACACGTTCTTGTGAAGACCATACTTTACAGCAGCACAGTGAGACACCCTGCCGCACTCCAGTTCACCCAACCCGCCACAGGCGCTTAAAACGCTAGCCAATGTGATATGGGTCGGTGAGAAACCTTGTGAATTCATCAGAGAATAAACCTCCAAGGCCTTTCTTTCATGACCATTTCGAGCAAATGCACTAATTATAGTGTTCCAGGATACACTATTTCTCTCGGGCATTTTCAGGAATAGTTTATGCGCATCGTCCAGCTGACCTTCCTTACAATAAGCACTTAACAGCGAATGCCAAGAATACAAGTTTCGTTCAACCATTTGATCGAACAGCTGCCGTGCGGCCTGAATACGACCACATTTGGAATACAATTCAATTAAGCGGTTTACGAGGAATGTATCAGCGGAAAGGCCAACTCGGAGTATATGGGCGTGGAGAAGTTTGCCTGCTATGCATGCTTTATTGTCTATGGAGGTTTGTAAGAGATTTGCCAAGTACGTAGTGTTGGTCCTGGCATGCATTGTTATAAGACGAAGTTTGACGTCAATTTTAGTATCAATGTGAAAATATATACAGTTGTCTACTTTGACCTACGTACGCGGGTAGCAGGAAAATGAAAAACTACGCGAGTAGCATAAAGTATCAGGTAAGTCCAAAACCATTCTTTTTCTTTAGAAATGTTCAGGGACAAGTATGACTTCTAAATTGGTTTCATAGCTACGATATTGGGCTTCATTAATGTCATAACATTTGGGCTTTGTATTAGGGATTTTTACCTAGTTATACTATAGTAAAAACCTATTTACTACATTTATTTAGGTTTCTTATTAATTACTTCGTATATCTATATTTACAAGTTATATACAAAACTATTAAGAAGAAAAAAGTTCAAGATTCCTTAATTTTAGCTTGTCAGTTACAATCCATTTACAATAACTCCCCTACATTTAAGATTATGTTTCTCTTTTCTCTCTTTCTTAATAATCAGCCAAAATCCCTCTTTTATTTTTATATCCTCCCCTCCCCCCCCCCCCCCCCCCCCC
>NC_031994.1:95096918-95159049 GCF_001879085.1 Nicotiana attenuata | reverse complement strand
TCCCCCCCCCCCGCATTTCCAATTCTTTTTCTTTTCCAAAGGTTTTCAAACTTAATTTCTCTCTTTCTTACTAATCACCCAAAATCTCTATTTCTTATTGATACAATGCAGACAAAATTTGAAATCTATGGAATCAAGTTCTTGGTAAGTTTTGAATCTTGTTTTCCTCTTTTCCTAAATTTTTATTGTATGTGACTTATATATGATACATCAATACCCAAAAGAATACTCGATACAATACTAATACAATTTTAATACGATTAAATTAGATATATAGTGTAGAGTTGTGATTGAAACTTGAAGAAAATGAAGATCATAATTGTATCACAAATTTTAAAAATTAATGTATCGATAATTGTATATGTATCGTAATTGTTGCTGGAATTGTATTACAAATGTATGATAATTGTATATCAATTGTATATTGTTACGAGCAGTTGTGAGTTCGTGACGAATTTCTTAGTTTGTATCACAAGTATGATAATTGTATATTAATTTATTAGTATTATATCAGGTATTATTTTAGGTATTAATGTACCAGATACAAGTTAGATACAATTATAATACAAGTATGATACAATTATGTATTAGGCATTCATATATCCAATACAGTTCAAATACAATTATGATATATTCATGATACAGTTTCTGAATATTTTTTAATAATATAAACCTGTAGGCAATGGTAGGAAGAGCAAAGATGGAAATTCTTGGTGTAGATTAAGGGATTTTGATGTAAGAAAAAGGAGAGAGACGAGAAAAGAGGAAAAAAAGAAAGGATGTAATTGAATCCCTCAATTGAAGACACTAATAGTGGGGTGAGAGCCTTTTAAGGAGTAATATATACAATTTGCAAGAAAAACCTAGATAAGTTTTTAATATAGTATAGGTAGGTAAAAATCCCTTTGTATTACGCAGTTATCCGGTACTTTTTCGTAAAAATTGCACGAGGCGCCCTATTTGGTCACCCCCATTTAACCTATACCCATTTTTTTTAAAAAGTTTTAACTTGTATCCACTTTTTAAACAACTTCAGCCCCCTTTCTCCTCCTTCGTTTTCTTCTTCTTCTTCTTCTTCTTCTTCTTCTTCTTCTTCTTCTTCTTCTTCTTCTTCTTCTTTCTTCTGCTGTTGTTGGTGCTGCTATAAAACTTCAGTTCATGGGATGATTGCCATAAGTATGTTTATCAGATTATTTAAAAATAAATTATAAATAATTACGTAAGTTAGTAGACAATAATTTGTGAATATTTCCACGTACGGGAAGTTTAAGGTCACACTTAGTGATTCTTTTCATGATAATTCTGTTCTTTTCACGTTTATTGTTTTCAAAATTTATGATTTAGATACTGTTGGCAATCTTATTATTTATCTAGTATGTTAGAAAGCTTTTTCAAAAACTTCAGCTTATATAGTGCTGAAGTTTTTACAAATGAACTAAATAACTTCAACATCTTCTGCTGAAGTTTTTGAAAAAGCTTTATGACAAAACTAATGAATCCAGGAAAAAAAAACTTCAGCTTAATTAGTGCTGAAGTTTTTATAAATGAACTAAATAACTTCAGCATCTTCTACTGAAGTTTTTAAAAAGCTTAATGACAAAACTAATGAATCCAGGACAAAAAAACTTCAGCTTATATAGTGCTGAAATTCAGCTACTATGCTTAAGTTCAGTAATTACAAACAAAAACTTCAGCAAATAGAGAACAAAACTTCAGCTGCTATGCTTAAGTTCAGCAATTACAAACAAAAACTTCAGCAAATAGAGAAAAACTTCAGCTACTATGCTTAAGTTCAGCAATTACAAACAAAAACTTCAGCACACTTGGTTCAACAATTTTTGCTACTTCAGGCCCGTCTACTAGAATGCTGAAGTTTTGCGTGATTGCCTTTGCTACTTCAGCCCCGTATGCTGAAGTTACGCGAAAAAGTGGGTATGCTTGCAATTTTTTTTGCAAAGCGGGCACAAGTTAAAACGTGACCCAAAAAGCGGTTATAGATGCAAATGCCCCGACTTTTTCATATATGTACGAGATTTTTTATTAACTTGATTGTAGAGCAAAATTTCGAAATTCTTCTGTATTGTGTAAATAAGAAAGAGATTTTGTATTATTGAAAGAGAGAAATCGGATATCAAAAGCTTTGGAAGACGAGTGAGTGCGCGAGATTTTTAGGTTAGAAAGATTTTGGGTATAAGTTGGAGAATTCTTACGGTGGGTAAGTACAAACATGGATAATTGTTAAAGAATGAGAGAAGAATCTTAAATGTAGGGGAATTATGTGTAACTGATACGCTATATTTAAGGTATTTCTGTAGCTTATCTTCAATTGTAACCATAGAAATCCTAAATTATCACTTCTGGTGGTCATAGGCATATACCATTTCTAGTGGTTAACAAAATTTAGTTACAATGAGATATATGAAACATAACCCCTTCCGGTGATTGTATATTTCTTGCAAACTCTGCTGGAGTTCAAGTGGATCTAACAATATTATTCACTTTGTAGTTTCCTATGCAATATTTCTCTTCTGGGGTAAAATTGAAATCTTTACTCGAAAATGAGTAAGTGATAAACGAAAAATAAAGATATACAAATTATAGTGTTTTAAAATTCATAAAATGCTCCAGAATCTCGTCCAATGATTATGGCTCACTTATTAGGTTCCTAAATATCGTTTTTTTTTTCAATGGCAGTAGCATACATAGCAAGTAAAATGCATAACTTATCTTTGATGGTGTCTGCTAGACCCATTGGATTATGAATTTCAGCATCAAACACCCAAGACACGTAGCTTTTATCCGATATATCCAGTCTATAAATTCACGTTTAGAAAGATTTGACATTATTTACAAAAACAAAGTTCGTATCTTTGATACTTTCAAAGTATTTGCTCGAGATGGCAGAGTCTCGTGCTGATAACGTGTTATAAGATAAAGACTGTAAAATAAATAAAACGAAGACAAGTATAGAGGAAGAAATTGATATATTATTCAACTTCAAACTTATGTACATAATGAACTGAAAACTCTTCTATTTATAGAAGAAAGGAAGCAGCTGCGAGGCTTTTCTTCAGCTGCTTGTAAGTTGTCTCTATGAGCTGCTCGCAACCTGCCTGTTTAATAAGAAGCTGCTGCGAATCATTTCATTGAGTTGCTTGCAACCTGCCTCCATCAGCTGCTTGTAGATAAACTTCAATAGAATACTAAATGGATAATTTTTTTCGGGAAGTTTATCTAGGAGACTTGGAGTAATAAATGAACATCACAATATAATAGTTTCATAACACCAATCGCTTTCATTTTACTTTTATGTTTTTCTTTTTCCTCTAAATAACCTTTGGATCTTTCAACTGGAAAACAAAATGTGGGAAATAAGACAAAGATGGGGTAACCTTTTGAATTGCTCATAAACTATATGAACCATATCTAAATGTAAAAGAAATAAAAATCAATTAAAACCATTCCTATACACTATTTTAAACTTTATTACCAAATATGTCCATATTTAGTCAATTACTTCACCTAAACAATTTTTATTTACAAAATATATACATTTTACCTTAAAAGGCTCGCAATCCATTATTAGTGCTTTCAATCAAGGGATTTAGTTATACCTTTTTCTTTTTTTTCTCTCCTATTTCCCCTTTTCTCTCCAGATCTTTCACCGTTGCAGTAATCTAAGCCAACTACTGTATCCCTTAATTTTAGTTTTCAATTTTGGTAAAATAAATATATCCCTCACAAGCTTCCTAATTTTCCCTCCATCCAATTCATCTATCTTTGCACAACTTATATTTAAGTGCAACTTAGAGGTTGTTGTTGTTGTTGTTATAGGAATTGTTTTTATGGTGATATTTGAAGTGGTTTCTGGACTTATTTTAATAGCCACATTTGGCAGAGTTCCTCGCTTGTCATCTTCCATTTTTTGTTTTTGAGACAAAAGTGAATTAGGATGATTTAATTGGCTTTTTATATCACAGGGGGTAAATGGAAAGAAAAGCATAAAGTTAGGCATTATAATAGGAATTTTCAAGGGCTTGGATTAATTCCCACCTGTTTAATCCCCAGATTCGTTCTAAGGAGGAAAAGGGAATTTTTTTGTCTCTCTATATTGATAACTAACGTAACCAACTCATAATAGTACTTCCTTTTGTGTGCCTATGAACAAAATATATTACTTCCTTTTATGTCTGGAATCAATATTACTTGGAGGGCAAATAACTAAACAAAACCCAAAACCTCTTGGCAAGAATTTTTCATCTTCTCCTGTGTGTCCTCAGTCCTCTCATACGTATGTTACCAGGTTCAGGAAGTTCAGTTCAGTCAAGTGATATATTTCATTTTTGAGGTTTCGGGAGGAAAACAAGAGCGCACTTAAATACAAGTTATACTGCTTGTGTTTACGATTTATCTACAATTTTCATACATTATTTCTACCAAGTTATATACAACTACAATATCATACCACTTAAATATAATTTTTATACAAATTTTATACATTATGTCTTTTCATATTTTGTATCTGATTTATACATAGTAAAAACAAATTTCATACAACTAATTATATATTATACAACTTAGCTACAACTTTCATACATTATTTCTACCCAGTTATATATAACTACAATATCATACAACTTAAATTTAATTTCTATACAAATATTGTTCAACTATCATACAATATATATATATATATATATATATATATATATATATATATATATATATATATATATATATATAATAATAATATATTTTTTCTACAATTTTATTACAACTTTACTACAATTTCGTAAGTATAATGTATGTCATGTCTCCTTCTTCTTCGTCGAGTTTAAATCTGAATTCAGTCAAAAACAAGTCTAATCAACACCAAAACACCCTCAAAATTGAGATATAAACTCCAAACCATGTTCCCAATTGTTTGCAACAACAACCAATCCAAACAAATAATGGTTTTTGAAAACCCAAATTCGAATTCAAAAGCTTCAAAGCTTTTTAATGGCTGTCAATGGTGGAATTACTGCTCTCTTTTTCTTTGCTTTACATTACTGAAATTAGGGATTGAGAGATAGAGAGAGACGTAGAGAGAATTCTCAATGCAACAACACCCAATTCAAACAAATTATGTTTTTTGAAACCCCAAATTCAAATTCAAAGCTTCAAAGCTTTTTAATGGTTGTCAATGGTAGTAAAGTGGGTGAGTGCAAGATGCGTGGTTGGGGGGTGGGGAGGGGGAGAGAGAGAAACGTGGGGAGTGGAAGATATGGTAGAGTTATTTTAGGACACTAATTACTATCATTAATTTCCTCAAAATGTACATAAATGATAATTGGGTATATAAAATGTAATTACAGTAAAACTTAAATAGGAAAGGTAATATAATTTCATACAGTGTATAGGAATGTAAAAATTCCTTAATTTATATCCAGCTTTCCATAAAATGACAGATTGATTATAGTTGACGTATACTTATGCCATTTATAAGAGGAAGAGAAATAAAGAATTAGAAAACTTCTTAATACTTTCTTTTACAAAGAGTCCTTATATATAAATATCACATATTCTAGTAGCCGAAAGAGATGATAAGGATGAATGGAGATTGGAGCAAAGGGTATCTTGAGCATGAAAGTTTGTTGTCTCTTGGTAGCATAAAAGAGCCAAAGCCAACCATTTAATCTATTAGTATTAAAAAGAAAATGTATCTACATTTGACAAATTTCAATGTTTACAACTGATACTTATCTATAGACTTTATTAATGAATCATTAATTGGTGGGAAGAATTGATTAAATAGACGTAGATACAGAATCGTAAACTTGTAACATGTATATGCTGGCCTTTTGCATAGCAAGGGACCAACAACATGCAATATCCTATAGCTGCTGCCTACCTTCTTGCTTTGTTATTCTAAGCTGCAACTAACAAACGCTTTGCTTTCCTTCACGTTATGGACCCTAAATTCTCTGACACATTATTAAAGGGGATACACTAGAAAATTACTATACAGATTCTCAATAAATATACTTTAAGATACCTTTAATAATTACTAGTTATCTTATCACTTCAATATTTGTTTATCTAGTTATCTGCCTTATTCGCATAGTTTTTATCCAAAGAAATTACTTTCTTTTTTAATGACGGTATTGAGGGGAAAAAAGAGATGCGATTGGCATTATGACTGTGGTGTCATAAACTTGATAGTAATAACATAAAAATGTATTCAAAGCTTGTTACTAATCACAAAAATTGGAGTAGTATATATTTTTCTTAATTTAATACTAGGAGTAATCGTTTTATTCAAAATTTTAAAAAGTATACGAAAAAGATTAATTGGAGTAATTTATAGGAATTTTTACCTCCTATAGCAAAGGTTAACACCTTATTTATTTTTGGGATAATTTCACATAAGTACACTTGGGGAAAGCACTTTTCAGCCGCCTAACCCACAAATACAGTTTTCATGCGGTAGCCCACAAATAATTTCAGCGCCTAACCCACAACTTCATCAACTACACCCAAAATCACGCCTAAATTAAATTTCACTTTTTTCTTTCATTTTTATCTTTATCCTTTTTCCATTTTCATTCTTATTTATTTTTTACTTCCCTCTGTATAATAAACAATATCAGCAAGTTGAAGTAAAAAATAAAAATATATTCACCCTTAGAGTCTATAATTTTATTTTTATATTTTTTTTGTAAAATTTAAAGTTTTGCAAGGGAAATTCTTGTTTCACTGAAAAAAATAAAAATTTACATTATTAAATACCTTATATACATTGTTATACACACAAATATAATCATGTATAATTATGTATAATCATGTATAATTCTGTATAATCATGTATAATTCTGTATAACTATGAGAATACCCACAAATATACATGGTTATACATGATTATACAAAGTATATATATGTATATACAACATATATATCATTCTTCCTCCCTTCAGAAGTTATTTAAAGTGAGAAGAAGAAGAATAAAGGCTATGCGTTAGGATCGTTTCAGACTATGCTGTTAACATATGCTGGTGGTGTTGTCTTTACTGCCCTTGTCACCATCCCCAACTGGCCCGTCTATAGTCGATCCTCTCAGTTGGTTGGACTCAAGTGAAGCTGAAAAACATCCCAAACCACTGGCTGCTAACTCCAGTTCAAAGAAAAGAAAAAGACTACAAAAGATAGATCCGGTGTGGATTGTTCAACAAAATTATTTTGTGGAAGAGGAAGATAATGAACGGAGCAAGGAAATCTGAAGAAGAATTCGACTATTTTGCCAGAGAGAGAGAAAGAGACAGAGAAAGAGCAAGAGATTTGAAAATGAAAGAGAAAGTGGGGTGGGGAGAAAGTCTGAAAAAGAGTGTGGGCGGCGAGGGCTAATCAGTGAAAAAAAAATTTCAACAGTATAGAACTGGGCCATACCGGGTAAGAAGGGAAAATATGGGCCGTATCTTGTTAGGATAGTGGGCCAAGTGACATAGAGTGTAATTTCTTCTTTATTTTAAATAAATACCATTTAAATAAATTATATTCTATAGATACATTTTAAGGTTTATAGCAAAATTTTTATTTTTGGTTACCTCCTAGCCCTAAGCCACTAAATACGCTACTCACTTACGGTATTTTCTTTCTCTCTCTACTTTGATACATCCCATTCTCTTCCCCCATCCCACTAAAATTTCCGATTCTCTTCCTCTTCTCTGTCTATCCAGCGATTCTTTTCCTTTCATAAAACAACCAAAATCCTTACGAAATATTCGAAGACCAAGAGGAGTAAACGATAATCAAGAAAACAAGGCCATACAATTCAAGTGATTGAATATCCAAGAAAACAATAAGCATGGATTTCTCAATGGTAATCGATGAAAAAACTGAATTTTTTTAAAAATATTTGGGCTCCCTTCGCCATCGTTCTTTCTTGGAATGCTTGACGTGAGATCAAGGAAACAATAAGCACGGATTTCTCAATGGTAATCGATGACAAGGCCTCAATCGAAGTGGAATACGATATAGTAGACCGGATACTAGGTGGATTATTTCATTGCTCGACAACCGATTCGCTGGAAATTAGGGTTTGTTCTTGAACAAAGACGACGGAGTTTGGGGCTGAGCAACTTGATTTTCTGTTAATATATTTCAATGTATCACGATGTATTTTCATGTATTTCATTGTATTCATTATCTTTTTTTCATTGTAATTCAATGTATCTCGTTGTATTCCATGTATTTTATTGTATTAACTGTCTTTTTTTTCATTGTATTTCAATGTATCCCGCTGTATTATATGTATTTCATTATATGCACTGCCTCGCTATATGCTATGAATGTATTCATATATTTTTTTTAATTAATATAATTTATATATTCAGATGTATTATATAGTTTCTGAAGATTGTTATGTTTTTGGGGTATTTTTTGGTTGAGAATCTTCTTTATAAATGAAAATACAAAATTTGTGTGTTATAATTGAGTTTGTTGAGTTATATTAGGAGTCTATTATGTTAATTGATTCACTTTCCGTTTTAAAAACAACGTAATCCCCTGTTTCACGCCGTGAATACAGTCGAATACAGTTGAATACAATAATCTGTCCAGCTGTAATCCCATGTTTCACTCCATGAATACAGTCGAATACACTCGAATACAACAACTGATTAGCTGGACTTCCCAGATTCACGCCTATTTTTGCTACTGTATTCATGAATACAATAGCTTAAATACATCAAATAAATCTTATAACCACACAAAAGGTATCTATATCCGTAATATAACAAATAATATCTATAGATGGCTAATTACTACCAAAAGATAATGCTTTATGAAAATTTCTCTAATTTATATGACTAAAATGTTAAATTATTCAGTAATCGTAGTAGGAGCACCCTGTAATCGAAATCGATAAAGAAAATGCCTCAAAGCAAGAGAAGACGTATCGAATTTTTATAGCAGCTAGCAACCAGCTGGACCAAAACCTGGCCTAGTGCTACTTTAAGAATGAAATATATTTTCATATAGTGTTTAATTACAAGAAAACATAATTTACACAAATACTATATTTTATGTACTTGTAGTTAAGTAAACTAATTTAAAAAAATTAGAGATAAAAAATTTAAAAGCTTGGACATCTTACTCCTAATATCTTTCCGGAGTATTTCTTTTCGAAACAAAATAAAAAAATTAATTAAACAAGGCAAAAATAGAAGACCACGAGACAACTTCAAGAATCTGTAAAATCAAGGAAAAGTCGTCAACTGGTCAGCTTTTGTAGGATCTCTGACACGTGGTTGCAGATTCACGTGTCCACTTATACTGCTTGATTCAACCGCAAAGCAAAGTCCTTCACTCAATCTCTTGCACACTTAGATTTTTTCCTGATTACACATTTTTTTTTTTGAAATATATATTTTAATCGCTCTGTATACGGCAAAATCGGAGGGTCCAATTTCCCGTCATTAAGGCATTTCAGAAGATCACCTCGAAACCTCGAGGCTGCAAAGATGCGCTCGAGTCTCCTTCCTCGGAGCTCGTCGACACCCGACCTGAAGGGAATATCGACCGAGGCTAGAGTAAAAATGGGGAGTTCCCAAGACACATGACTGAGTCTGACAAAGCATAGCCGGCCTACTCTGAGCCCAGATCGGGGTGTCACATCTGGCTGTGAAAGATAACTTGCGTTGTGTAATGAAACCAACAAGAAAATAATCACTATTATTTTTAGCCCCACGGTAAACAGTTTGGCGCCCACCGTGGGGCTAAAAATAATTGTGATTATTTTCTTGCTGGTTCGTTACACAACGCAAGTTATCTTTTATACTTTTTCTTGTCCAAGATCTTCGATTTCAGGTCAATATGTCTGGCTCAGTAAACAGAGTTGAGAACGACGACCTCGAAAATCACGGAGAAAACAGTGTGGCTGTTCCAATTGTTGGCGCGCCACCATGGAACCCCGAGAACGCACCTGGACCGATTACAGCGGACACGGGCTCGCGCGACGCACAACAGATCGACGAAACCTCACGCACCAACAAGAGCATACAACAAGGCGACCAACAGAAAGCCCAAAAAACCCCAGCTTGGGAAGAACGAGAACTTAGCCTTAATGCTATTTTTGAAATGTTGCAGGCACAACAGCTGGCTATCGCTCAGCTGCAAAGCCACCCAAAAACTCCCAGCACCGTAGCACCGGGAACAACTCCCTCGGCCGAACAGGTACCGGAGAGATCGAGCAATAATGGTTCGATAGCCGACCCTACTATCGTAAAAATGCTCGAGGATCTCACCAGAAGGATTGAGTCAGGTGAGAAAATGATAGCAGCCAACGACAAGAAGGTCGAAACTTACAACTCCAGGGTCAACCAAATCCCGGGCGCACCCCCGGTCCTGAAAGGCGTAGACTCGAGGAAGTTCGTGCAGCGGCCGTTCCCGGAGGAAGCGGCTTCGAAACTCATTCCAAAGAAGTTCAGAATGCTGGAACTCCCAAAATACAACGGGACCTCAGACCCCAACGAGCACGTTACCGCCTACACGTGCGCAGTAAAGGGCTACGACATAAAAGACAACGAGATCGAGTCTGTCTTGCTGAAGAAGTTCGGGGAAACGCTCTCGAAAGGGGCCATGATGTGGTACCACAACTTAGCTCCCAACTCCATAGACTCATTTGCCATGCTGGCAGACTCCTTCATAAAGGCACACGCCGGTGCCATCAAAGTAGCAACGAGAAAGTCTGACGTATTCAAGATCACGCAGAGGGAGAATGAAATGCTGCGAGAGTTCGTATCTCGCTTCCAAACGGAACGAATGGAACTACACCTCTCCGACGATTGGGCGGTACAAGCCTTCACTCAATGCCTAAATGAGCGGAGCTCAGTGGCCTCAAGGCAGCTAAAAGAGAATCTGATCGAGTATCCTGCCGTAACCTGGTCGGACGTCCACAACCGATACCAGTCAAAGACAGGGTCGAGGATGATCAATTAGGAGCCCCTTCGGGCTCAATATACCCGAGCTGGCTCTTAGCAAAGGAATCGAAGCCAAATAAAGAAAGGTATCAGCCATAAACCGAAGACAGGAGAAACGCCCCAAGACGCAACCCGCCTCGCAACGACCGATAAATCAACCGAGGGCAGAATCCTCGGGGACTCATTAACAGAACTGAATTCGACGAAAACACGGGGCCAACAGGGGCACCACGCCTATCAGAATACAACTTCAACGTCGATGTTTCAAACATCGTGTTCGCCATCGGCAAAATCAAGGATACCAGATGGCCTAGGCCTGTACAGTCGGATCCTTCCCAAAGGACTCATAACTTGGTATGCGAATTTCACAACACGCATGGCCACAGAACCGAGGATTGTCACCAGCTCCGAGAGGAAGTAGCCAGGCTACTCAATAAAGGTCATCTTAGAGAATTCTTGAGCGACCAAGCCGAAAATCAGTTCCGAGAAAGAGAGGCGGTCAAGAAGAACGAAGCAAACGAGCCACGACATGTTATCCACATGATATTAGGGGGCGTCGACGCTCCCCAGGAACCCGTGATAAGAAGGACAAAAATATCCATCACCAGAGAAAAATGAACCCGGGGATACGTACCCGAAGATGCCCTCACATTCAACGAGGAGGACTTCGAGACCTTGTCCCAACCTCATAACGGCGGACTGGTAATCTCTTTCCTCGTAAATACATTTTAAATAAAACGTGTACTCGTGGATCCAGGTAGCTCGACCAACATTATCAGGTCGAAGGTAACAGAGCAGCTCGGACTGCTAGACCAAATCGTGCCCGCCACTCGAGTCCTCAACGTATTCAACATGGCAAGTGAAACAACGAAAGGAGAGATCACCCTCCCGGTCAGCGTTGCCGGCATAACCCAAAATGTCAAATTCCATGTCATCAAAGGAGACATGAGGTACAACGCCTTGTTCGGACGGCCGTGGATACACTGCATGAGAGCAGTACCATCCACCCTCCACCAAATGATGAAATTCCCAACAAAAGACGGGATTAAAACCGTCCATGGGGAACAACACGCGGCAAGGGAAATGTTCGCGGTGCACGATGTGGCACCGACACCAATATCTCCGCTCTCGAAAGAGCCAAAGGGTAATCAAACTACATCTTCGGCTAAGCCCGACTAAACATAGCGGAGGACCATACCGTGCCCTCATTACAAGCAGCAGGGACATACCAGACATCGGAACTCCGCCAGCGCATCCCACGATAAGGTATAACCATCTCCCTTTTTATTTTATACTTTATACTAATCCTTATGTAGGCACCCGATCAAAGCAGTCAAAAGCGCTAACCCAGCCCGAAGACCTTAAGGTTTTAAAAGCATCCGTTGCACACTTTTCCTTCGATCGAGTTTTTGTCCCGAAGAGGGTTTTACCGGCAAGGTTTTTAACGAGGCAACACCTATATGCTACCTAAGGGTAATCGAACAAGTCTTCAAGGATTCTTTTGCTATCAATCCCGAGCGCCGAAGGACATCCTCTCGGAAGATCATCCGCTCAGAAGAGCCAAGAAATTCCAAATAGGGTCCTAATGGGAAAATGATATGTTGGACCAAACGGTCGAATGAACCGTGTCCGCATAGCCGAGCCCCCGATGGCGGAGACACATGTACTAGCACTAAATAATCAAGGAATACTTTTGCCAACGTATCACCTCCAAAGGATACCCAACATTTTCGCCAAAACGATTCCTTCATCAAAAGCATCCCAAGTACTCAGAGACTGGCGTCGATAATTCGGCACCCGCATGACCTCGGGGTCGAAGCTCCAAACTCGTAAGCCCTCAACGAGGCAGCACGGAAATCACGAAACATCTCCAAAAGAGAAAAATGTCCCGAACACTCAGAGACTGGCATCACAAGCTCAGAAAACGCATGACCTCAGGGTCGGAATCTCCAAAGTCGTAAGCCTTCAATGAGGTAATTCCCACCTCACCAGTAACGGCTCTCGAGCCAAAATAAACTTGATGACTCGAAGACTGTCTCCAATCGCCATTCAGTAAAAAACCCGACACCATAAGACCCCAAACGGCAGACTCGGTCTCGTAAGACCTACATAAGGCAACAATAAAACTGTAAGACCTCAAGCAAGGCATGAATCATACTTGTACCAAGTAGCAACAAACTATAAGACCTCAAGCAAGGCATGAATCATACTTGGACCAAGTATCAACAAACTGTAAGACCTCAAAGGCATGAAAAATTTGTAAGACCTTACTACAGGCATAAACTCGATCCCGAAGTTTAGGCTATATATCGTATTTGTAAGATTCCTGAAAAGGCATACCCTCGATATAGACACCTAAACTGCTACACTCGGGACCAAAAATGGCTTCGGCCAAACGTAAATGACTACGGTCATACGGCTGTACCAGCCAAACTAACGCGACTCGGGGACGCCCGATTGTCGCTACAAAATCATAGGCCATTACTTCGAATCTACTTCGAAAAGAACCGGTTAAACAGGCTACCCTCGACAGGCAAAAGAGCTTAGACCATGTCAGCTCCAAATTACAAGGCTTCGAGCTACTCAGCCTACGAGCCAAATATTCCGAGGTGCTCGAACATCGCCACAAATGACTTGAAATCGAGGTTCTTCCCGAACCAACGACGGGTCAGGAAAAATCATTTCAAAAGCCCTTAACGAGAGGAAAATAAAGCCTACATTAAAAAGGTCGCTTCGACCCTAAGCGTAAGAGCCATTGTCACCAGCTTACATGAAAGGCCACATTGGCCCTAAGCATAAGAGCCATTGTCGCCAGCTTACATGAAAGGCCGCATCGGCCCTAAGCATAAGAGCCATTGTCGCCAGCTTACATGAAAGGCCGCATCGGCCCTAAGCGTAAGAGCCATTGTCGCCAGCTTACATGAAAGGCCGCATCAGACTAGAGCATAAGAGCCATTGTCTCCAGCCTAATAAGCCTCAGGTCCATTCACATAAAAGATCGCTTTGATCAAAGGCGTAAGAGCCATTGTCGCCAGCCCACGCAAACATAAAAGCTTGAGGGTCAAATGAGCTCGAGTCGAAGCCCGACTCGAAGACTAAACCCAAAGCAGTTGAGCAAAAGCATAAAAGCCCTAACGCCAGCTTGCACTAAAGGTCGCATCGACCAAGCGCGTAAGAGCCCCCGGGCCAGCCTAATGAGCCCCAGGGCCATATCACGAATCCAAGGATTCTCGCCAAACTCTGAGACCAATTCACCTGGCCGAAAGGGAGACAGTAAGGGGTACGGAAGAGGTAAAGCCCCAAATTCCTTTTATACACATATGCAAAAAAATACAATCTTCATCTACAAACATGCGCTGGAAATGCTATGTACAAAATGGAAAACTCTACGACCTACCCCTGGGAGCTACAGCCTACCGGCCTTATCTTCACTCTCCTCGGCGTCGGATAGGAGTAACCGAGCATCACGCTCGTCCGCCCTCGCTCGCGCCAACTCTTCCGAGAGGACAAAACCTCTGGTGCGGATCTCCTCGAGAATCTTTCTTCGAGACTGCGACGGGCATATTCTTTGATCCTCTCTTCATCGAGGACCCTCTTCAACTCAGCTTGAGCATCGGTAGCGTCCTTCAAATAAATTGCCTTTTCCTGATCGGCCTTAGTTCGGCTCAATACTGCTTCAGTCCGGGCATCAACAATCTCAGTCCTGACTTTCGAAAGCTCAGATTCGAGCTTCATGATCATATCCGCTTGAACTAAAGCATTATCACGAGCTAAGCGGAGTTGAACCTCAAAGGCAAGAACTTTAGCCAAGGCATCCTTCTCCTCTGAAGCCCGAGCCTCAGCCCGAGCTCTTAGTTCGTCACAATCATTTTTGACACGGTCAACTTCATCCCAAGATGTTCTAGGGCCTCCGTCTTTTTTTGCAACTAGGATAAGCAAGTATTAGCCTCAGAAGCCAAAAGGCAGAACGCATATTTGCTCGGGACGGAAAGTTACCTGCTCCATCAAATAGCTCTCGTAATTCGAGCTCCGATACGCCTCATATCGCCAGTATGCCAGCTCAACTTCCTTTTCCTCACAAAGGAGCCTAAGGGATCTATCCTCATCCAGAGCTTTCCGGAGCCTGGCTCCATGACAGAGCAACTCAAACCTAAGCCTGTCAAAAGCCTACAAAAGAAAAACTCGATAAGGAAGGGAAGACGCAGAATCCGGAAGGCCTATGTCGAAACTCAGCGCAAAATGCAGCCGGCGGGCTTACTCGAAGGCCGAGCACACATCTGTTGATCTAGTCTCCTCAGCCCTGGAATAATCGACCCCGGTGGAAGCACGATCGCTCGAAGAGGCCATCTTCCCAGAACCAGAAACTTTGGGCGCGGCAGGCTCGGACGATGTTTTCATCTCGAAGACGCGGCTCTGTTTCACCTTGCTCTGAGCGCCATCGCCCTGCAAGGGCATGTCCCGCTTATTGTTATCATCCTTTATCCCGGGGACTGGCAACCCCTCCCCCTCTCCGAAGGAGCATGGCCTTGCCTCTAAAGGCTCTCCGACACCTACGGCAGCAAGATTAATGCGCAAAAAAGAAAAATGTCTCTCCAAACGAACAAGGAAAGGAAAAGGTAGCACAAGCACACACCGTGGTGTTTTGCTTCCCATCTGCCCCGGGACACAGCTCGCCGCCTACGCTCATCACAAGTCGAGCGGATCGCCAGCTTCCGGACCCAACCAGGCAGATCAGGAATGTCGTCCGGCGCCCACAAAATCGCTGTAGAAAAGGAGGAAACATGGTTATGAAACTAGCTTTCGTCGTAAGCAAATTTGAGAAGGCGCAGGATGCTCCACTTATGTGTATAGTTCCATTCCTCGGGGAATGGCATAAGTTCCACGGGGATAACGTCAGTCGTCCAAACTCGAGCGAACCGACTAATCCATTACCGATCTCCATCTTCCTCATCATCAACAACTAAAGGCGTGGACGAACGGCACCGTAAGGTTAGCAGACCTCGGTGGTGAAATGGCCGGCACAGCCTGACAAGATGGCTGAGCGTGAATTCAAGCCCTGCCTTCTCCGCAAAAAACCTCATCATCAACACTATTCGCCAAAATGACGGGTGTATCTGCGCCAAGGTAACCCGATACTTCAAACAGAAGTCAAGCACAACCCTGTCGAGAGGTCCCAGTGTGAAAGGATACATATACACGTTCAGGAATCCATCAACATGATCCGAGATGCCCTTATCTTGGGAAAGAGTCTGTAACACCACTCTCTCCCGCCATCCGCAGTCTCTCCTCACTAACTCAAGGTGCCCCTCTCCTATCGAAGAAATAATCTTCAAAGAAGACTCTCTTTGATTCTGAGCATCGGGAGTGGGATTCTCCCCTCTCTTCCGAATAGGTCCCGATGTAACGGTCATGGCTACGGGAAAACTAGAGAAACTGAAGCAGGAATCTGCACAAATACTCTGGCACTAGAGGTAATGAGGGGCTCAATGCCGAAACAAGGGGATAACTATCTAAAATAAGGAGACCCCTAAAAGAACGGAAGCAACCCTATATATATGTGGGGAAATAGCAACGGTCCGCCTACCCAAGTTAGGCCCCAGGAGGCCAATGACTTCGACGCCAGTTCCGAGGTGGTACCCGACCTCGAGGATCTCCATCAAAAGAAGTTAGGCTTTAAGAAGCCAACGACATCATCTTCAATTCCGAGGTGGTGCCCAACCTCGAGGATCTCCATCAAAGGAAGTTTGGCTTTAAGAAGCCAGAGGTGCCATCTCCAGTATAAAGATGATATCCGATCTCGAAAGGCCCTCTCAAGAAGAAGAACAAGCACTTCAAGCTCCGTCCATAAGGGCTCGACCTCAGGACATCGCCTAAATCTGGGCAACCCCTTATTGGGGACCTATCTACCACGCTATAAAAGATTAGCTACATCAAACTCAAAACAAGTTTCCATGTGCCCAAAGCTAACCCTCACTCACAGACTGTTCTCAAAAGTTTCAAGGCTCGATATTATTTTTATGTGACCCAAAGTGAAGGTCCCGACGGCCCGAGTCTATCAGACCAATTCAAGCCTGGTCCGAGGAACAACGGAGGTGCCGTTTTTGTCGACCAAAGGCCAGAAAGAATACTCACACCCGAGTTAGATATTGACAATAGACAGCAGAGGCATACATCCAGAGTCTCCACAAGTGTTAAAGAAAATGGCAAACATCAAAGACGAAAGTCGAGAAAATATTCTTATATTCATAAACGTTTGGTTACAACAGCCCGCGGGGGGTCCTTACATATGATTACAAAAGCCCACAAGGGGTTCTTACACAGAAACAAAGAGGCAAAAAGGGACACATGAAATAAAAGCCTAGAGCCTAGCCTATTCTCAGGGGTGCGACCTCGACAACAGCATCTTCAGATATCTTCCCCTCAGGCGCATGACCTCAAAGACAATATCTTCCAAAGTACCATCCCCTCGAAGCCTTAACTCGACCACCCAGGATGGCATCTTCAAAAGGGAAGATGTAGAAGGGGAAAGCGATAGAGAAGAGCAAAATGACGAAGGAGAAGCCAAAAGGAGCGAAGAAGTGGCTGGGTGAAAAATCTGGCTGATGCGAACTCCGCCAGTACTACTATTATAAAGCCACTTCTTGGAACGTTGCCCCAGCACGGGATGCAACAGTTAGTAGAAAAGCGCCACCATACCCCAAGGAATCCAAAAGGGGTATAATGCGCCGGGCCGGGGCAGGAGGGTGAGCATCGGAGTATAGTCCGAGCACCCTCATGAGCAGCGGTGTAGAGTTCTAACGTCTTTCTAGACCGGAAGAAGTCGGTCGTCCCTGTATCGACATCTCAGAACGACAATGACAACGACAACAACAACAACGACAACAACAACAACAACAACAACAACGGCGAGACAGCAAAATCTCGCTCAACTAAGGGAAGTTCAAGGGGTAAACCTTGGTGTAACCGATATAAGCACGGCCAGACGATCGCGAGGCCATGGGCCTTAATCATGGCGAATGATGGTTGAGGATGGAAAAAAAGGAAGATGTGGTAAATATATGAAGACACTTGGATGGAAGATTAATCCCAGGAGGCTCCCATTTATAGGGGGTGATAACACGGCCATCAATGCCTTTGAAAGACGAATCAGCAGGCGCAATCAATGCGCCATTGAAAATGAGTCGATGGCGGTATTATGACCTTGAAGATTGGAATCGACAGTGCATTGAATGGCACCAAAAAAACAAGTCCACGGGATGTCCCGGTTATCGTGAAGGCTCACGTCATAGGTTGCGTCACCAGTATGACATCATCACGAGGAACCCGAAGAGTTGGGCATCAAAATCGTTTCCTATCGCTTCGTTCTAGGAAACGCAAAGACCATCTGTATACGGCAAAATCGGAGGGTCCAATTTCCCGTCATTAAGGCATTTCAGAAGATCACCTCGAGGCTGCAAAGATGCGGTCGAGTCTCCTTCCTCGGAGCTCGTCGACACCCGACCTGAAGGGACTATCGACCGAGGCTAGAGTAAAAATGGGGAGTTCCCAAGACACATGACTGAGTTTGACAAAGCATAGCCGGCCTACTCTGAGCCCAGATCAGGGTGTCACGTCTAGCTGTCCCATCTCCATATCTTTACAATTAATGTATGTCGTACCATATAAGGTTTCCCCTTATATATAAGGGGGATCTTGACTATTTTGGGAACAACTGTTGTTGCTCCAACTATTCTACACGAAATATATGATAACTCTCTCTGTTTTCTCTCTAACATACACTCTCGATATTGTTGCTCTTACTTATTATATTCATACTTTTTCTCCATTTATTGCTTATCATCGGCCATAAAGAGACTCCTTTAATTATATCAGGACTGTTATCCCTTCCCCGACTGCCCCTAATAGCTCGAACCCGAGCCCGGGAATTGACCTCGAGGTCCCAAATCGACTAGCTCGAGGCCCTGAACAACTAACTCATCGGTTCGATTATAACTCTATTTTAGCTCGCATTTCGTCCTTGAACTTCATACACATAGCATCAACTGCTTTACAACTAGCATAAAAATAGATCATCTATTTTTAGAGTCCCATCAACAAATTTAATTGTTATTACCATTTTCACGGTAAACACGCTCCTAAAATAATAACTGATAAAATTTATTGTATATTTTTGTGTGTATATATATACTCCTTCCGTTTCAATTTATGTGAACCTATTTAATTGGGCACGAAGTTTAAGGAAAGAGAGAATACTTTTGAATTTGTGGTGTAAAATGAAGCACATATATTTTGTGTTGCTATAACTCATTGCATAAAGGTAAATTGTCTTAAAATAGGGAAAGAAGTCATTCTTTTTGACACAGATTAAAAGAAAATAGGTTTACATAAATTGAAACGGAGGGAACAATTTTGGCTAGCGAACAACAACAACAACAATAACAACTACTCAGTGAAATCCCATAAGTGGGGTCTGGGAGGGTAGTGTGTACGCAGACCTTACCCCTACTCCGGAGGAATAGAGAGGTTGATTCCGATAGATCCCCGACACAATAAGGATAATTTTAGCTAGCGAATATAATTAAGGGAAAAAGGTTTATATATACCCTTTTACTATGCAAAAAGGGTTAAATTTATCCTCCATTATACTATCAGTACAAAAATACCCCTGCCGTTATACAAATGGCTCAAATATGCCTTTCCTCCGTTAGGGCTATCCAATGTGAAGACCCAATCTGATGTGAAACTGATTTTTCATGAAGTGGACTCCATCTAGCATGCCATCTTACCGCCCCAATCCCAATTTATCTTTTCCTCTTTCCTTACTAGCACTTTCTTCCTCACACTCACCATCAATACCACCATTGGAACCACCATTTGACACCTCCATCTTCACCATGGTGGCAGTGTGGATTTGATTAGTCAGTTGATGTGAGCTAGGTAGAATTTGAGCCACTTATATAACGACAGGGGTATTTTTGTACCGATAGTATAACGGGGGGTAAATTTAACTTCTTTTGCATAGTAAAGGGACATATATGACCCTTTTCCGTATATTTAATTTCATCCGATCGCCCAATTTTATACTTTGCCCCTTTTTTTAATGATGCATCCAGCTTTTGTAGTTCATTTTTGGATTTAAATGTAATCTCATGTTTGAATTTGTTCATATAACTAAGTGAAGAGTGTTGAAGATATAATTAAGTAAATAAAAGTGTACACTCGCTAATGTTTGACCAAAAAGTGCTATGCTTTTTGTTAACCTAATTAATGAGAAAATGAAGGATAAATCCTGGCTAAGGATAATTAACTCTAAATCAAAGCACATTGAATAAGAGAATAGGATATGATCGAACTTTATAAACTTTTCAAGATTGTAAAAGATATAAATGACAGGCTTGCATTCTTGACATACTTTTTGGTAATGTAAGAGTAAAGAAGGAAAAGAGAGAATGCCATTAACAGCCACGAGATCTATCTTTATTGATTCGATAACGTTGATTACAAAGATTTGCAGTCAAGATCTAAACCTTCTCTTGTTTTTCCTCAGAGGCCTCTCCGGTTCTTCTGTCTCTTTTGGATGAAGGAAAATCGCCCATTTTCTAGTTCTCTTACCCCTATATATATAGTAAGTATTCCCTTTTATTCGATGGTTCTTAGCCAGAGTACCCTCATCTCTTGATTGTACATTGGGTCGTGCCTCTTAAGTGTCACGACATATGCTTCGCCATAAAAGCTTTATGACAGTTTGATCTCGGCAACGGGCGAGATACTCGTCGTTATGATGCCTTACGGTTACGACCACAACTTAGTCGGCCCCTCGCCATTCCTTTTAATGCCGATCCACGAGTGTTCAGATTTCGACCCATAAAGTTAGTCCCTCCGCTTATTAAGGTCGCCTTTGGGCGAGTTCGATGGGCCGACTTCGTCGATCAGAAATCTTATGAGAAATATGAGCACCTTGGGTGATGGGAATATACCTCGTGGCGAGGTAGCGACACGATGCTTTGAGAGTTGTATCAAACCGTCACATCAGTTCAGAATGTCATTAAAGATCATCATGCATCATCATGGCGCACGTTTTCTATGTATGGCGTCGTTGTTTCCCGTGCCCTTTCCGTTTTCAAAGCGGCAGCGTTTGGCTTTCCCGCTTAGGGTATTTTACATCTCTATAAATAGGAGAGGATCTTACATTTGTTAGCTATGCTTCTTAATTTCTCACGAGAGATTTTGTAACTCTTCTTCTTCTTTAGCTTCTCATACTTCTGTCTGTTAGGATTTGTTGTGAACACTACCCTTTTCCCTCACCATTCTCGTTTCTTTCAACCAAAGAAAAGATGGCTAGTGGAGACTCCAACTCTGATAGAGCCATTGGTGCTCCGGTGCTGGAAAATGTACCCCTAATCAAAGAGGGAGAGGGTCCGGTGGAAGACGAGAGTTTTTCGACAGTAGATGAGGTGGTTCCCCGTCAAGGGAAGGCGAGGACTGACTTTAACAGCCCTGACAGAGACGAGCCGAAACTCATTTTTTCTACGATGGATGCTGTGGCGCTCATGGCATTCAAAGCCAAATGGGAGATCCCTTATCACATTGAACTGGTTCCGACGGACCAGGACATAGTGCATATACACCGTCCGGGCTACTGGCGCGTTTTATGCGTATCCCTTTATCATCGGGTACACACTTCCCTTTCCTTCCCTGGTGGTGAATTTCTGCCGCTTCTATGACGTGTGTCTGGCTCAACTCTCTCCGTACGCGTACAAGCTTTTCCTTATGCTCATCAAGGACGCGGAGCTAGCCGACCGAGGAATTTCCCTAGAACACATGCTTCACCTTTTCGTCCCTCATTTTCTTAGGGGTATGAAGATTCACATGCGTCACCGAGGAGCCAAGAGTTTGGTGGTGAAGATGGATGACAAGGCAAATCGCCGCTTTTGGGAGAGCTTATTCTACGTCCGAACAGAGCACCTCGTGTCAAATCCGGCGTGGTTTCTTGAGGCGTGGAACTTCGCCCGTAGGTCTTCTTTTCTTTTTACTTCTTCCATTTTATCTTAAGAGGGTTGTCGGTCGTCTCCCTTTAATGACCTTGTTGAGGGTTTGTTTCATTTTTGTATCCGAGAGGGTGCCTTCTCTGCAAGTTGCCGATATTCGCGAATGGGTGGTTGCAGTTCTACCCCGCACGATGGGGATCCACGAATGGGTGCCTTTTCATGAGACGTTTAGGCGCAAACCTTCCACTGGTGAGTCGGCTTGTTTTGGCTTTATCTATTTTATTCTTTTCTTCGTCCTCTTTCTTTATCTTATCTTTATTTGATCCAATTTCTTGTTGGCAGGTCGGAGAGGAGCGAGAAGGGCGAGGGCTCCTGCCCTTGCTTTCCGTCAACCGGCTCCCTCCGCGCGGCCCGTATCAAGAGCAACTGCGGACGAGGGTGTACAGAGTTTGGTTGCTCGGCGGGCTGCATCTGTGGCCGAAACTATTCGTTCGGAGGTTGCTCCTCGGTCAGAGACTCTGGTCCCCCGAGTCCATTCAAAGGGCGAACCTTCTCGCATCGGTGGCGGAGAGTCCCCGTCGAAGAGGCGAAGGATAGTGTTGGAAGGGTCTTCCTTAGCTGAAACGCCCTCGAGGGGATACCTTGTTTTGACGGCGCCCGAAATCGACGGTGGTGCCAGCCTGGATGTTGAGGCGATGCCCGTTGCGGGCGTTCAAGAGGCTACTGTTGCGGAGGGACGGAGTTCCGAGGCTGCCGATACTGTTCCGAGCGGCCCATCGATGTCTCGGCCGGGCCGTTCCCCACCTTCGTCTAGTGAGAGGTTGAAGGGCACGGTGGTGGAGGACCATGAATCCGATTCTGACGTTGATCCTGAGGACATGAGGATGTTCGAGGAGGGCTTTATTAGGGTCGATGTAAGGGCGGAGGGCCCTTCTCGCATACTCGAAATCCCGTCGGATTTTAACCTGTTGGAGGACACGGTGGATTTGGTTCCTCAGTTTGACCTTCTGTGCTCCGCCGCTGAAAGCAGATCTCTTCGAGAGATCAACGATTCTGGTTTTTCACGCAGTGTGATAAGGATGAACCTAAGGGTGAGTTCTCTTTTGTTGTTTTCTTTGCTTTGTGCCATTTGCTTTTACTGATTCTCTCTTTTCTTCCTTTTTGTTAAACTTACATGTTAGAGATCGAGAGTGCTCATAGGGTTGAGACGCGGGCCGAGGTTTTTCTGAAAATGGCCGAGAAATATCAACGGTATCGCAACAGGTGCCGTGAGATGCACGAGCAGCTTAGGGCGGGCGCTAGTACCCAATACGTCGGGGAGGAGTTGGAGAAAAGGGATGAAGATCTGATGTGGTCTATCCGAAGATACAGCGAGCTCGAGGAGTTCTTAATGCCAAGGACGAGGAGCTCGAGGTGGGCAAAGGGGTTGCCGCGGAATGCGAGGACCTTCAGGCGAAGGTGTTGTCTTTGCGAGCCGATCTTGAGTAGAACGCCACTAGAATCGCCAACCTAAGCGCAGAGTGGACGGAGAAGGTGGCTGAGCTAGAAACAAACGTGGCCAAGTTGGAGAGAGCCGGGGGGGGGGGGGGGGGGGGCTCGAATGGCGGCTTTGGCGAGGGCGGCTGCGCTGGAAGACACTATCCGCGTCCTCAGGTCTGAGCGGGAAGCCGAGAGGGCGACGGCTACACTGAGGGAGGAATGACACGAGGAGCGGATCGGTGAACTTGATAGTGATGCTTCGAGCCTGGGAGACTGAGTTACGACTCTCGAGGGAGAAGGCGCAGCTGTTGGCCCAGGCCTCCCCTCAAGAATCTGCCTCTACTGCTTTCCCCTGTCGTTTGTACGAGCTATGGGTCCATGCTGAGGCCCAACTGTCGCGCTCCCTTTTTCTCGCGAAATCGGGTTTATGACATTTGGAGGGACAACTCATTCCTTTTGGGAACTGGGTTTGAAGAGTCGCCACCTAATGATTAGGGTGCATTAGGACACCAAAAGAGTTTGATTTGAATAACCAGAGATAAGGTAAGGGCTTGAAATTTTTCTAAGAGGAAGGTGTTAGGCACCCCTCAGAATCCACTAATGTGGTTCCCGGCCAGAAAATTATTGTGAATTTGGGTACAATTAACATATAAACAAATAAGAGGGAATTTCAGCACATAATGGTTTGAAAGTAAATAAGGTTTGCAAGAGCAATTAGAAGAGCTGATTTTAAAAATAAAGAGTTAAAATGCTAAGGAAAAGAAATAAAGAATGAAGGGAGAGGGGTCCTAGGTTTATTAATAATATGGATCACCCCACACAATGTCCGGTAATCACTCCTCAATGAGGGGCTACACGTGACATTGTCGCGTGGTCATCATATCCATATCTACCCATCCCACCCCGTTAAGGTATTTAAAGCGCGGATTGGTATTGATTACTTAATGCAAGCTATTACCCGTCCCAATCTTATCAGTCCCGGAGGCACTTAGGACTACTAATCCTAAAAAGGGAAGGATATTAGGCTTATTTGGAGTTTCAAAGGTAAAATTCTAAGGCGACACACAAAACACATACTGCATATTTGGGGAGACATATAAACATATAAGGCTCAATTATACCTCCTTGCACAGAAAAAAGCACATAATAGCATGTCTTGCATATACTGCTTAGGTCTGATTAGAATTAAATATGAAGGAGTCTAAAGGATTAGGGAAGATTGGTTTATTACATAATTCAGATAAGAAGCCCGAATCAGGACTGCCTACTAGTTGTAATAACTAACAGAAGCGGATTCAGTTTTTATTATTACTCTAAGGTTTGCCTAAGTGGTCAGACGGGATCCTATAGGCATGGTATCTATTGAACTCAGAAGGTGGTAAGACAGTAAAGCTCAAAAAATGAATTGTTTGAAATCATAAAAGTGCATGCTTGTTAACATTGGGGGACTTAGATTATCCAAAAGAGATGCGGAATTAACAAATTGATTACAGGCTTTGTAGGTGGTGTTATGTATTATTACTGATTTTACGTCTAGCAATAGGTGAAGCGAATCAGATTCATTTAGAAACTCCTATAGGCATGTTTTCTACACGTTGCTAATTTTATACACTTATAGACGTGGTTTCTAGATGCAGAACTTGTTTTAAAACTTATAAACATGGCATCTAAATGCAGAAATTGAACCTTATAGACATGGTTTCTAAATGCAGTTTGAATTATGCAGAATGGCGGTGGAACAATCCTATAGGCATGATTTCTAGGCGGAGTTGAATATGCAGAATTGTAACAATCCTATAGGCATGGATTCTATATGTAGTTGAATATGCAGAATTAGAACAGTCCTATAGGCATGATTTCTACCCTTTGCATGCATAGTTACCCCAACCCTGTTTCACTAGCCAGCCCCGAGTATTCTTTACAAATTATTACAAACCAGAGTAACAAATACATCAGAAAAATACAAAGAAAATAAGTACAACCCTAAAAGGCCTGATTCTTGACTTCCTGCCTGAATTATGAGATAGACCAACTCAAAGACCATCGATCCAAAGCCTTTCTCTAATTTGAGTGTGTCAGAGTTCCCTAAGAGCCTCAATGGGACTCCGGGCAGTGCTCACACCCAAATTGTATTACCAGAACAGGGACAAGTGCAGTGTGGAAGTGCTAGCCCTCAAGTGTCCAAGTTCAGAGGGAGCTCAAAGGGTCCCAAGGCAAGGCTCACAAGAGGGGGGCAGAACTTAAGTCTAAGAGAGAGTGCAGGTGAAGAAACAAAGTTTTAAAGAACTAAGAAAGCATAGAAGAGGGGAAGAGGGGCTGGGAAACAATTACAGGATTGAGGATTTCACACAAAGGGGTTCGGGGATTGGGGATTGCAAAGAGCTTATGTACTTAGGCATTAGCTAATTCTGGGCATACACAACAATAGAGAGTGTTGTTATGCTTGCAAAATCAACAAGAATACACAACATATGATGGTGACATAGAGGTTATGATTCCAGGGGAATCAAGTTTGAGTGATAGGCAGTAATACTTAATACTGTCATGCCTCAAACAAACCATTAGCATCAAACACATTTAGGATGCATAGTAGATGCAGAACAGGCAAAAGGAAATTGCAACATGCTAAAATAAGTACTGAACTAAACACAAGCAGTAGGCAGACAAGAGGGTAAAAGTATTAAGTAAACACATTGTTGTGATTGCTGAAAATCTTAATCAAGACATACCAGTTTCAAAGATCAAAATACAGTAAAAGCAAGTAGCAGGGCTTGAGAGCAGGCCACAGTAGATGTAACAAGAGAGAATACTTTTGAGTGTGAGTGTGAGTTCAGAATCTAAGAGTGTTCGTGTGTGTTTGTTAATGGAAAAGCCGGGTACTTATAGTTTGAAAATAGGTAGAAAGTAAGGCAAGAAAATAATTATGGAACTGTGTATCAATTAAAAATCAATCAGTATCAAAGACTTCCTTTAATCAAGAAGTTAAAACCAAATGGTAGTGGACAGAAAACTTTTAAGGAAAGAAATCAAGTAAGCATCTTGTGCAAAGTAGACAATTAGGGGTAAATACATAGGGTTTAATTAAGGGAAAAATCTTTAAAAGACTCATTTAACCAAATAAGGTAAGAAAACAAAGTAAAGTTGCAGAATATAGAGGCAATCAGTGCATAGTAAATCAAGGAGTCAGAGATTCGAAATTATTGATTCATGAATAAACAAATAAACCAAGTCAGAAATAGGAGAATCGAAAGGCTAAGGAAAGCTTTCAAATCAACCCAAGAAACATGGAAATCAGTAAACAAGGAAAGAATCAATCAAACTTACACGAGGAGGTCTGAAATCAGTCCACAATTAGGGTTATTTTGAGAGGGAAATTTAGCCTATAAAGAGTGCATGAACATTAAGCATGCAAGGCTAAATCTATGACAAAGAGAAGTGTCATGCAATCACAAAATCAGTAAGTAGTGGATTATAGGAACATGGTAGTCACCTCAATAACAGAGAAGAGGGAGTATCCAATAGCATGCAAAAAGGGGTCAAGTAAAAGATCTTATAGAGTTTAGCAGGAAGTCAGAATCATACAAAGAAACAAAAGTTGAAACAAAGATTTCGAAACTCAGTCGAGCAGTAGATGAAACAACTTCAGAAACTCGAATAGGTCCAAAGAAATTAAGGTTTTGAAACCAAACAAGTTCAGAGATGAGGAACAAGGAAATCACATAGCAAATAGTCTCAAAACTCGAATGAACCCCCAAATTTTAGGGTTTCTACCATCAATCGAGTATAGAGATGAAAGACAAGAGAATCAGATAAAAATATCAACAAAGAAAATAAAAACAGAAATCTTAAGAAAGAACTAAGATTTTAACATGCACACTCCAGTAGAAGAACAACATAAAGAAACACAGTAGAACATGCTAAAGATCAGAGAAACTTCTAAATAACTTAACAAAACCCTAAATCGGAAAAGATAAAGGTTCTGAAGGTAAAGTTTTGAAAGAAACTTTGAGAAAATATTTAAAAGCTTAGAGAAAACACAGATCTACAACGGATCTAAAAGAATCAGAAGAACCTCGAAGGTTAGGGTTTCAGAAGAACCCAGATGGTGAGAAAGGCTTGGATGTCATTGATCTGAGCAGGAAAAGCCAAGAGTCAGGCTTGAATAGCCATGGCCGGCCGGAACAAGGTCAAAGATGGCCGGAAACAGCCATAGAACTAAAAGCATCCGAGGTCTGGACCAAGCTTCTTCAAAGTCTGGTCTTGAAACCATAATAATCGAGCATCTAGGAGTCACAGGAGGCAGATACAGGCCTTTAATGGCTTTGGAAGCCATTGATTCATGCAATTTTAGGGTGGTGTTAAAAGGTGGCGGCTAGGTTTGAGAGAGAGTTTGGGAGAAGGGGGGATTCAAGGGCAGCTACCGGTGAGAAGTGATTAGGGTTTGGGGGGTAATGGGGAATTAAAAAGGAAAGATTAAATGGTGGCCGTTGATCATTTTGATCAACGGCCTGGATTGATGGGGATCCGGGCGGGTTATTTTAAAAGTGTCGTGGGTCGGGTAGATTAGGATTTGGGTTGGGTAATTGGGTTTTAAGATTGGGTCTAATTGGGGTGCCAAGTCAGGCTAAAAATTGAAATGAAAATGGGCTAATATTTAAATAGCCATTTTTCCCTTGTTTATTTTATAAAAATAGTAGAATAATTTCTGGAAATAAATTAAAGGTACTAAAATGATTAATAATATGTAATTATCAAATTAAAAATACTGGAGTCAATTTTATAATTATAAGCACAATTAAACCTTAAAAGAGGCTAATATTGCAATTATATGCAATTAGCTTTTAAAATACTAAATAAAGTTGTAAAAAATGCATAAAAAATTATGTTAGCTATATTTTAGTGTAAATATGAGAATCCAATAAATGAATTACCAAAATGATAATTTTGGGAATAATTATTGGGTTTTTCTTGATAAAATAAGGCAATAAATTGATTTAATAAAAATTAGGAAAAATAATAAAACATTGGGACATACTTATATATGCATATACATGCTATATTGAAGGTATTTTGCATATTAAAAAAAATACAGGGAAAAATTGGTATCAACACCAACGAGATATATACAAGGGTTTGTGGGAGGCAGGGAGCGTTCCTGAGGCCGCTTTTGAAGAGGCTCGGGCAAAGGCACGCGAGGCTCGTCTTGCCTGCGGTTATGACCCTGCAACATCGGAGGCCGGTGAGGGTGCTGAGATTGAAGATGAGCTTCCTTCTGATGATGAAAACGCTGGAGTGAACGGAGGTGGAGATGACGCCGAGTGATTATTTTTGCAGCTTTTGTACTTAGTTTTCTTTTGTTCTTTTATTGCTGTTTGTTTTTCTTTTCTTCTAAGAGGCCCACTTTTGGCCTTTTGTAATGCGCAACTGTTGCGTATGTACATCTTCTGAATAAGACAGTTGTTTAGCCTTTGGTTGCTTATCTTTTGACTTTCTTTTTTCTTCTCCTTTTTCTTTTGAAAAAGATCTTCAGATTTCCCCGCGATGAGTCCCTGATTTTTACTTGGGAACTCGAATGCGGTTTTATTTTTCTTGATTCGAGCGAGACCGAAGTCAGACTTGCCAACTTGGGCGAAGTCATTTTTGACGTGTAAATTCGAGCGAGGTCGATGTCTGACTTGCCAACTAGGTCGGAGTCAGTTTCGACTTGTAAATTCAAGAGAAGTCGTATATTACTTCCGCTTGGCGATGGCCGAGGGCCGTAAGGGTGTAAATTCGAGCAAGGTCGAATTGTGACCTTTTGTGAATTCGAATGGGGTCGAATTTTATTTTCACTTGGCGACAGCCGAGGGTCGTAAGGGTGTAAATTCGAGTGAGGTCGAATTGTGACCCGTTGTAAATACGAACGAGGTCGAATTTCATTTTCACTTGGCGATGGCCGGGGGCCGTAAGGGTGTGAATTTGAGCGAGGTCTAATTGTGACCCGTTCTCGAACGAGGTCGAATTTCATTTTCACTTGGCGATGGCCGGGGGCAGTAAGGGTGTAAATTCGAGCGAGGTCGAATTGTGACCCGTTGTGAATTCGAACGAGGTCGAATTTCATTTTCACTTGGCGACGGTTGGGGGCCGTAAGGGTCTAAATTCGAGCGAGGTCGAATTGCGACCCGTAATTTTGGCTACGTATTGGTTCGGTGGATTGGTAGGGATGTCGCATGCGACTTTGCTTTTATTGAAGAGCATTATTCGTTGTTGTATCGTTTATGCATGTGTTAGAATGAGTCCGGTTTAGTTATTCTTTCTTTCACTGGAGAATATTGTGCGTCGTTGCGTAGTTCGTATGAGTCAGTGGAGTCCCAGTTTACCTAGTCCCTTCATTGCTCAGCCTGGAGAGGCCGTTGACGTGACGGGCGATGAACTTATTGCATGGGCTACTGGGAACCTTGGGACTTTATCAATTCAAACGATGTTCGGACGTGATCCGTAATATTTGGTCGGCTGAATTGGCGTAGGATTGTCATGGCGAGCTTACGTGCAAGCTTTTAGAGTTTATGTTCTGCCTGTGTTGGAGAGACTATACGTTCCATGGGCTTATTGCTCAGTCCTAGGTTATGGAGATTGTTTCTTAATAATGTCGGCCTGTTCTGCGCCGTTTCTGTTGTTTGTAATATGGTACGACGCGGAGGGTTTTGCTTGGTCATCGCCTGCGAGATGATACGGTACGAAATATTTTCTTGGTGTGTTTGGTGGCGTTTGTTCCTTGTTCGTGCACCTGTGAGAATGCTCGTGTTCCTATCCCGATCCAAAAAAGAAAGTATGAGTTAAACCCAAACGAAATTGCCTATTACCTTGACCTGGTAAGTAGGTGAGGGGGGAAGGGCGCTGTAGGACGACTTGCTTCGTTCCGTACTCGAATGGCGGTCTCAGATTTGGCAACCCTGTGTTTGGCTTTGCCGTTAGTCGCGCCTAGGCTTCTCGTGGACTGAACTTACTCTGCCCGTTGGGATCTCGAGCTCGAGCCCCGATCCTATCCCGTCCGATGTGCGCAAAAAATAAGGGAAACATGTTATACTCTGTACATAAATTACATAGTGCATACTGGTACAAAAATAAGGCAGGATATGCTGGTTATTTCAAATAATCACATAGTAAGCTATTGTCCCTTCCTAAGAGGTAGAAGTATATATCGACATATAGCGTTAATACGAAAAATACGATTGTGGACGTGCTAAAGGCGTAGCGACTGTAATCCCGCTTTGAATACGTATATGACGTGCCAAACCCATCGCTACAGGCGAGGCGTGGGTTTTATATGGATATCAGACATAACTTCGATTTCATGTAAAGATTTGACCTTGATTGGTGTGGTTATTTCAAAAGCTTGCCTACGAAGTTCTCAAGTTGGTATTTGCAAATGAAAGGATGAGACTGCGACAGCCGGGGAGTGAAATCCTAGCTGACTTCAGATCTAGAGGGAACTAAAATTTTGGCTAAGAAATCCCACAGACGGCGCCAAATTGTTTGAACAAAAAGTGCTATGCTTTTTGTTAAACTAATTAATGAGAAAATGAAGGGTAAATCCTGGCCAAGGATAATTAACTCTAGATCAAAGCACATTGAATAAGAGAATAGGATATGATCGACTTTATAAACTTTTCAAGATTGTAAAAGATATCAAACGTAAATGACAGGCTTGCATTCTTGACGTACTGTTCCGTAATGTAAGAGTAAAGAAGGAAAAGAGAGAATGCCATTAACAGCCACGGGATCTGTGTTTATTGATTCGATAACAACGATTACAAAGATTTGTAGTCAAGATCTATACTTTCTCTTGTTTTTCCTCAGAGGCCTTCTCCGGTTCTTCTGTCTCTTTTGGATGAAGGAACCGCCCCTTTTCTTGTTCTCTTACCCCCTATATATATAGTAAGTATACCATTTTATCCGACGATTCTTAGCCAGTGTACCCTAATCTCTTGATTGTACATTGGGTCGTTCCTCTTAAGTGTCACGACATATGCTTCGCCCTACAAGCTTTCTAACAGTTCGATCTCGGCAGCGACCGGGGTACTCGTCGTTATGATGCCTTACGGATACGGCCACGGCTTAGTCGGCCCCTTGCCATTCCTTTTAACGCTGATCCGCGAGTGGTCAGATTTCGACCCATACAGCTAACAGCTCAAACTTTTAAATAAGATGATGACACATTTTATCATAGTAACAGAGCAGACAGAGGTCCTACGTTCGAGTCTCACCGCCATTCAATCTCAAAAAAATAAATTCACGTGCTTAACTCATAAAAAAGAACCAAGTCCGCACGTGAGATAAACGTGTTGAAAATATAATTAAATAAATTAAACTGTGCACACTGTGTAACAAGTTAACACATACTCTATCAAAGTATAATTAGACTCAAATCTTAAAAGTCTAATTTAAACAAAAGAAAGATATAGTACATAACTGATTCAAGTTAACAACTTAACATGATACACAGACATAATTAATTGATTCATGGATTGAAAGAAAATGTAATTTCAAATATTTACTTTCTACATTTAAAAATGCGTTTTAATGTTTATCGCCGATAAGACGTAAACTTCCTGCACACTTATTGTCGAGCAAATAAAAGATCTAAATTGAATTTGAGGCGACTTTTATAATTAAGAGTATTATTGTTGTGGCCTTAATTGTCTCCCGCTGATATTTATTATACGTAAAATTGGCTCTTAGTGGCATCGACCAAGGTGTCATTCAATGAGAGGACCTTTGCGTCTGAGTAGAGGTCGACCTATCACGTGGACCCACTTGTACCTCCCCCCCCCCCCACCCCCGCCGCTCCAGGCAAGTGGTCGTGGGTGCTCTGCTTTCCTTCCTCTCAGTCCTCCATGTCTATATCTATATATACATCTCACTTCACCTTCTCATGTATCTGCTCCCAACTATTGTAGTTGATTCAGTTCGCCGCCGTGGAAGTTTTATAAATAAATAGCTTCCGCTGCAGCGTTCCCTTGAAATTCTTTCGCTTCAACTCCAAGCAAAATGGCTCGCTCTTTCTCTAACTCCAAACTCATCTCTGCTTACGTTGTTGATACTGTTTCTTCCTTTGTTAGCAGGTAAATATAACCATGCTTTTCCACCTTTTTCGTTTGGAAACAACTATCACCTCCCCTTTTTTCAAAAAGTAGAAACTCAAATTAGTTGAGGTCGTTGAATTTTCTTTAACTATGTCAGTCAGGTTTATTTTATGTCTGTACACTAAATATTTCACTCCATTCGGGTTTAACTTTGTTTTATGTTTATGTTGAGTTATAAGCAGGGGCGGAGCTAGTGTTTGGTGAATCCAATAGCTTTGGTTCAATCCTTATATTTGTGTTGAACAATTCATTGATTATTTACAATTTACTAATTTAGACCCAGTAGCTTAAAATTTGATTATAAGGGTTGGATAACAAAGGAAAGTTAAAAATAAGTATGATGATGCAAAGAGAAAGTAGTTAACATTGAGGAAAACAGGGGAGATAAGCTATTGATTAAATTAGTGATTTTGTTGATGGGAGTTTCTGAGTTAACATGAATGTTGTGCAGGCGTGGGTATGCGGCTGCATCATCAACTGGTGTGTCAGGTGGAGTGAGAGGATCAGGGGTTAATATTATGATGAAGAAAGGTGGGGAAGAAACAAGCAAGAAGACAACATCATGGGTGCCAGACCCAGTAACTGGTTACTACAGGCCAGAAAGTCATGCTAAAGAGATTGACGCTGCTGAGCTCCGCCAGATGCTCTTGAAGCATAAACCTAGACAACACTGAATGGGGCATGCATTGTATGGATCAAATACTCTGTATTGAATCTGGGGTTTTGGTTACCATATACCACGTCCACGTCCCAATCCCATAACGCATCGGATCCAACCATATGATCGAACCCAACAAGAGCGAGAGATATTACTATGACTTACTGCGTTTGTTAGAAAATATGGAGCGTCCTAGCTCGTCATGATCAATGTGTGTTCTTGTTTATCTAAGGGTCATCCTTTTGACCTTCTAATAAAGTTAAATTTTGTGGTATCTTTTGGTTCCTCTACTGTCTTATCTGTGGTATATTCCTCTAAACTTAAATGTTACTCTAAAAACGTAATCGTATGGTCCCTATTGACTACTGCTATTCTAATTCCACTTATTTTGTGCTGGATGGATGCATCTTCAACTTCAAAAAATGCTAGATAAGGGCGGTGGTGTTAATATATTATTGTATACGTATTAATCTAATTAAGGCTGTGACAATGGAATTGGAGCACTTTTATGAAAAGCAAACGGCTGGAGTGTTACCGTTGCTTAAAGCTGAAGGTTGTAGGGAACAAGGAAGTAGGGGTGTTCGTCGGTCGGTGCGGTACGGTATTTAAACATTTTGGTTCGATATTTTCGGTATTCAGTTTCTTAAAATGCTATACCAATACCGTACCTAATTAAATTCGGTATGATTCAGTTTTTCTTCTTGTTTCGGTTTATTCGGCTCGGTAACTTCGGTTTGAATACTAAGTAGTGCATAGAGTCATAGACGTAATATTCTTAATTAAAGTACTCGAAAGCACAAAACTAAAAACGTTTGTTGATAAAATTTTTGTCCAAAACAAGCAAATACCAACCCAAAAAGAGTAAACTGTACATAAAAGAATAAATTTGATCTTTAAAAATGTCTTGTTACTTGCTTAGAGTTAATTGATGAACTCAGAGAACAATGGAAAGTGAAATTGTAATGTTTTTATATTTATGTTATAATTAATAATATGTGTTATATTTTGGTACGATATTGGTATTTCGGTATTTTATTTTCAAATACCAAATACCATACCTAATACCAATATTTTTTAAACTTAAATCAAATACCAAAACATCGAATACCAAATACCAGAATTTTCAATTTCGATACAGTAATTCGATATTTATCAAATTATGCTAGCCCTACAAGGAAGTATCCTCTTGGTCTATGTTGGTCCAATTTTATGTCAACCACACGGTCTGAAACTTTGTTGAAATTGGTCCTCATTTGGTGCCAGAAAGAATTAGTGAAGAATGATGAAAAGCATTTCCTGTGGAGAGAACTGCACGAGCATATTTAGACGAGCAATAATTGAAAATGAAAAAAGGAATTAAGTGGGTCATACTGGACCAAATATTTTGGCTAATGCTAGTCAAACATCCGGCCGAAATCTATCGAAAATAGTCTCTTTGCCATTCAACGTAGGAATAAAGTTGCATACATCTTATCCTTCTCAAATCTCACTTGAGTAAAATTACTCGACTTGTCATTGTTGTCGGCTGGTCGAACATATAAAGTACGCCGCAGAGAAATGGGACTGCACTCTTTTCGCTTCCATATAGTAACTAAAATTGAGACATCTTAAATAGAGGATGCCCTGCTAAAGATATGTAGATACAGGATTGGAAGTTATAACTAATATGTCCAAAAGGAATTTTTAATATTATGTACATCGTCATTCTGTCTTTAGATAAGGTCCAAAATTGCTCCTTTACTAAATTATATTATTTACTTCTGCCACCCGTTATATTATTCGTCCAATCTAGCCCCTACCTTTAATCAACTTTTAAAAATTGCCCCTTACCCTAACGAATCTATACCGTAGCAGCTGACCCACTCCATTTTTTCCATGCCAGCTGCCAAGTCACACGACCAAACAGCCCTAAATCTGCCACCTCACCATCTTCTTCCACCCCCACTCAAAGCCACCTTCAAGTTTTCCGTAGTCTCCCTATTAACTAATACAAATCTTGCAAAATCAAAGACTCCTTTATCACACCATTGCAACCTCAGGCGTAACACCAATTTCAATAATAATTTTCCCTTTCTTTAATTTTCTTATTCTTCTCCGTCAGCTTTCTCTCCAAAATTTATCATTCATTTACTTTTATCTACATCATAAAGTTTAATTACTGACATTAATTCATGTCGAAAATGTAACAAAAAGTTATCCAAAAGAATAGAAAAACAACAGATACATACTGTATGGGTCCAAATTTGACAACCACGACAGTTACCAAGTAGGACGAGGAACGAGGTTATCGTAACGCAACGTCTGATGGTCGTCGTGATGAAGGACGACGACCAAGAGCGGTCAGTCGAGACGAGATGTCAACGGTAGTTTAAACTTAGTAGGAGACAGTAAGAATATGCTTTTCGAATATTCTTTATGTTGTACTTTTTAGGGTTTTTTGGGAGATTGTCCCTTATAAATAGGAAGGGTTAGTAAAGAAAAAAGGGGGCCAGGCAAGAGACAAAAGAACACTTTGTAAAAGATTCATCTGAGAGTAAATACCAAAGCAGCCTTGTTCATTGATTACACAACCTAAATATACATCATTATATGATATCCTGAAGATCCAAAGATTCTGTAATCATCTCATACTTATTTTCTTTCTACGCCGATCGCATTTACTTAGATTGATTGCGCATTTAGGCCGTCGCATTTATGAGCATTTAATTGATTCCAACATATTAGCTAACATCATTCATCTGGCTTACGTCCTCTATCACTTGGTCTAGATTTTATTATTCTTAACTGAGATTCACCCTTCTTCTAATCATAAGATTGGTTTAATCAAAGGGTTTAACATCTTTTGGTCAAACAATTTGGCGCCGTCTGTGGAAAATTCTTCAGTTAAGATTTTAGTTTCATCTAGATCATAAAAAGGATAGCCATCTCTTCCCAGCTTGGCATAAACTAACAATGGCAGGAAAAGGAGATGCAAGGTTAAAAGCAATAGCAGGTGTCACAACTAACATCCTGAACACCATCAACGAAGACGGCAGAGAAGACAACGAAAACGTGACACCAAACGCTACACCTAGGAGAGACACTTCACCTCCCCCGCACGAAAGCATAACTACTTCGCGCGAAAAGGAAGCCTCCACGTCTACAACAGGAGAGGCACCACCGGCGGTAAAAAGACTACTAGAAGAGTGGCTAACAAACACTCTAAATACATACTTGATAAACCCGCTCAAAGGGAGAATAGAGACATTGCACACATAGATGTCACGACAATCGCTGGCGAACAAGATGCCCCTATCACAGGTAACACTCATACTACTGTTGACGCAGGTAATGACTCACTCGCAGCCATTCTAAAAGAAATGGAGAAAATGGAAAACGAGAATAAGGCACTCCGTGACCAGATGAAGGAGCATCAAGAAAGGGTCGACAAAATACGAGGCGCCCCAAAGTTGTTACCAAAACGGGACATTGGTCGATTCATCGAGCAACCATACAACGAGGAAGCAGCCCCCATGCCATTCCAAAAACCTTCAAAATGCCACCATACCTGAAGATATATGACGGTACTACAGACCCAGAAGATCATATCATCCACTACATCATAGCCGTAAAAGGCAACGATCTTTCGAAAGAACAAGTAGCATCGGTGCTACTGAAAAAATTCAGCGAAACCCTAACAGGGGGAGCCCTAACCTGGTACTCAGAACTACCAGCACGATCAATAGCAACGTTCGAAGAAATGGCCGACAAGTTTGTCACCGCTCATGCAGGAGCTAAAAAGGCGGAAGCTAGGGTAAACGACATATTTGCCATTAGGCAGACGCACGGCGAGGGACTCAGGGACTTTCTAGCCCGGTTTAACAGGGTGAGAATGAGCCTGCCGAATGTGTCAGAGGGGATGGCGGTAGCATCCTTCCAGAATGGGTTAAGCAAGAATATGTCGAGAGCGACCAGAAAGTTGTTAAGCAGGCTCATGAAGTACCCTCCCACCACTTGGGAAGAAATCCACAACGCCTATTGCGCCGAGGTAAGGGCCGACGAGGACGACCTTGATAGTAGCCTATATTATATGATGTAGATGCTATTTATGCCTTAAGTTAACCATACTTTGTTGATGTTTTAAGTGCTAAATGATAACAAAATACTCTAATTGAGGTTTTTATGCTTTGCAGGAACTACCCCAAGTTGGAAGGAGAATATAGAGTGTTTTGGGGTCAAATATGTAGATACAAGGCCAATCGAGAAGAGCCCGGACAAAAATGAGCAAGAAAAGGTGAAGAAAAACTGGGCAACAGCTCACCGCGACCGCGGCTGGGACGCGGTGAAAGAAGGCGAGAAACAGAATGTTTGTGAAATACCGCGGTCATGCCGCGACCGCGGTGGATCTAGAGACAGCCAAGAAGTTTGAGGGCCAAAGTGTAAATCGTGGGAAACTTACCCTAACCCTATATAAACTCAACAAACTCGCCCAAGTCAAGGTTAAGCTGGTTTTTAGACTAAATTAGAGGCAAGAACAAGTGTGAGAAGATAAAGACACAATTACAGTTTTTCAATCTTCTTCTTGTTATCATTATTTGCGAATTATGAATGATTTTCTAGTTTTATATTGCTTTACTATGAGTAGCTAAATATTTAATCTAGGGTTGATGGAATCAATTGCTAGATGAAGTTTTGACTCAATTTTGTTGAAATCGAGTTGGGTTTATTATATGATTGTTCAACTATGCTTTGTATGGTGATTAATTGAATGGGACCTTGATTAATCGTGTCTAATTGCCTTATATTGTTTGAGAAAGAATATTAGATTAGATTGTTGTTGAACAACACCACTTTTGGGTAATTGAAGAGATTCATTACTTGAATTCAAAAGAGGGGTTAGAGATAACGAAACTTTGGTGGGATAATTCCGAGCTGCATAAATTATCAGCTAGAGTAGTTCGAGATAATGCTCTAGTAAATTATCGTAATTGATCGAGAGATAATTGCGGTAACCCATAGCTCATAATCCTCATAGAGTATCACGGCGAGATTATAGCAAAAGAGTTAAGAATTAAGCTAGCAATTGGGGAAATCAATACCCTAGATCTTTTTACCATCGAATTATCTTTAATTTAGAATATTGTAGTTTTATATCCTTTTATATTAGTTAAATAAATCTCCCTGTTTATTGATAAAAATCTTGCATCTGGAAATTGGTTGAACTTGTATTAGCATCACGAATAGTTGTAATAGATAGGTTAGTTCCCTGAGGATTCGACTCTGGACTTGTAAAACCGGATTATATTTGCAACAACCGCTTTGTCTTTTATAAGGCATAGTTGAGCATGATCAAATTTTGGCGCCGTTGCCGGGGAACTAACGGTGTTATTTATTGCAACTTAGAAGTAGTGCTAGAATTATTAGTTTAGATCAATTTTCTACGGTGTTAAATAACTTTTCATTGAAATTCTCACATTTGAATTCTTGTGTGATTCAGGTGTATGCCTAAAAATTCTTCGAGGATTGGTGAACTGCTTGAAGGACTCTTAGACCTCGAGAAAACATTCAAGGCATTAAACCGTGCCAACAAGAAGAACAAACAATCACAACAAACACACCAACTCATCACCGAAATGGAAAAAAACAACATGGAAAACGTCAATGTGCCAATCGACACAGTGGTAGCACCTCTTGTGCCAGAAGCTGTACTTTATGATTGGGCACAACCAACAGCTGACAACCTGGCCACCGCCATTGCTGTGCCCCAAATACAAGCGGAGACATTCCAGATCACCAACAACATGCTACATCTTTTGCAGAATAAGGGATTGTTCTCCGGGTCACACATTGAAGACCCTCAACAACATCTGAAAAATTTTCTGTCAATTTGTGTGACCCAAAGACAGCCAAATGTGACCCCAGAAGCCATCAAACTATTACTGTTCCCGTTCTCTGTGACTGGGAAGCTCATACTTGGCTAAATTCGCTCCCAATAAACTCCATTGCCACTTGGGAGGAATTAGTCAAACAGTTCTTGAACAAGTTTTACCCGCCCAAGAATTCGGGGTGGATGACGAGAGGTACAACCCTAGCACCAATAGTGCATTCAGTTCCCCTTGACCCAAATAATTCACATGCAGAGAATATAGCCACACTCATGACTCAGATGGGTATTTTGACAAAGAAGATTGATGAAATGGGTACAAAACAAGTGCACATTGATACGAAAAATGGAGGACTGTGTACACCTTGCATTAATCAGTCTTAATGTGTTCATGGAGTGGAGAAGGTGACAACCAAGGGTTAAGAGAGGATATGAATTATGTCAACAATTTTGGGGGTCAGAGACAAGGAGTACAACAATGGAGATCAGCACCCAATCAGCAGTACAGACCGAACATGCCACAACCTAGAGTTATGCAGCGCCAAGGCCAAATGGCACCATATCAGAGAAACAGGGCTATCCACAGCAGAACCAGCAACAGTTGGCATATCAGCCACCTCATCAGCAACAGGACAGCAACATGGTAGAAATTAGGGGTATTCTGCAAGAGCTCATTGGAACAAATGGTAAGATGCAGGAAAAGTTGGCAGCGCATGACTCAGCAATTAAAGGTATTGAAACTCAACTGGGGCAGCTGTCTATGGCCTTGAATAACCGCCCCTAGGGAACATTGCCAGCCGACACAAACATTAACCCCAAAGAGCAAAACCCGAATCAGCTGATGGCAGTAAGCCTCCAGAATGAGAGAGATTTACACAAGGAGCAAGAAGTTGCTCAAGCCAAAAGAGAAACTACACCAGCCGCTCCAGTTCCAGTAGATATAGATGAATCAGCAGATCTTACTCAAGTGGTGGTTGAGCAGGTTCAGGTTGATAAGGGCAAGGATCAAGAGAGTGGACAAGCTGCAGAACAGGTGGTACCTCTTGTGCCACAAAACCCCAACAAATAGAAGCCAGCAAGCAGTGAACAAAGGGTGATACATGCACCATTCCCTCAGAAATTAGCAAAACAAAAAAAAGAAGATCAATACAGGAAGTTCATGGAGATGCTTCGTCAAATTCAATTGAATATTTCTCTGATGGATGCTTTGAGGGAAATGCCAGGTTATGTAAAGATGATGAAGGACCTGATGTCACGAAAATTTGATTTTCAGGACCTATCCACAGTAACTCTGACACAGACCTGCAGTGCAGTAGTGACAAGACCCATGGCTCAAAAGATGTCTGATCTAGGTAGCTTCACTATTCCATGTACTATTGGGAGTTATCCTTTTGCAAGAGCATTGTGTGACTTAGGTGCCAGCATAAACTTGATGCCTTTGGCAATATACACAAAATTGGGCATTGGCAGAGCTAGGCCTTTGACAATATACACAAAATTGGGCATTGTGTGACCGCACGGCTTTGAGGGAAATGCCAGGTTATGCAATGATGATGAAAGACCTGATGCCACGAAAATTTGATTTTCAGGACCTATCCACAGTAACTCTGACAAAGACCTGCAGTGCAGTAGTGACAAGACCCATGGCTCAAAAGATGTCTGATCCAGGTAGCTTCACTATTCCATGTACTATTGGGAGTTATCCTTTTGCAAGAGCATTGTGTGACTTAGGAGCCAGCATAAACTTGATGCCTTTGCAATATACACAAAATTGGGCATTGGCAGAGCTAGACCGACTTCGATGCTGTTGTAGCTGCCTGACCGCACGGTTAAAAGGCCGACGGGGATTCTTGATGATGTGCTGGTAAGTGGAAAAGTTTGTATTCCCTGCAGACTTTGTTATTCTGGACTGCCTGGTAGATGAAGAGATACCCATTTTTCTGGGGAGGCCATTCTTAGCCACCGGGAGAGCATTGATTGATTGTGAAACTGGGGTGTTAAAAATGAGGTTGAACAATGAAGAAGTTATATTCAACGTTCAACAATCCATGAGGAGACCTAGTGAATATGCAAATTGCTCATTAGTGGAAGATGTGGATGTAATCCTGCATGAAGATGATGAGATCCTAAATGCTAAGGATCTATTGGGAGCTTGCTTGACAAATTTAGAGGAGATGGATGGTGAAGGGTTGGCAGAGTGGGTAATGGCACTCGAAGGCCAAGGAGCTTGAGTTAGAAAAGAGAACTACTCCACCTGCAAAACCATCAATAGAGGAACCACCACAGCTGGAGCTGAAGCCGCTTTCAGCCCACCTCAGGTATGCTTTCTTGGGTCCCAAGTCTACATTGCCTGTTATTATATCATGTGGTTTGTTAGCTGTGCAGGTAGAACAATTACTGCAGGTGTTGCAGGAATGCAAAACTACCATTGGTTGGACTATGGCAGACATAAAGGGTATCAGCCCGGCCTTCTGCATGCACAAGATTCGTTTGGAAGAAGGGCACAAACCTTCCAGGGAACATCAACGAAGGCTGAACCCGAATATGAAGGAGGTAGTAAAAAAGGAGGTAATCAAGTGGCTGGACGCGGGCATTATCTTTCCCATCTCTGACAGCAATTGGGTAAGCCCTGTCTAGTGCGTACCGAAAAAGGGTGGAATGACAGTTGTGCAAAATGAGAAGAACGAGTTGATCTCAACTCGTATAGTCTCAGGGTGGCGGATTTGCATGGAATACAGGAAATTAAACGCAGCTACTCGAAAGGACCATTTCCCCTTACCCTTCATTGACCAGATGTTGGATAGGTTAGCTAGGCAGTCCCATTTTTGCTTCTTGGACGGATACTCGGGGTACAATAAGATCTCAACAGCCCTGGAAAATAGAGAGAAAACGTCCTTCACATGTCCGTATGGCATTTTTGCCTTTCGGAGAATGCCCTTTGGACTTTGCAACGCACCGGCCACATTCAACGGTGTATGCTATCTATCTTCACCGACATGGTTGAAGACATTATGGAGGTGTTTATGGATGATTTCTCCGTGGTAGGAGATTCATTCGAAGATTGTCTTCACAACCTTAAGAGAGTGCTTAAACGATGTGTGGAGACAAATTTGGTGGTGAACTGGGAGAAGTGCCATTTTATGGTACAAAAAGGCATAGTGTTTGGGCATACAGTGTCCAAAAAGGGAATTGAAGTAGACCATGCAAAAGTTGAGGTGATTGAGAAGCTCCCAACACCCACTTCAGTGAAAGCAGTGAGAAGCTTCCTTGGGCACGCCTGGTTCTACAGGCGGTTCATCAAGGATTTTTCAAAAATTCCTAACCCCTTATGTAAGCTGCTTGAAAAAGACCAGCATTTTGTGTTTTCTGATGATTGCAGGCTAGCATTTGAGGAGCTGAAGAACAGATTGGTGACTGCACCCATCATTGTTGCACCCAACTGGGAACAACCATTCGAACTGATGTGCGACACTAGTGATTATGTTATAGGAGCGGTTTTGGGGCAGCGCAAGGAGAAAATTATGCACCCAATTTACTATGCAAGCAGGACGCTTAGTGGTGCACAACTGAACTACACTGTCACAGAAAAGGAAATGCTCGCTGTAGTGTTTGCCTTCGACAAATTCAGGTCATATCTTATTGGTTCGAAAGTTATTATTTATACTGACCATGCAGCCATTAGGTACTTGATAGCAAAGAAGGAGTCAAAGCCCCGCTTGATTCGCTGGGTTCTGTTGCTACAAGAATTTGACCTGGAGATTCGTGATCGAAAGGGGACAGACAATGAAGTAGCAGACCACCTCTCGAGGTTGGAAGGGGCAGAGAAGAGAACAGAGGTTGAAGATATGATTGAGACATTCCCGGATGAGCAATTACTTGCGATGACAATGGAGGAGGCACCACGGTATGCTGATATTGCTAATTACTTAGCATGTGGTATTGTACCTCATGACCTTTCCTTAATTCAAAAGAAGAAATTTTTCGTGATTGTCGTGCATATTATTGGGATGAACCCCTGTTGCTTAAAATATGTGTTGATAACATGATCCGGCAGTGTATCCTCGAGCAAGATCAACCCTCTATTTTGCAGGCCTACCATGCTTCACCTTATGGTGGACACTTAGCAGGCCTACCATGCTTCACCTTATTTTTTTTTCTCCTACCCCCCTCTCATAAAATTAAACCAAATAACCCCCCCCCCCCATTTTCCCATATCTTTTTCTTCCAACCCCAACCCTAACCCATGCCCCTTTCTTCTTCTTCTTCTTCTTCTTCTTCTTCTTCTTCTTCTTCTTCTTCACATCTCTCACACAACCTCTTCTATCCCACACACACCCACACACTTCCAACTCTCTCTTCCCCAACTTTCATTACTCTCTTCTTCTACAAGAATCAGGTATGGCAAACTTTCCATCTCTCTTCTTGTACTTTTCTATTTTGCAAGTTAATGCTTTAATTTTTGTAGTATTTCAAGTTAGCCTTTTGATTTTCTTTTCTTCTTTTTAGTGGGTAATTTTAAAAATGTTGTAGAGACGAGTTTGATATTGTTGTGTAAAGTTAAGTGTGGTGGAGTGGATTTGTGAAGTGAGAATGGTTGATGTGGGGGGTGAATTTATGCTTCTATAGGTTAGGTGTGTTCAACTATAGACCATGCTTACGAGTTGTTTGTGAAATTGCCCCAATGGAGCTGTAATGGCTAATGTGACCATGGTGGTGGTGTAGTCTGAGTAACCACCCAGGGTTCACACAACTCAAACCCTCACTAATAGTAGCATCTATTTTGTCAGGTACAATGCACTAGTCAAGGAAGAGACGTGCCACAGGTTCCTCCACTAGTGGACCAGGAGGGTCATCCAGAGCTCGGGGTCAGGCTAGTGTAGACCAGTTTGACCGCTCTCGGTTTATTTCCAAAGCAGCTCAAGATAAGTTTAATGCAAAGGCGTCCAAAAAGCTATTGCCAGAAGTACACATTGACAGGCATGCCTTGCAAATTGAATGCCTACATATCTATGAAGAATTGAGGAGGCGTCATTTGGACATCTTCTTTGATGAACCGGAGGAGGGCAATGTTCTGCTGGTAAGGGAATTCTATGCAAATTGCTCAGAACATGTTGAGAGGGTTGTCACAGTACGCCGGACACCGGTGGAAGCATCTCTTGAGGCCATCCATCGAGTGTACAGGTTGCCGGTGTTCACTGGAGAGATAGATTATTATCGAGGTTGTCAACCCTCTCTATATGCCGGGAGGCAACCAATTCTTGAAACAATCTGTGTGGCTAATCGGGATCCAATATGGATAAAGTCGAGAATTACCTTGAACTCTCAATCTCTCAATTGGGAAGCTAAGTGTTAGGTGATGATCATCACCAGCCGTTTGCTGCCGTCTGGCAACACCACCGATGTTAATTGGCCAAGAGCTACGACGATTTATTGTTTCATGAGCCAATACGATTTTGATGTGGCCCGGCTCATCCATGAAGAGATGTTCATTCGCTCCCCGGAAGTACTCAAAGGGTTCTACTTCCTCTCCCTGGTCACCAAGCTGTGTTGTGCTTCACGAGTTCGTGAAAATCCCATAGTAGATGGGAAGTTGCCATTGAAAGCCCCTGAAATCACAGTTGGGAAAGAGCCGGTTGTGGTGGTTGATGCTGATGATGAGACTGATGATGATGATGATGATGAGGGAACTATGCATGCTGCCGTCCCACCAGAGCAGAGTGCTCATGAGGCAGGCCCATCACAGGCCCGCCGGAGTACCCGCATGACAGACCTGGAGCAAGAATTGGCTTGCTTACGCACTTCGGTCACTGACCCGAGTACTAGAGTTGACAATTTGGCTACTCAAAATGTTAGGTCAGAGAAAAAGATCATGGGCTGGCTTAGGGCGCTAGGACGAGCGTGTCACCTCAATCCTGGCACCGTCTCTGATCAGGATTGAGCACCAGGGAAGTCCCCTTACCTTACTCTGCTTTAAATTCTTTGACATGAGGACATGCAAAGCTTTAAGTGTGGGGTGTGGATGGTTGTTATTGTACAATTGTATACATTTGTTTGTTGTTGTTGTTGTTTGGTGTTTTTGATTATTTTTAATTAACTTCGACTTGGCCCGAAGACGGACACCTCTCGACGGGTCTCTTGAGGGACTTAAGTCGAACGTAAAAAAAGATTTTCTTCTGTTAGGTAGTGTATCAACTTCCCCTTGGTTTTTCTTTAAACTACGATTCTTTTCCAAGGGTTTCCATTTGAACCGGGTGTAGTCAGTTTTTCTTTTGTAGTTTAGGAACTTTTGAGTGAGGAAAGATTAGAATAGGATCCCTTGACTCCATGGCACCTTGAATAGAGATTGCTTTAGTGTGACACTTAGGCTCATTAGTTGACTCCAGCAATAAAGCCTTAAATTGTGTGTTCTTGAGTTGGCTTAAACACTTTGAGCAGAGTGTCGGATGGTCCTAATCGAATTAAGTCATGTGCCATGTGTGAGTGAGGCTTTGTGTATTCTATTCTAACACTCAATGCGTAACTTGCCCTGTGTGTGTACAAAGCGAAATAGTAGTCTTAATTGGTCTGGAAAATGATATAGGCGTTTCCTTGTTGAACCTATCTATATATGTTTTTACCCACCGGAGTGTATATCCTAGTTAACCCCTTTGAGCCTGTAATCATGTTTCCTTGGCAACCACGTTACAAGCCTTACCAAGTTTTGAAGTACCAATCTCTTTGAAACTTATAACCTTAGAAGCACTTGAATTGTAATAAAAATGGAAGAGTTAAAGTATGAGGTGGTTGGTTGGGCTTTTGAGTGGAACCAAGAAGACTTAAAAACAAAAGGGGTGCACTGTGTGATAAACAATATTTGAAGCCACCAGAGGAAAAAAAAAAGGAAGAGGAAAATGAGCTGAATAATTTTTACAAGAATAAGTCCCAAAATGATGGTGGTCTTCAAAAGAGAAAGTGTACTTAAAGAAGTAGGGGGTTTAACTTAATGATGTAAAGGTGGAATGAAGGTTTGATAAGGTATGGGCTTAAAAGTGGAAAGTGTATTGAAATACTTAGGGAGGTGTAGTCACTATACCCATATGTATTGTACCTGTCCCGCAACCAACATTACAACCAAATAAAGTCCTACTTGATTCTAGAACAAATGAGCTCGATCAGTCGAGTATTACACTATGGGCAAGCCTATGATGCGTTGTTTGTGGCATAAGAATTTATTTCTTAGGGTGAGTGAAATCTTACGTGTTTGAATTCCTCAGTGTGTGAATTATAATGACATGACACAAGTCTCTTTTTGTGGTGAGTAGGCACTGTTGATACCCAATTTTCCCCCATATATTTTTAAATATGCATAAATACCTTCAAATAGCATATATATGCATATATAGCATGCACAAGGTTTTTTTAATTTTTTCCATGATTTTAAGGATTCAAATTGATTTATTTTCTTCCCTTTTATTCGTAAAATCCGCAATAATTACTTCCCAAATTATTGTTATGATGATTTATTCATTTAATCTCTATCCAAAATATGGTTGATATATTTTTTATGCATTTTTTATAATTGCTTTTGGTGTTTTTCAAGCTAAATTGCATATAATTGCAATATTAGCCCTTTTATGTATAATTACATTTTATATGCGTGAAATTGGTCCCTATATTTTTAAAATGATAATTATATATTTTAAATCATCTTGGCACATTAAATTATTTTCCAGAAACTACTTATTATTTACTATAAATTAAAATAGGGAAAATTGGCTATTTAAATTGTAGCCAGATTTGGCTTTCAATTTAAGCCAAATTAAGCCCAATACCCCAGCCCAATTTCGGATTAAAATACCCGACCCAGGCCCTAATTACACCTACCCGACCCAAAACCCATCAGATCCTCGCCTTTGATCTAAAAGATCAATGGCCCTCGTTCATTCTTTCCTTTTTAATTCTAAACGACCCCCTCACCCTAATCACTTTTCCATACCCGTAACCTTCAGATGCGCTCTTCCTCTCTCTTCTCTCAACTTAACCCTAATCCCTCTTCAACCGCCGCCTCCCTCTCCGGTCTTCTCCGGCGACCACCTTTCAATCCCAAGCCTCCAATGGTCCCTCCATCGCCTTGCTCATCATCTCTGAGGCCTTCAAGGGCCCTGGGCTATGCCGACTTGTATCTAAGGTTGCTGTTTTGGTTGTTCATGGCTTCTCCGGTGTTATTTTGGGCAAAAATCACACCATATTTGTTACGACCTTTGAAGTTTATAGCAGGTTCTTCCGTTTCTATTTGGGTTTCCTTTGAAACCCTAACTTTCGTTTGTATCTCTTAGACCTGTGCTATTTTTGACGATTCAAGTCTATTTCTTTCTATGTTTTACACTATTCTCAAACTTCTTTTGCAAAAAAAAATCATCGATTACGAGTTGTTTTACTTTCTTCTAAAGCTAGGGTTTTCAGAACATCTGATACACTTTGTTTAAACTGATTCTTTATGTTTGAAACTTCTATCCTTGCATATCTTGACTGATTCTATGTTCTTACTGCTTTTTCAACTCGCCTATGTTAAAAGCCCTAATTTTTTAGATCTTCTTTATTTTGGTTCTGTGTGTTAGAATGACTGCTCAATTCTTGTTATGTTTCTGTGGTTACCGTGCTTCGAATAGGTTTTACTAAGTCCTTAGCCTACTTATATCACCTCTATGTGATTGTATTCATCTTGATTGTTCATCTCTTGCCTCTTTCTGTCGATATTGCTGACCTTGCCTGCTTGCTACGTCTGTTTGTTCTTCTCTATTTATATGTTGAAGTATAGAATCATAACTCTCTCTTGATTGATTCTGATTTCCTTATTTGATGGTTTGATTGAAAGATTTTCTTTTAAAACCCTAAAATTCTACCTTGTCTGTTTAAATTGACTGATCCCCCTACCTTATTTGCTGTGGTACTTTATTCTCATTGAATCATTTCCTTAATTGGAGTTTTCTGAACTTAGTCCTAATTGGCTACTCTATGCTTACTGAACCTTGATTATCTCCTTATTAGTCATGTACTAATTTTTCTAGCCTTATATGCTACTGGTTCTTACCGTTTGAATTAATTCCCTTAACTTAAGCGAGTACTTGCCCTTGATTTTTTGACTGACTGATTTTGAGTTCCTTAATTACCATGCTGCTATGATTCTTACCTTATTTGCTACCTGTTTTTAAGCTATAAATACTCTAGTCTTTCATTAGCACAAGATACGAACACTTGGGTTCAAAACTATCTCTCATACTAAAAAAAAACCTCTGCTCTCTCTTGTGCTATTTGCTACTGTTCTAAGTTAGCCGGCTGCAAGCCAAGGCTAACCATTTGTGAACCCTTGTTCTTTAATTCTTCTTACTCTCCTCTTCACCGATATGTCCTAGTTTCTATTTAAAGTTCCAACAACAACATGATTCTCTTATTGTTTCAGTTCCTCTTGTTTCTAGTTTGCTTTTATTTATGGTTTTGTTGTGAAATTTGTAGTTAAGAGTTACATTATTAGCATGTTATTAAATAAAGTTTCTTACTAAAACCTTTTCAATTTGTGTCCATCACTTCTCACTCTACTCTTAGTCAATAAGTTCTGCCCCTCTAGTATGTGTACTACCTTGGATCCTTTTGAGAACCCTCTGAATTCTGGCATACTGAGGCTGGCCTTTCCACACTGCACTTGTTCAATCTTTGGTTACTAAGTCTAGGTGTAAGCACTGCCCGGGATCCTTGAGATCCTTAGGGAACTTTGATGCACCTAGACTCTGATTTGTCTATGGAACTGAGGCATATGAGGCCATTGGAGGCTTTCGGAAATTTGGGCCTAATTGAAGCTCCCTATAGAATAGCTTCTTGATTTTCTATTCATTCATTGGCCTGTAATAATTTGCAAACAGATATTGGGGTATTTAGTAAAAAAGGGTGGGTAGATGCATACTTTATGGGGTAATAGGAGTAGAAATCCTGCTCCTAGGACTTTACTTTTAAAGTCTATTTGCTCTGAATAGACAACATGCTCATTGGATTTTACTCTTTAATCTAATTGCTTTGCCTAATAGAAATCATGTCCATAGGATTTCACTTTTAAGTTTGTTTGCTCATCAAGTAGAAACCATGTCCATAAAGTTTTACATTCTGTCATGTTTAGAAACCATGCTTATAGGTTCCAAACAATCATGTCTTAAAATCAGTTTAATAATAGATACCATGCCTATAGGACCTAATCCAGATTCAGTTATAACAAGTATTTATGCATGTTTCTATACCTGCAAATCGGTAAAATTAGTGTTACGCTTAGATATCATGCATATAGGGAGCTCTACTCGCAATTCTGTCTGTTAATTTAGTCTAATAAATCGACTTGATCACGCCTAGTTCGTTTCTGAATTGGTTCTATTAAGTATTAAGCATTTCCTGAAACAAGTTCTTTCAAACTGCCTCAATCTCATTAGATATCATGCCTATAGGTATTAAAGGATGTTTATTTCAAAACCTGTTTTGTTTCCGTATTAATATAGACATCAATATTCTGCATATAGGCAAGACCTTAGGGCGTTTTCAAAACTGCATTCTCTGAAACTGTCCCTATCGCTCGATGTTTTTTGATCCTAACAGGCTTTTAAAAAGAGTCCCTAGGCAACTACTAGGGCATAACTTCTGAGTCTAAAAAGGGTTGGTCTGTTTCTGCATATTCACTTAGATATCCTGCTTTAGGACATTGATTAATAAAAGACCTTAACTGTGCTTGAGTCGTGTTGCTTATGTGTTTGTTTGAGGAGGAAACTCTGAGCCTCTTAATTGCTCCCATTATGTGTGAAAGTCCTAAATGCTTTTGACTGTCGCCTTAGAATTTTCGCCTTTTAAAACCTTAGGGGTACGTCTAGAACCACCTATAGGTAGAGGTCCTAACTCCCTCCAGGACCATTAAGAAGGGACGGGTAGCAGCACGCAATAGGAATCATTGACCAAACACTTGCTTTGCATGACCAATAAGGGGATGGGAAGGGTAGACATGGGATATGATGACTACGCGCTAATGTCACGTGTATCCCCTCAGTGAGGAGTGTTTACCGGACATTGCGTTGGGTGATCCTATAGGATAACCAACCTAGGACCCCTCTTTACCAAATCCTTTCTTTATTTAAACATTTGTTCAAACCTTTATCTTACTACGTGGGTTACCCACATGCTTTACTTGCAACTTATTTGATTCAACCGTTTATATGGACTAATTTGTGAATATAAGTTCGGCCGGGACCCACAGTTGTGGACCAAGAGGGGTGCCTAACACCTTCTCCTCGAGGTTACTTCGAGCCCTTACCCTAATCTCTGCTAATGCAAACCAACCCAAGAGTTAATCGCTCTAGGTGCCCTAACGCACCATAATCTGTTAGGTGGTGACTCTTCAAATACCCAATTCCCAAAAGGAAATGAGTCATTGCACCCCGTGAATGTCGAAACCTGGACCTCTCCTCGTCAAAAGGGAGGGAAAAAGGGGGCGCGATAGCATGGCGACTCTGCTGGGGATATTTTTAGGCTCTTACCATAACGAACTCGTCTTTTACAAATTAGTCCAAGCATGCTTATCCCATACCCTGCTCCCTTATTTAAATTTAACTGTCTATTTTTTAAGCATTTATGATTTCTTTATTTCCCTTAAACTAATTTGTCTCCTTATTTCCTTTTTCCTGTAACTGTCTTTCAATTACTTAAATACTGTATTTATTTTTCCTACATGAAAATACTTGACTACATGTTATTAATTGCTTCATAAATCATGCTCCGCATCATATTCCACTCGTGCGTCTCCAATACTATAGCAACGCTTTAATGAGTGGTTGCGCTCTTCCTATTTACTACCGTTAAATTTGGAAAGACTTATTTGCGGTAAAACCAGTCGATCAGCGTGCAGTCGACGGTTCCGTGCCTTCCCCTTCGAGTTGTCCGCTTGAGGGTACCAGTCTAAAACCCCATAGAAACCTTACTCTGGTTAAAATTGTGCATGCATCATGGTCAAACCTAGTCGGATCGGTTATGTTGTCCACATAATGATCCACTAAGATAAGCCTTATACAAAGTCCATCGGGTTTTCCATAATCCCAACGGACACAACCACGTTCTGTGCATTAATTTAGAGAACTAAATGCCGATATGTTGATCATAAATGTATAAATAGTCGAGTCCGGTGGGGGTAAGGTCTAACCTTTTGTTTTGCAGGAAATGAGGCACGAGGTCCCCAACTTAGGTATGGTTAGCATACCCTTACTCTTGCTAGACTGGTGGAGGAATCTTCCATCGGATGACCAAATCAATGAATGGAAAGAAAGCGCTGCCAAATCTAGCGAGAAGCTTGAATTTCTCGAATACAGCTTGTTGGAATTGGAAGGGAAAGTGAGGAAGAGAGTCACCGACTGCCAGAATGCTGAGGGAAACGAAGAAGGACAGTTGGCAAAGGCATTCTTACTAATGAGCCTAAGCGAACTGGGGGATTTGATCGACAAGAGCATTCAGCCTGAAGAAAGTCCTTCTGAGACCAAATAGGCTAGATTTATTTTGTTTTTTCCTAAAAATGTAATAAGGCCAAATGCCAGTAGCGACTTGTTTTGTTATTATGTTAGTGCCGTTTTTGGATTTGTCTACTTTTGTATTATGAAATGAAGCATTTATTGGCATTTGAAGTTCTCCAATTTTATTTGTCGCTAGGCCTACCTCGGGCACAATGAGGCTCCCAAATTAGGATACGAGTTTACATTTCGCAATATGTGTTTAAATACTACAAACATTTCGGAATCCTCACTAACTTGTCACCTTTTGTTTTTGCTTATTTTTATTATTATTCCCATCCCCTTAGGTTGGTTCATCCATACTGGCCTAATCAGCATATCATACCAGATCCAGAGGCCCTCCACCTCCTCCTCCTCCAAGCAACGCAAAAGGCAGAGGAAAAACAAAGATGGATGACTTAAGTGGAATGCGAAAGGAAAACGTTGAAAACGCAGAGATTTCCGACGGCCGCAGTACTCCGGCCCCGAATGACCTGGTTTTAAGATTGGAACAAAAGATACTAGAACTGCAAAGAGAACTTGAGCAGGTCCGCAATTTGGCAAATTTGTCACTCACCCTCAATGTCCCTGATATCCACCAGCAGAACACAAAGAACTAAATACTTCCTCAAAACACACAAAACCAACAGCCACAAAATCCTACCGCACCAAATCAATACGCGACTCCACCTCAAAATATCAATCTATTGCCAATACCAACTCCACCACAACATCATCATTAACCAATTCCAACCACCACTTACCACACTCCCCAAAATACACCACCACTCATTCCCAATCCACAAAACTCCATCAATGACCATCACTATACCCAAGTCCCTGACACCCATCAGAGCAACCCCGTATACGTGGAAACTATACCACATTCTACCCAACCAATCTCCTGTGCACCGAAACCCTCCGAAAAGGACCTGCTCATTAAGAACATGGTCGAAGAACTCAAGAAGTTAACAAGCCAAAGTTCAAGGTGTTGGAGGCGATAGAGGAATAGAAGGTTTGAACTACGAAGATCTGTGCATACAGCCCGATGTGGAATTGCCAGAGGGGTACAAACCTCCCAAGTTCGAAATGTTCGATGGCACAGGTGATCCCAGGGTTGACCTAAGGACCTACTGTGACAAGCTTGTCGGGGTTGGAAAAGATGAAAAGATTTGGATGAAGCTCTTTATGAGGAGCCTTACTGGGGACGCTTTGTCTTGGTATATCAACCAGAATCCCAAGAAATGGTCAAATTGGGGAACCATGACATCGGATTTCATGGACCGGTTCAGGTTCAGCACAGTGAATGCACCGGATATCTTCTACATTCAGAATCTCAAGAAAAAACCTATAGAGACTTTTCGCGAATATGCTACTCGTTAGAGGTCGGATGCCGCCAAGGTCAGGCCTGCTTTGGATGAAGAACAGATGAATAAATTCTTCATCAGGGCACAGGATTCGCAATATTATGAGAGGTTGATGGTTATCGAAAATCAAAAATTCTATGATATCATCAAGCTCAGGGAAAGGATCGAGGAAGGAATCAAGAGCGGGATGGTAACGAATTTCGAGGCACTGCAAGCCACGAATAAGGCACTCCAATCAGGCGGCATATCGAAGAAGAGAGATATTGGGGCAGTAATGGTGGCCCAGGGCCCAAAAACTCCACTCACCTAACAGAAACCTCCACCCACATACCAAACACCTCCACCCACTACCAAATACCTCCACCCACATACCAAACACCTCCACCTACATACCAAGCATCACCACCTACATATCAACTTTCATCCCCCAGATATTCTCAACCAGCCACTGTCCATCACACCTATAATTCCCAACCATCCCACTTCCAATCACCACCAACTCGCCAAAATTATCCAAGACCCATACCCAACTTCGACCGCAAGCCACCCTGACAATACACCGCCATTGCTGAGCCTATCAACCAATTGTATGAAAGGTTAAAGGCTGCAAGTTACGTCACTCATGTTCCCGCTGTGGCACTAGAAAATCCATCCCAATTGGTCAGTCCGAACAAAACCTGTGCATACCACTCCGGTATGAAAGGGCACACCACTGCTGAGTGCCGAACATTGAAGGATAAGATCTAGACACTCATTGACAACAAGGTCATACAAGCAAAGGAAGCCACACCTAATGTCCGCAATAATCCCCTCCCTGATCATAGAGGTGACGGTGTACATGTTATAGAAATAAATGAAGAATGGGACCCTGAGGGGTCAATCGGGCTCATTCGAGAAGGCGATGACTTCAAGGTTGCAGTCACACTTACTCCTATCGTGGTTCAGACTCAGGCACCTATTGATGTTGAGGTAACTGCATCAGTTATATTTGAGGTAGAAGTAGCTCCGCCCGCAGCCACCTTCGCTCCATTTGAAGTAGAAGTGGTCACACCTTTTACCGTGACGGTGTCAACCACACCCCCATTCAACACAAAAGCAATACCCTGGGATTATGTTGCGAGGCTCAGCGGAAAGGGAAACTAAGATGGAGGAATCTGACGCCGCACAAGGAATGACTAGAACTGCAAGGGTCTATATACCTGAACACCTGGGAAGTTCAAGTAAGGATGCCACTACCAGACAGCCTGTCATTGAGACCGGGCCAGATGACCTGTGGAGGAAAGTACAGGCAAAAGAGTATTCTGTCAAGGTCCCTGCTTAGATATCTATCCTGTCACTACTACAGAATTCAGAGGCATACAAGAACGCCTTGATGAAAGTACTAAGCGAGGCTTATGTACCCAATAATATCACTGGCGGAGAAATGGCCAACATGGTCGGTCAGGCGCTGGAGAGCCATAAGATTATCTTCCACGAAGATGAGCTGCCACCCGAAGGTCTGAATCACAATCGAGCATTGCATATTACGGTACAATTTGAAGACAAGTTCATTGCCAGGGTCCTGGTTGATGGAGGTTCGAGTCTAAATATTTGTCCGTTGGACACTCTGAAAAGGTTGGACAAAGGTTTCCATGAAATACGACCGGAAGCATGAATGTGAGGGCTTTCGATAGGTCCTAAAGGGTCACGATCGGGGAAATCAACCTTTGCCTGCAGATGGGGCCAACTTGGTTCGACGTTGAATTCTAAGTGCTTGACATACCAGCCTCATATAATCTTTTGTTGGGCCGCCCATGGATCCACACTGTTGGAGCCGTGCCCTCCACACTACATCAAGCCGTAAAATTCGAATGGAACCGTCAGGAGGTAATCATTCATGGAGATGGGAGTAATCTATCTACACTAGTCAAACCATCCCGGCCATCGGACATAGAAGAAGGCTAGGAGGGGAAACCTATCATCACATTGAACGGGTCAATGCCGTCGAGAAGGATAAGTGGTGGAGTAACAAAATAGAAAGCATAATAGCATGGTCTAGATATGAACCCGACAAAGGGTTGGGAAAGAACCTCCAGGGTATCACCAAGCCGATACGGCTAAAAAATCATGGTACCACCTTTGGGCTCGGATACCAGTATACATGGCAAGAGTACAATTATTGGTCGCCTCCATGGCGTGGACCGTATTACCCTCTTGAGCAACCGGTACCACGTTTGGAACAAGCTTTCCACCAGGCTGATACAATATGGGGAACTTCAGAAGAAGAAGCACTAGCTGGGCTGAAGGATCTGTTCTTGGAAGACGAGGACATGGATTGTTGTGCCATAATTGAGGAGGAGGAGGAAGAAGGCCTCACCATTCAGACTGTGGCGAAGGGAGAAGTTCTCAGAAACTGGACCGTCACACCATCTCGAGCCCGCCGAGTCCCTGGGTAGCTTGGTAGAATTTATAGCCATTCTAGGCATTTAAAATTTCCAGCAAATTTGTTTTAAGATTTCTTCGTCTCAAAACAAATGCTCGATCCACTGAGCCAAGTTTGTTTGAACAATTTTCTCAGTTTTAATCGAATGATTTGTCCTTTATCATTATTCATTACTATTTTTATACTTTTCACTTCTACAGTGTTATTATTACTTTTCCTAATGAACCAGTGACTATGACATGTAATGAGGCAACGCAACATGAGAATAGTGACTGAGAGGAAGAAGATGAGATACCCGAGGAAATTGTTAGAGAAGTTGAGAATTTTGAGAACAAGCCTCAACTTGGACGAAACAGAAGTAGTAAATTTGGGAGACGCCGAGACCATCAAAGAGACCCGCATCAGCATTCACTTGTCGCCAACAGAGAAGGAAGAATACATACATTTTCTAAAGGAATATGCGGACATCTTCGCATGGTCGTATGACGATATGACAGGTTTGAGCACATCTATAGTAGCTCACAAGTTGCCTACCAATCCCATGTGTCTTCCAGTCAAGCAGAAACTCAGAAAATTCAAACCAGACATGAGTTTGAAAATCGAGGAGGAAGTTACCAAGTAGATCAAAGCCAAAGTTCTCATGGTGGTTGAGTACCCAACCTGGTTAGCTAACATTGTGCCAGTTCCAAAGAAAGACGGGAAGGTCCGAGTATGTGTTGATTATTGGGATTTAAACAGAGCAAGTCCCAAAGACGACTTCCCAATGCCAAATATACATATCCTGATCGATAACTGCGCCAAGCATGAACTCCAATCATTTGTAGATTGCTTCGCAGGTTATCACCAGATCTGGATGGATGAAGAAGATGCCGAGAAGACAACGTTTATTACGCCTTGGGGTGTATACTGTTACAAGATGATGCCATTCGGTCTAAAGAATGTTGGGGCTACTTACATGAGGGCCATGACAACCATCTTCCATGATATGATACACAAGGAAATATAGGTATATCTGGACGACGTAATTATCAAATCCAAGAGGGCCGCAGATCACATAGAAGACTTGAGGAAATTCTTCGACAGGCTCAGGAGGTACAATTTGAAGTTGAACCCCGCAAAGTGTGCATTCGGGGTTCCTGCAGGAAAGTTATTGGGATTCATTGTCAGTCGCTGAAGGATCGAGCTAGACCCGACTAAAGTCAAAGCTATTCAGGAGTTACCACCACCTAAAAGCAAAAAGGACGTGATGAGCTTCCTGGGACGGCTCAATTACATCAGTCGATTCATAGCACAGTCCACAGTAATATGTGAACCCATCTTCAAGATGCTGAGGAAGGATACTGAGATAAGTTGGACCGAGGATTATCAAAGCTTTTGACAAAATCAAGGAATACATGTCCACACCGCCAGTTCTGGTCCCGCCAGAACCAGGACGACCTTTGCTACTTTATCTATCCTTGTTAGATAGAGCCTTCGGATGTGTTTTAGGACAACATGATGAGACAGGAAGAAAGGAGCAAGCCATATATTACCTAAGTAAGAAATTCACACCTTATGAAGCACGGTATTCTCTGCTTGAACGCACTTGCTGTGCTCTGGCCTGGACAGCCCAGAAATTGAGGCATTATTTCTGTGCCTACACTACATACCTCATATCCAGAATCGATCCCCTGAAGTACATATTTCGGAAGCCCATGCCTCATGGGAAGTTAGCTAAATAGCAGATACTACTGAGTGAGTTTGACATTGTCTATGTAACTCAAAAGGCAGTCAAGGGGCAAGCATTGGCAGATCACCTCGCTGAAAATCCGGTGGAAGGAGAATACGAACCCTTGAAAACATATTTTTCTGATGAAGAAGTATCATTCGTAGGAGAAGACATTGCTGAAGCATATGACGGTTGGAGGATGTTCTTTGACGGAGTCGCAAATTTCAAAGGAGTAGGCATTGGAGCAGTTTTGGTGTCGGAAACGGGTCAGCATTATCCCGTATTTGCTAAAGTCAGATTTTCCTGCACCAATAACATGGCGGAATATGAAGCCTGCATATTAGGGCTTAGCATGGCAATCGACATGAACATTCAGGAGTTGCTGGTGATCGGTGACTCAGATTTGCTTATGCACCAGGTACAAGGAGTGTGGGCCACCAAGAATTCCAAGATACTGCCATATCTGCACCATGTGCAGGAATTGAAAAGGAGGTTCACAAAGATAGAATTCCGACATGTGCCCAGAATTCAGAATGAGTTTGCCGACGCATTAGCCACTTTGTCATCCATGATACAACATCCAGATAAGAACTATATCGATCCCATCCCGGTGAGGATCCATAATCAGCCGACATATTGTGCTCATGTCGAGGAAGAAGCAGATGGAAAGCCTTGGTTCCATGACATCAAAGAATACTTATCAAAAGGAGAACACCCGGAGCATGCAAATCATATTAAGAAACGCACACTCCGGAGATTGTCAAATCACTTCTTCTACAGCGGAGGAAACTTGTATAGAAGAACTCCGGATTTGGGTTTACTAAGGTGTATCGACGCAAAGGAAGCTACTAAGCTACTTAAGGATGTGCATGCTGGGACGTGTGGTCTGCATATGAATGGTTTTGCTAGCTAAGAAAATACTCAGGGCAAGTTACTTTTGGATGACCATGGATACGGATTGTGTTCAGTATGTCTGCAAATGCTTTCAATGTCAAGTGCATGCCAATATGATAAAAGTGCCGCAAAACGAGCTCAATGCAACAAGTTCACCTTGGCCATTCGCCGCCTGGGGAATGGATGTTATCGGTATGATTGAGCCCACTGCTTCGAACGAATACCGGTTTATTCCAGTAGCCATTGATTACTTCACAAAATGGGTAGAAGCTGCATCTTACAAAGCTATAACCAAGAAAGTCATCGCAGATTTTGTCAAGGATTGTATTGTATGCCGATTCGGAGTTCCTGAGTCCATTATTATTGACAATGGCGCCAACCTCAACAGTGATATGATGAAAGCTATATGTGAAACTTTCAAAATCCAGCACAAGAATTCCACCGCCTACAGACCTCAGATGAATGGAGCCGTAGAAGCCGCCAACAAAAACATTAAGAAGATACTAAGGAAAATGGTGGAAAATCACAAGCAGTGGCATGAGAAGTTACCCTTTGCTCTGTTAGGGTACCGAACCACAGTTTGTACGTCAACCGGGGCAACCCCTTACATGTTGGTTATAGTACCGAGGTTGTCATCCCAGTCGAGGTAGAGATGTCTTCTTTGAGAGTCATACAGGAAGCTGAACTCAGCGATGCGGAATGGATAAGGAGCCGCTATGAACAATTGGCCTTTATCGATGGAAAGAGGATGAACGCAGTATGCCACGGCCAACTTTATCAGAACAGAATGTCTAGAGCTTTCAACAAAAGAGTCAAACCAAGAAAGTTCGCACCAAGGCAGTTGGTATTGAAGAAAATCTTCCCTCATTAAGATGAAGCCAAAGGGAAATTCTCTCCCAACTGGCAAGGTCCGTATATGGTTCACAGGGTCCTGACAAGAGGAGCACTCATACTTGCAGAGATGGACGGAGAAATCTGGCCAAAACCAATCAATTCAGACACAGTCAAGAGATACTATGCCTAGATTATTTTGCATTTTTTTCTGATGTAATTGAACTACGCTTGACCTGATTCCCATTTAAGAGGGGATACGTAGGCAGCCTTATGGGTTTGGTCATATCATAATAAATTTTCATTTCCCGCAAGATTAGAAACCGGGGCAGAATTTTAAGGGGGATCCTCAAAATTCCGGGGCAAGTCCAGCCAGCGCCATCATATGCTAGGAAGCCAGTAATCAGTCAAGAACTGGGGCAGAATTTTGAGAAGGATTCTCAAAATTCCAAAGAAGATTCAACAGGGCCCGCCATCCGCAATCAGTTAAAAATCATCTACCAAACTGGGGCAAAATTTTTAGGAGGACCCTCAAAATTCCAACATAAGAGAGCTGCAATGCCTTTGAAATGTGTCACAGTCGCTAGTTCATCAAAAATTACTTGATATATCAATACGCTTCCAAAACGATTCTATTTCATCAATGAATGCATATTTTTTGAAAATTCTATTTTCATAACGGTCAGGTGCTACTAGGGGAACTCGAAAGGGGGTTTCCAGAGCGGAGAAAGGCAAGGCCGGCAGACGAAGCAAGAACCAACCTCCCCTCATAAAACTTACAATTTTTCTTTGAACGCAGGCACATTTGACGTAATGGTAGCATTCGCAAAACATGTATACACGAAGAAAATTCACCATCCATCCGGCCATCAGACACTGAATATATCCCTGCTAAGACATACTCTACCCTTATATGCTATTCTCTCTTTGCATGAGTCTAATCTCTAACTCCACATTTGCATGAGTCTAATCCCTGACTCCATACTTGCATGAGTCTAATCTTTGACTCCACATTTGCATGAGTCTAATCCTTGACTTCATACTTGCATGAGTCTAATCTCTGACTCCACATTTGCATGAGTCTAATCCTTGACTCCATATTTGCATGAGTCTAATCCTTGACTCCATGTTTGCATGAGACTAAGCTCTGTCTCCCATCTTGCATGAGTCTAATCTCTGACTCCATACTTGCATGAGTCTAATCTCTGACTCCATATTTTCATGAGTCTAATCCCGGACTCCATATTTGCATAAGGCTAAGCACTGCCTTCTCTTTGCATGAGGTTAAGCTCTACCTCCATATCTGCATAAGGCTAAGCATTGCCTTCCATTTGCATGAGACTAAGCCCTGTCCCGCATCTTGCATGAGGTTAAGCTCTACCTCCATATTTGCATAAGGCTAACTCCTGCCTCCCTCTTGCATGAGTCTAAGCTCTGACTCCCTATTTGCATGAGTCTAATCCTTGCCTCCATATTTGCATGAGGGCTAATCCTTGACTCCCCACTTGCATAAGGCTAATCCTTGCCTCCCCACTTGCACGGGACTAAGCACCGTCCCTCTTTGCACAGATATTGCTCTATTTCTACTACTATCTACTTGCTTTTCAATCGGGCTAAGCTCTTCCCTCCATTTCACAAGACTAAGCCTTGTCTTGTTACATCATATTATTGCATCTCATGGGCTGAAACATCGCCAATCTGTCCAAAGGCGTCATAGTCTAAAGGCATCATTCTCATAGCTGAAGGACACCATGCCATGGCCTGAGGATCCCTCAAACTTGCATATCATTATTCAAAGGCATCATGGTTCGGAGGAACCATTTTCATGGCCCGAGAACACCATTTCATGGTCTGCAAATCCCTCATTAAATAATTCATGGCCCAGGACGTCATGGTCCAAGGACATCATCTTTAACTGTCCGAAGACAGCCTTCATGGTCCAAAGGGAATCTGCATCGTGATTAAGTTTTCACAAATACATTTGTAGCATCTTCTATCTGCAGGTAACCAGTAAGCAACCACTATCCTAGCAGGAGCGATCTCGCTCCAGTTCCCTCCAACCGTCCCGAGCCTTAACCGCACATCGTAGCCGCTTCCACATCTCGTGTCCGTACTTGCAATAATTTCATCAGCATACTCCGCGGGTGTATCCAGAACTACACATGGCTTGATTCCTGTAAGACCAGGGATATGTAGGCAACTCGAAAACCGGAGTTCGGCCTTCGTCTTTCAAAACATCCCATTCGGTCAAAATTGGCAATCATTTCTTTACCCGAAAACTCTTTCATCCTTCCCGGGTAAAGAGGGGCAGCTTTTGATACCCAATTTTTCCCTATATATTTTTTTAAATATGCATAAATACCTTCAAATAGAATATATATGCATATATAAGTATGCACAAGATTTTTATAATTTTTCCCATGATTTTAAGGATTCAAATTGATTTATTTTCTTCCGTTTTATTCATANTTTTATATGTAGTTGAAATTGGTTCCTATATTTTTTAAAATGATAAATATATATATTAAATCATCTTGGCACATTTAAATATTTTCCAAAAACTACTTAGTATTTGTTATAAATTAAAATAGGGAAAATTGACTATTTAAATTGTAGCCAGATTTGGCTTTCAATTTTAGCCAAATTAAGCCCAATACCCCAGCCCAATTTCGGATTAAAATACCCAACCCAGGCCCTAATTACACCTGCCCAACCCAAAACCCATCAGATCCTGGCTGTTGATCTAAAAGATCAACGACCCTCGTTCATTCTTTCCTTTTTAATTCTAAACGACCCCCTAACCCTAATCACTTTTCCATACCCGCCGCCTTCAGATGCTCTCATCCTCTCTCTTCTCTCAACCTAACCCTAATCCCTCTTCAACCGCCGCCTCCCTCTCCGATCTTCTCTGGCGACCACCTTTCAACCCCAAGCCTCCAATGGTCCCTCCATCGCCTTGCTCATCATCTCTGAGGCCTTCAATGGACCTGGGCCATGCTGACTTGTATCTAGGGTTGCTGTTTTGGTTGTTCATGGCTTCTCCGGTGTGATTTTGGGCAAAAATCACACCATATTTGTTACGATCTTTGAAGTTTATAGCAGGTTCTTCCGTTTCTATTTGGGTTTCCTTTGAAACCCTAATTTTCGTTTGTATCTCTTAGATCTGTGCTATTTTTGACGATTCAAGTCTGTTTCTTTCTATGTTTTACACTATTCTCAAACTTCTTTTGCAAAAAAATCATCGATTACGAGTTGTTTTACTTTCTTCTAAAGCTAGGGTTTTCGGAACTTCTTAT
>NC_031994.1:95065449-95096131 GCF_001879085.1 Nicotiana attenuata | reverse complement strand
TTCAATTTAAAGTTCCAACACAACATGATTCTCTTATTGTTTCAGTTCCTCTTGTTTCTAGTTTGCTTTTATTTATGGTTTTGTTGTGAAATTTTTAGTTAAGAGTTACATTATCAGCATGTTTTTATGTCTTCCCCTTCCTTTAGATCAGTATATTCCCCTTTATGTGTGTTTCTGAGCATGTCTTATCTCTTACTTGTTGTGTACTTACCATCCTATATCCCATGAATTCCCAAATACCTATCACCCCTCTATATGGTTGTGTTCTTCATGTCTGGTTTTGTGACTATGCCAGTGTCAGCTGTTTCTGAGCATGTCCAAACCAGTCCTAGACCTTTGCTGGGTTATGTGTTTGCAGGAAAATGTTCTATGTATCCCAAACCCCTTGACCCCTGTGTGTGACCGCTGAATTTACTTGGTTCTGTGAATTAGATATGTATTAGCATGTCCTAAGGTGTTTTGACTTCTGTTCATCTCTTCAAACAAGTCTCTGTTGTTCTACTACATTATTTTCAAAAGAAAAAGACTTTTTGTTAAATACAGTTTCTTACTAAAGCCTTTTCAATTTGTGTCCATCACTTCTCACTCTACTCTTAGTCAATAAGTTCTGCCCCCTCTAGTATGTGTACTGTCTTGGGATCCTTTTGAGAACCCTCTGAACTCTGGCATACTGAGGCTGGCCTTTCCACACTGCACTTGTTCAATCTTTGGTTACTAAGTCTAGGTGTAAGCACTGCCCGGATCCTTGAGATCCTTAGGGAACTTTGATGCACCTAGACTCTGATTTGTCTATGGAACAGAGGCATATGACTCCATTGGAGGCTTTGGGAAATCTGGGCATAATTGAAGGCTCCCTATAGAATAGCTTCTTGATTTTCTATTCATTCATTGGCATGTAATAATTTGTAAACAGATATTGGGGTATTTAGTAAAAAAGGGTGGGTAGATGCATACTTTATGGGGTAATACGGGTAGAAATCCTGCTCCTAGGTCTTTACTTTTAAAGTATGTTTGCTCTGAATAGACAACATGCTCATAGGATTTTACTCTTTAATCTAATTGCTTTGCCTAATAGAAATCATGTCCATAGGATTTCACTTTTAAGTTTGTTTGCTCATCAAGTAGAAACCATGTCCATAAGGTTTTACATTCTGTCATGTTTAGAGACCATGCTTATAGGTTCCAAACAATCATGTCTTAAAATCAGTTTAATAATAGATGTCATGCCTATAGGACCTAATCCAGATTCAGATATAACAAGTATTTATGTATGTTTCCATACCTGCAAATTGTTAAAATCAGTGTTACGCTTTTGATATCATGCATATAGGGAGCTCTACTCGCAATTCTGTCTATTAATTTAGTCTAATAAATCGACTTGATCACGCCTAGTTCATTTCTGAATTGGTTCTATTAAGTATTAAGCATTTCCTGAAACAAGTTCTTTCAAACTGCCGCAATCTCATTAGATATCATGCCTATAGGTATTAAAGGATGTTTATTTCAAAACCTGTTTGTTTCCGTATTAATATAGACATCAGTATTCTGCGTATAGGCAAGCCTTTAGGGCGTTTTCAAAACTGCATTCTCTGAAACTGTCCCTATCGCTCGATGTTTTCTGATCCTAGCAGGCTTTTAAAAAGAGTCCCTAGGCAACTACTAGGGCGTAACTTCTGAGTCTAAAAAGGGTTTGTTTATTTCTGCATATTCACTTAGATATCCTACTTTAGGACATTGATTAATAAAAGACCTTAACTGTGCTTGAGTCGTGCTGCTTTTTTGTTTGAGGAGGAAACTCTGAGCCTCTTAATTGCTCCCATTATGTGTGAAAGTCCTAAATGCTTTTGACTGTCGCCTTAGAATTTTTGCCTTTTAAAACCTTAGGTGTACGTCTAGAACCACCTATAGGTAGAGGTCCTAACTCCCTCCAGGACCATTAAGAAGGGACGGGTAGCAGCATGCAATAGGAATCATTGACCAAACACTCGCTTTGCATGACCAATAAGGGGATGGGAAGGGTAGCCATGGGATATGATGACTACGCGCTAATGTCACGTGTAGCCCCTCGTTGAGGAGTGTTTACCGGACATTGCGTGGGGTGATCCTATTGGATAACCAACCTAGGACCCCTCCTTACCAAATCCTTTCTTTATTTAAACCTTTGTTCAAACCTTTATCTTACTACGTGAGTTACCCAACATGCTTTACTTGTAACTTATTTGATTCAACCGTTTATATGGACTAATTTGTGAATATAAGTTCGTTCGGGACCCACAGTTGTGGACCAAGAGGGGTGCCTAACACCTTCCCGTCGAGGTTACTTCGAGCCCTTACCCTAATCTCTGGTAATGCAAACCAATCCAAGAGTTAATCGCTCTAGGTGCCCTAACGCACCATAATCTATTAGGTGGCGAATCTTCAAATACCCAATTCCCAAAAGGAAATGAGTCATTACACCTCGTGAATGTCGAAACTCGGACCTCTCCCCATCAAAAGGGAGGGAAAAAGGGGGCGCGACAGGCACATGCTTCATGAAGGAAAGGTAAGTCTGGACCTTTGACTGAGTGTATGAAAGCCGGTTAGGGACATTACTTGGCTAGAAAGAGAGTCCACTCTTGAGGTTAGGAGGTTACACTAAGGTATTCTATCCATGTGAATTATTCTTGGTGTAAGGAGTAGGGAAGTGACCTAATGACGATTAGTTCTATAGAGTGTGGTTTTGTTGCTAGAGGACTAGCAACGGTTTAAGTGTGGGGTGTTGATAGTAACCTATATTATATGATGTAGATGCTATTTATGCCTTAAGTTAACCATACTTTGTTGATGTTTTAAGTTCTAAATGATAACAAAATACTCTAATTGAGGTTTTTATGCTTTGCAGGAACTACCTCGAGTTGGGAGGAGAACATAGAGTGTTTTGGGGTCAAATATGTAGATACAAGGCTAATCGAGAAGAGCCCGGACAAAAACGAGCAAGAAAAGGTGAAGAAAACTAGGCAACAACTCATCGCGACCGTGGTGGGACCGTGGCTGGAACGCGGTGAAAGAAGGCGAGAAACAGAATGTTTGTGAAATACCGCGGTTGTGCCGCGACAACGGTGGATCTGGAGACAGCCAAGAAGTTTGAGGGCCAAAGTGTAGATCATGGGAAACTTACCCTAACCCTATACAAACTCAACAAACTCGCCCAAGTCATGGTTAAGCTGGTTTTTAGACTAAATTAGAGGCAAGAACAAGTGTGAGAGGATCAAGACACCATTAGAGTTTTTCAATCTTCTTCTTGTTATCATTATTTGCGAATTATGAATGATTTTATAGTTTTATCTTGGTTTACTATGAGTAGCTAAACATTTAATCTAGGGTTGATGGAACCAATTGCTAGATGAAGTTTTGACTCAATTTTGTTGAAATGAGCCGGGTTTATTATATGATTGTTCAACTATGCTTTGTATGGTGATTAATTCAATGGGCCCTTGATTAATCGCGTCTAATTGCCTTATGTTGATTGAGAAAGAATACTAGGTTAGATTGTTGTTGAACAACACCACTTTTGGGTAATTGAAGAGATTCATTACTTGAATTTAAAAGTGGGGTTAGAGATAACGAAACTTTGGTGGGATAATTCCGAGCTGCATAAATTATCAGCTAGAGTAGTTCGAGAGAATGCTCTAGTAAATTATCGTAATTGATCGAGAGATAATTGCGGTAACCCATAGCTCATAATCCTCACAGAGTATCATGGCGAGATTATAGCAAAAGATTTAAGAATTAAGTTAGCAATTGGGGAAATCAATACCCTAGATCTTTTTACCATCGAATTATCTTTAATTTAAAATATTGTAGTTTTAATATCCTTTTATATTAGTTAAATAAATCTCCCTATTTATTGATAAAAATCTTTCATCTGGAAATTGGTTGAACTTGTATTAGCATCACGAATAGTTGTAATAGATAGGTAAGTTCCCTGAGAATTCGACTCCGAACTTGAAAAACCGGATTATATTTGCAACGACCGCTTTGTCTTTTATAAGGCATATTTGGGCGTGATCTCAATGGCTCGATCCAACGACTGACCTCAGTTCAAGCTGAAGCAAGGAAAGATCGTCACAATGACGGTCGAGGTATCAGTTGGGACCCCGTCTCGACCGAGAAAGATATCAACCCTACATCAGGACATCCATCCCACCTCCTCCGCGGCACACAGATGCTCCTCCTCGACATACCGCGCCACACCGAAACGAAAGAGGTATGCCTCAGCTCTTATCTGCTCACAATTTTTGTGTTTCTCCTTCAGAAATAGTGTACGCACTAGAGAAGCTCGGCCCAAAGGTACAATGGCCGCAAAAGATGAAGCCCGACCCGAGCACCCGAAAGTCGAACGTTCTATGCGAATTCCACCAAGAAAGGGGTCATAAAACCGAGGATTGCATAGGTCTGCCCTAGGAGGTAGTAAGAATGCTAAATCAGGGACACCTCAAAGAACTACTGAGCGACCGAGGACGAGCTAACTTTGCCTGCGGACGCGAACAACCCCAGGGACCTCCAAAACCGCCCTCTCCCGCTCGTACCATACAGATGATCATCGGCGGAGGCGATGACACAACAATCAACCATGTAAAGTTCACCACTACAAACAAACTCAAACGGTCAATCACTCATGAACGATATGATGACCTCGAAGATAGTATCATCTTCGATTAGATATCGACGGTTTGTCTTCCCTCACTACGATGCTCTTGTTATCACTTCAAGTATTACAGATACTGATGTAAAAAGAATAATGGTGGATGACAGAAGTGGCGCGTGTATTATCCATCCTCGAGTCCTCGTATAGATGAGACTCAAAGATAAAATAATATCTCGTTGCATAACACTAACGCGTTTTAATAATGCAGTCGAGCGAACTTCTGGAGAGAAAGTGCTACTCGTTCTAGCCAGAGGAGTCACCCTGGAAACAACGTTTCACGTCATCGACCAAGATACAGCCTACAATGCTATTATAGGGCGCCCATGGATACATGCCATGCAAGCAGTCCCGTCAAGTCTCTATCAAGTAATCAAGTTTCCTACTCCATACCCGTATTCAGCATCCGGGGCGAACAACGCACCGCACAAGAATGCTATCGCATTGCCCAGGATTGCGCACACACCCAACAACTAAAAGGAGCGAGCGCGGAAGCATAACAATCAGCGATGTCGGGAACCAAACTCGCCGTACAGACAGACGTTATCAATGATCCCGACATCGTGGAAGCCTCCGAGTCAACCATAGAAGATCTCGATCCCGTCCAACTAGACGACAAGGACAGTACAAAAAAGGCTTATATAGGGCACAATCTCTCAAAACCAGGTAAGTTTCATAAATTCTTAACTGACAGTGCCGATTTGTTTGCCTTCTCCCATTCAGATATGCCGGGCATCCCGAAAGATATCGCCACGCACAAACTAAATGTTGACCCCCTCTATCCGCCAGTACGGCAAATGAGGAGAAAGTTTAACGAGGCCGTCAGCGATGAAGTTGATAAGCTATTCGCCAATGACTCCGTCCGAGAGTCAAAATATCCCCAGTGGGTCGCCAATGTGGTCATGGTGAAGAAGAAAAACGGGAAGTGGCGGATGTGCGTTGATTTCACGGACCTAAACAAGGCATGCCCAAAGGACTCCTTCCTATTGCCATACATCGACCAACTCATCGACGCAACAGCAGGACACGAGTTGCTAAGCTTCTTGGATGGCTACTCGGGTTACAACCAAATCCTAATGGAGGAAAAGGACCAAGAGAAAACTACTTTCATCACTTACCAAGGAACGTACTGCTACGCATTCATTCCGTTCGGACTAAAAAATTCGGAGGTGACATACCAAAGGTTAGTCACCAAGATGTTCAAAGATCAACTTGGCAAAACAATGGAAGTCTACATCGATGACATGCTGGTTAAATCGAAAAGGAAAGAGGACCACATCGATCACCTGAAAGAAGCCTTCGACATTCTGAGGCGGTACGGCATGAAACTAAACCCCAAAAAATGCGCCTTCGGCATAACCTCGGGCAAATTTCTCGGTTTCCTGGTATCACAAAGAGGCATCGAGGTGAATCTAGACCAGATCAAGGCCATCGAAAGGAATACCCAAAATGTTAGCCAGCAAAAAACAGGTACAAAAATTGACGGGTCGGATAGCTGCCCTTTCAAAGTTCATCTCACGGTCATCGGATGGATGCCATAAATTTTTTAATGTGCTAAAGAAAGACAACGTGCTCCAGTGGAATTCGGAATGTGTCGACGCCCTAAGAAAACTGAAAATATACTTGTTCTCGCCGCCATTACTCGCCAAGGCAGGTCCAGGCGAATGCCTCCTTGTTTACCTAGCCGTCTCCGAAGTCACGGTAAGTGCAGTTTTGGTCCGCGAAAACAAAGGTACGCAATCTCCGATTTACTATATCAGCAAAACCTTAATTGATGCCGAAACGAGGTATCCCCACCTCGAAAAATTGGCTCTAGCATTGGTCATAGCTTCACGGAAGCTGAGACCATATTTCCAATGTCACCCCATATAGGTGGTGACGACTTTTCCCCTCAGGAGCATCCTGCACAAACCCGAACTGTCGGGTAGATTGGCCAAATGGTCCATAGAATTGAGCAAACATGATATAACATATCAACCGCAAACTGCAATAAAGTCGCAAGTACCCGCCGATTTCGTCGCCGACTTCAGTGCAGAAATACTGCCCAAGGTCGAGCAAGAAGCGATTCGCACCTCCCTTGGACAACCCGACCTCTGGGTCCTCTACACCGACGGTGCATCTAATGTGTCGAGATCTGGATTGGGACTCATACTTGAAGTCACAACAGGCGAAGTGATTCACCTATCCATACGGTGTCCCGAAATGACTAACAATGAAGCCGTAATTGCAGGACTGAAATTGGCCCTCAAGTTTGGTGCACGACGGATCATCCTTCGCTGCAACTCCCAACTCGTTGTAAACCAAGTTACTGGGACTTTCCAAATAAAGGAGCAAAGGCTACAGAAATACCAGACGGAAATCCATAAGCTACTACCAGAATTCGACGAATGCCGACTCGACCAGATACCCCAGGCGCAAAACATCGAAGCAGACGGTCTCGCCAAACTGGCGGCAACAACCAATAATATCACCAAGGAAAATGTGGTCACCCTCTTCCACTCATCAATAGACCAAGTCGAGGTACATTCTAAAAATTTAACTTAGGACTGGCGCAACCGCATCATTGCAGAAGGGAACACTCCCGCAAGACAAAAAAGAAGCCAAAAAGCTTCGAATACAGGCGGCCAGGTACAGCCTCATAAATCACGACCTTTACAAAAGGACGTTCGGCGGCCCTTTGGCCAAATGCCTTGGACCAAATCAAACAAGGCGCGTGCTCGAAGAAGTACATGAGGGCCACTGTGGTGCCCATACAGGCAACCGAGCCCTCGTCATATACCTCATTCGGGAAGGATACTACTGGCCCCCTATGAAAAAGGAAGCAGCGGATTACGTCAAGAAATGTGAGCAATGCCAAAAGTACGCACCAATGATACACCAAGCGGGCAAACTCCTGCACTCCGTCACTTCACCATGGCCGTTCATCAAATAGGGAATGGACATTGTCGGACCCCTACCAATAGGTCGAGGTAAGACACACTTTCTTTTAGTTTTAACTGACTACTTTGCCAAATGGGTGGAAGCAGGCGCATGCGCCCAAATACGCGAACAGGAAGCCATCACATTCATATGGAAAAACATCATATGCCGCTTCGGCACCCCCAAAGTAATCAGCTGCGACAATGGGCCTCAGTTCGTCGGAAAAAAGACAATCGAGTTCTTCGAAAAATGGCGCATCAAGCGGATACTCTCCACGCCATACCATCCTGCTAGCAACGGTCAGGCAGAATCCTCCAACAAAACAATATTGAATATACTAAAGAAGAAACTTGAGGAGACCAAAAGGCTATGGCCGGAAATGCTACCAGAAGTATTATGGGCCTACCGCACCACGCCAAAAACCAGCACAGGCAAAATGCCATATTCATTAGTCTACGGAACTGATGCCGTCATATCTGTTGAGGTCGGAGAACCCAGCCTGAGATACTCCAACAACAGTGGACCAAACAACGACGAAAACAGAATACAAGACCTGGACGAAGTAGAAGAACGGAGAGATATGACTCATGTAAGGATGGTAGCCCAAAAACAACAAGCGGAAAGGTACTACAACAAGAAGGCCAAAATAAGACCACTCAAAGTCGGGGACTACGTCCTCAAGGCCAAAACACAAGCATCTAAAGATCCAAAAGAAGGAAAACAGGGAACCAACTGGGACGAACCATATAAAATCACAACGGCAGCAAGCAAAATGGGCATTCCGACTAGAAACAATGGAGGGAAAACTGCTACAAAACAACTGGAATGTCGCCCATCTCAAATACTTCCACTTCTGAAAAACGACGCCACCCAAGTCGTACCATTTTTCCCTCACCCGAGTTTTGTCCCAATTGGGTTTTCTCGGGGAGGTTTTTAACGAGGCGACGAGGGGGACGTCTTGAAGATCAAAGTATAATTCATCGCCCCGCCTGTCGATGATATCTCCAGGCCGAGCGATAAAGGGACTAGATACAAGGAAACTTCTCCAATGTGTATGAAACCGACATGTACAATACTTAAATAAATGAAATAAAGCAACATTTTCTACTCAACATTTCTCTCCATCGATCTCCGTTCGCAATAAAGAGTTCGACCTCGATCGAACCACGATGGGTTAACATTTCGACAAGCTCGAAATAACACCCCTACGGCAAAGGCCGTCGCCAAAGACAAGAGTTCGACCTCGTTCGAAAACACAACGGGTTAACATTTCGACATTAACTCGAAATAACACCCCTACGGCCAAGGCCGTCGCCAAAGAAAAGAGTCCGATATCGCTCGAACCATGACGGGTTAACATTTCGACATTTACCCAAAATAACACCCCTACGGCTAAGGTCGTCGCCAAAGAAAAGAGTTCGACATCGCTCGAACCACGATTGGTTAACATTTCGACAAGCTCAAAAGAACACCCTACGACCAAACGCCATCGCCTAAAGAAGAAGAGTTCGACCTTGCTCGAAATGCAACGGGTTAACATTTCGACATTAACTCAAAATAAACACCCTTATGGCAAAAGCCGTCACCAAGGACAAGGGATCGACCTCGCTCGAAACACAAAGGGTTAATATTTCGACATTAACTCGAAATAACACCCCTACGACAAAGGCCATTGCCAAGTAAACAACAACAACAACAAAAAAAATAATTCAGAGGTACATAGCAAAAAATAACAGTTCCAAAAAATAACAGTTCCATTACAGCTGATATATTACAAGTCTTTTTTACAAAGGGCTCAAGGACGCCCTCACAAAAATAGCAAAATAAAAATAAATACAACCAAAGCTTACTCCACATCATCCCAAGTGGCATACACCTCATTGTACCAAGAATCGGAGGCGAGCTTGTCCGCATCGTTGGAATCAACATCATCCCCACCAGGCGTGCCGGGGTCATAACCGCATGCCTCACGAGCCACACGTGCTTTGACACGCACATCCCGAAGTTCTGCCTCAAACATCCTCCCATCGGTATGAAGAGACTTATACACGTCAAGCTAAGCTTCGGCATGAACCCACATCTCATACAAATCTCGTGGCACGACAGGGTCGGCCGAAGCATGAGATGTAGAAGGTTTTGACTGTCGTCGCACATCATCCGTATTCAATGCGGTAACTTGTTCGTTTAACACGGACAACTCCGCCTCCAAATCTTGGATACGTCCCTCAAACCTCGCTACCTTAAGCGTAGACGCCTCCACCTCCTTATCACGTTCTAATCTACAAACACAAAGGGCATTTCCAAAGCCGCTACCTCAGAGATGGCAGTCGCCCTATCCCTTTCAGCATGAGCCAATCCATCAGCCTTAGAGCTCAGCTCGCCCCTAAGGTCAACAGCTTCCGCCATCCTCTTGTCAAGCTCGGCAGTTAAGTTGGCCACCTGCACTTGAAGGTCGGCGTTTGGCCATCACCCCCTTACTCATCTCGAGTTCATATTCCATGGCCTTAAGAGCCGCCTCAAGTTCGCTGCATCGGGCAATGGCCTTCATCAGGTCTTCGTCCTGCTCTTTCAGTTCCTCGACCCTCTGCGCCAACTGTTTCTCCTTCTGCTTGAGCCCGTCATGGAACAGTTGAAAATCACTGTCCTGAGTAAAGAGATCAGCCAATGCACGATGTTTGGTACGGTACTCCATATATTTGTTGGCCATTTTCCCAAAAAATGGCCGTTCTCCGCCTATCCCTCCAATCGCCCTCAACCTCCATGATGAGGGTCTAGTATGCAAAGCAAATCCAAAACAAGGAATGGGTTAAGTACACAAAAAAAATCCAAAAACAAAAAGAAAAAGAGAAAAGCACTTACCTGCAAAGCCATGCCGGAAACACTCCGCAAAAGCTCTACATCGCTCATCATCTTAAGCACCGCGCTCTCGGAAGCTGCGCAAAAAGGGGCAAACACCAATGCCGCCTGCTCGCAATTCCCCAACAAGTTGTAATCCACAGGTTCGACTATGTGTCGATCAGGACCTTCCGTCCTCACTTCTACACAAGTATGACGCTCCAAGTAAGCTCGTATATCTTCTGGATCGACATCCGAACCTGAAGCGTCATCCTCAACATGCTCAACTCTGCCTCCTCCGACGTCGGATGATGCACCACCCTCGGCGGATCGTATGGATCCCCCGCCTTGATATATCCCTTCGGCCCTGGGGGACCTCCCGGCCAAAATGGTGCCCGCCATAAAAATGACACCTGTGCCCGACCTAGGCAAAGATGACGCCCCGACGCACCAATTATGTTCTTTCCAGTATTAGTGGAAACAACCTTCCCAAGCTCTACCCTGCTCCTTTTCCTCGACGGAGATTCGTCTCCATTAGAGGGCTCGTCCATGAGGTGATAGACGGGTCGAGAGAAGATCTCATCCCATACAATGACATCACGAGAAGAGTCTCTAGCCAGTACAGATTGAGCACGGCCTCCTTGGACGGACTCTGCCAAGGCAAAATGCATCCCTGCTGATGCGATGGCCCGGCGAAATGCCGGGACTAGGGCCTTCTTCCTGGAAGCCCTACAACCTATCATCACAAAGATGTCGTATCAATAAACAACAACAACAGCCAAAGGTCAAAACAAAGGGAACACTTACCAGATGGAGCCTTTGGCCCAAAGCGTTTAAGGAAAGCGGGCCAATCTCGAGTCCTCGCCGCATATGGTAGTATGCGAGCTCCGCAGTTCTCGCTATCAACAACAGGAAGAGGGGTACGTCTCGCAGCTATATAAGAAAGTCACAAATAAGTACAAATTAGAGAGAACGAAAGTAGACAACGAATACCAATACCTATGGTTGTGATTCCACTGTTCTGGAAAGCCGGCGGGATCCGACACCAGGTGCTCGGTTCTAATGAAGAAGTACTTGTGCCAAAATTTGCGGCTTGCCCGATCGTCCGTTCCGACCACTAACCCCCTGGTTCTACGATGCCGCAGGTGTATCATGGTGCCCCTATGGAAACTCGGGGAAAATAAATGCAAAAAGATGATGAAGGCTGACTTCACACCCCGCCATCTCCGCATACTTTGTCAGTACTAGAAATTTTTTTATACGTGTATGGAGATAGCTGCGCCGGGCAGACCTCTTAGAACCGACAGAATCCCTCCGCCAACAGAAGAAGAGGGAGGGTGTGGCTGATCATAAAGGGATATACGTAAAAAGCATAATATCCCGGTCTATGGACCTCCACGAGGTCCCTTCCAGCCGTAACCATCTCAACATGGAGAGGAATGTTGTACGTAGACCGGAGGTCATCTATATGAGCCCGCTCAGTCTCAGAAACCACCGGAACGGGGGAAGAGGCAGGTTCTTTGTGAAAATTATTCTGGGATATAGGGTTTCTCGGGAGTATCTCCTCCACGGTGGGAAAGCTGCCCCCCCTCCTCCACTGCCATATCCTCACCACTAGAAGGAGGTGCCATGGATAACGGGGTGGCATTAGAAATTTCTTCGTGTAACGGATGCGTTTTGGGCATCTTGATGGTAGAAGGTATGTTGGTAAAATGTAAAACGAAGAATGGTGATTGAACGGAAAAGATGAGAAGAAAAATCACGAAAACTGAGCTGAAAACCCAATGAGAGATGATCAAAGATGGCAATGCATACACAAGACAGGAAATGGCTAAAAGTTCTTGAAAAAACAAAACCTTCACCTATTTATAGGGTTGGGTGGCGCTAGAATCAAAGCGGAAGGCTGCCAATGGCACCAAAACCAAAGCGACAAGCAACCAGTCTCTGTCTCGGGAAGACGCATAATGATGACGCACGTGGGAGTGACGTCATTTCCCCATAAGCTACACCAACTAGGATACCGTGGAACACACTGCTCTTTCTTCCTGGTCAAACCAGCGTAATTCAACAGCCAAATTTCTCCGCGGGTATAGGCGATGTCCACTTATCAAGGACGTACAAGGCCACGACCTCAACAAGCGGAGGGACTAACTGTATGGGTCTAAATTTGACAACCACGAAAGTTACCGAGTAGGACGAGGAATGAGGTTATCGTAACGCAACGTCTGATGGTCGTCGTGATGAAGGACGACGACCAAGAGCGGTCAGTCGAGACGAGATGTCAACGGTAGTTTAAACTTAGTAGGAGACAGTAAGAATATGCTTTTCGAATATTCTTTATGTTGTACTTTTTAGGGTTTCTTGGGAGATTGTCCCTTATAAATAGGAAGGGTTAGTAAAGAAAAAAGAGGGCCAGGCAAGAGACAAAAGAACACTTTATAAAAGATTCATCTGAGAGTAAATACAAAAGCAGCCTTGTTCATTGATTGCACAACCTAAATATACATCATTATATGATATCCAGAAGATCCAAAGATTCTGCAATCATCTCATACTTATTTCCTTTTTACGTCGATCGCATTTACTTAGATCGATTGCGCATTTAGGCCGTCGCATTTATGAGTATTTAATTGATTCCAACATATTAGCTAACATCATTCATCTTGCTTACTTCCTCTATCACTTGGTCTAGATTTTATTATTCTTAACTGAGATTCACCCTTCTTCTAATCATAAGATTGGTTTAATCAAAGGCTTTAACATCTTTTGGTCAAACACATACCAAATTCACATTACCAAAGAACACTGCAACAATGAATGAAAAAATGGTGAAACACCCAAAAATAAACTAAAATACAGCCGTCACGAAGATTATCAGTTGCATTGTTGAGTTTTGAGCTTCAAGTGTGCTCAAAATCAGATTGTTGCCGTCTTGGTTTGGATTAATTTTGAAAAAAAATCGAATATCCATTTTGGGTTTCCAAGTTCACGGATCTAAAAATTTAATGGATGTTCAGTGATTTATTGTTTAAATCTTCTAGAAATCATATATTTGTGTTAGATTCGGAGCTTAACACTTATTATCAACATTTAAGGGAAGAAAACTTGAAACCTCCATTTCTAGATAGTGAGAAAGGTTGAAGAACTCGTCAAGTTCTTTGAATTCTGAAGAAGTCGTTGTGAAAAAAAATGAGAATCAATAGTTGTTGTTTAGGGAAATGTGAAGTTATTGAATCCGATTTTGGATTGTTTGGTTGTAATGGTTGTTGGAGCCTTGGAGGTGTGTTGACTTTGAGTGGGTGTGGAAGAAGAAATGGTAGGAGAAGAAGATGGTGAGGTGCCATATTTGGGGTTATTTGGTCGTGTGACTTGGCAGCTGACATGAAAAAAATTGAGGGGGTCAGCTGTCACGGTGTAGATCTGTTAGGGTTAGTGACAATTTTTAAAAGTTGATTTACGATAGGGGCTAGATTGGACAAATAGTATAACGGTGACAGAAGTAAACAATATAGTATAGTAGAGGGGCAATTTTGGACTATATATATATATTGTGGCAGATAATTTGTCTTCTTTTTTTTTTTCAAAATTATAAATCAAAGAAGGGTTACATGTATATATACTTTGGACTAGATAGTACAAAGATATTTTTTCACTAATAATATATACCACTCCTATAACTTAAGATCCGAGAATTTTAGTAGTTGGAATTGTATATCCAACTTCAATTTTAACCTTTATTACAGCAAGAGGGAAGCTAGCTTATAGTCATTGTGCCATCTGAGCTAACAAGATTAAACTGAACAGCAATAAACAATACAATAGAAAGGGATTACTAATTAATTTAAGAGGAAGAAACGAGTTGAGTGAAATTGCCGGTACTTTTTACTCCTGAATTCACACAGTCAAACCCACATCCACACTGGGGTGACTCATAGAAGTTATCAATAGGAAAGTCAGCAGAAATAATCCCAACGGTAAAATCAAGCTCGTCATCTACACGAGCGACTTCCCCAATATTGACCCAGAAGAAAAGAAGCTTCACCTGAACGCCACTCAAGTTGCTGAGTTTATCCTCCGAAAGTGTTCCAGTTATTTTGGACTTGTACCGGAGGCTGTAGCTCTCGATTTCGAAGCTGCATGTCTTGTTGAAGTAGACGGCGAACTTGCCGGTGCTACTGTTAAATTCATAGCCAGTCACGCCCTTCGGGAGTATACCCACTGGAAAGTCGTACTCCTCCAAAATTTCATATGCTGTTGGCAAATCGTCGCTGCCCACTGCCGCTAATGCTGCTGAGAAGAGGACCAAGAAGAAAATGCATAAGCGATGAACTGATAAAGAAGACATATTAGATTAACTGAAATAATTTACTTTGACAAAGAAGAGGATGTCGTTTAAGGATGTATATGAAATAGTGGTAGTTGGAGAGTTATATTTGAGGAGCAGAGGCATTTGACCGTTCGGTTATCTTTATGACTTTCTGTACTCTCCTTTCTTAGGTTATTGTGTGGAATGTGGATATACCGGTTCGGTCTAATTTTATTTTCATACTATCAGTTAAATCATTGTTTAAGACAAAAGAATTTGAGTATGAACTCAAGCTTTAAAGTAGTAATTCTTCCTTGTTACCACCAAATGTTGATTACATTGGACTCGGTATTTCAGTTTGTTTAGAAAAGGTAATAGAGTACTATTAGAGAACTTTAAGTTTTTGAATATTGAAAAAAATGTGAATTCCTAAAGTGGACTCTAGCAGCTTGGAAAATATTGTGACATAATTATTGTTGTTGTACTTCTTCCTTCTAGAAAAAGAATGGATGGATTGTTGCCATGCGATTAAAATATACTCATCCGTTTCAATTTAGATGAGGTAGTTGTATGGGTCAAAATCTGACCGGCCAAGAACCTGCGTGGGAAGGGACGATAAAAAAGTTACTTGGGCCAAATTTGTAACCGTACAACGCTATAACGACATGCACCTCGGCCGCGGCCGAGGTCACGTATTCAGAACGCTTGAGCGGCGAATTGGATGTTACGGCATTTCGAAGGGTCAACCCGTAATATAGTCAAACGACTTATGTACTATGGTTCATGACCGTTGGGTAAAGGAGAAGACCTAGTATATAAACTGAGTGAGAAGAAGAAGAAATGGGGCTGAAAACAAATCTACGCACAGACATGTTCCTCGAGAGGAGGAGGGGTCTTCATCTCTCTCTCCCATGAAGGAGGAAGAAGCAAGGAAGCTCATATCCTCAATTCATATCGCTTGTCTCATCATAACAAATATATGAGGTTCTACCTTGTAAAAGATCGGTGACCCTCTTCATCTATGTATTCTTCATTGTTGTTTAATGTTATGAAAATCACCATCCTCTTCTTATATAATGGGATTTAATCAATGTTATAGTTAAATCTTATACTTGCTTTGTTTGCTTACTCATATCTTCTAACAAATATCTAGGGTAAACTATCTTTGGCTAGGATTTACCTAAAATCTTCTTACTTAATTGGTTCAACAAAAAGTCTAAATTTTTTTGGTCGAACAATTTGGCGACGTCTGTAGGGATTTTCTAGTTAAAATTTTAGTTTCTTCTAGATTAAAAAAAAACGACAACAACCATCTTTTTCTCCCTTGCACGAACTAACAATGGCAGGAAAAAGGAGATGAAAGGCAGAAAGCAGTAGTGGGCGTCACTACCAACCTCTTGGACACCATCAACGAGCGTGACAGAGAAGACGGGGAGAATGTGACGCCGAGTGCTACACCCAGGCGGAGTGACTCACCTCGAAAAGTTGGCCTTGGCATTGGTCAGAGCTTCACGAAAGCTTAGACCTTATTTTCAATGCCACCCCATATCGGTGGTCACGACCTTCCCCCTAAGGAGCATCCTACATAAACCCGAGTTGTCGGGGAGATTGGCCAAGTGGGCCATAGAATTGAGCGAGCACGATATAACATATCAGCCGCGAACATCAATAAAATCGCAGGTACTGGCCGACTTCGTCGCCAATTTCAGTGTCAAAATAATGCCTGAGGCCGAGCAGGAAACTTCTCGTACCTCTCCGGGGTTACCCGACCTATGGGTCCTATACACCGATGGCGCTGCTAATGCGTCAGGATCTGTACTGGGACTCGTACTCGAGGTCCCAACAGGCGAAGTCATCCGCTAGTCCATGCGGTGCCCCGATATGACTAACAATGAGGCCGAGTACGAGGCCGTGATAGTAGGACTAAAGCTAGCTCTCAAGTACGGAGCACGACGAGTCATCCTCCGATGCGACTCACAACTCGTTGTCAACCAAGTCACAGGGACTTTCCAAATCAAAGAGCAGAGGCTACAAAAGTACCAGACAAAAATTCATAAACTACTGCTAGAATTCGATGAATGTCAACTCGACCAGATACCTCGAGCACAAAACATCAAGGCAGATGGCCTCACCAAGTTAGCAGCAGCAACCAAAAAAATTAGAAAAGAAAACGTGGTTACCCTCCTCCACTCGTCAATAGACCAACTTGAGGTACACTCTGTAAATTTAACTTGGGACTAGCGCAACCATATTATAACATATTTGCAGGAGGGAATACTCCCATCAGAAAAAAAGAAAGCCAAAAACCTTCGAATGCAGGCGGCCAGATACAACATCATAGACCACGACGTATACAAAAGAACGTTTGGCGGTCCTTTGGCGAAATGCCTAGGACCAAACCAAACTAGACGCGTCATTGAGGAAGTACACGAAGGCCACTGCGGTGCCCATACCGGCAACCGAGCCCTCGTCAGATGCCTCATACGAGCATGCTATTATTGGCCCACCATAAAGAAGGAAGCTCCCCGAACGGGATCGGATCGGGACTCGAGTTCGAGATCCCAACGGACGAAGTAAGTTATCAGTCTGTAAGAAGTCCAAACTCGACTAACGACGGAGCTAAGCACGGGGATACCAAATTTGAAAACGTCATTCGAGTACGGGATTGAATGAGTCATTCTACAGCCGCCCTCTTACCTCGCCAGCCAATCAGGTCAAGGTAATAGATGACTTTGTTTGGTTTTAACTTGTTATTTATTTCTTCTTTCTGGATTGGGACAGGAACATGAGTACTCTCCCAGGTGCGCGAACTAGGAACAAACGCCACCAGGATAACATGCCAGGAAGACATTTCGCACCATATCGTCCCGCAAGCAACGATCGAGCAAAACCTTCCACACCGTACCATATTGCGAATTACAGACAAACGGCTCAGAGCAAGCCAACATTATTAAGAAACAACCTCCACAACCTGGGACTGGACGGTGAGCCCATGGAACATACAGTCTCTCTGACGCAGGAAGAACGTAAGCACAAAAAGCTTGCACGTATTCTAGCCATGGCAATCCTATGCTGGTTCAGCCGACTAAATATTATGAATCACGCCCGATCTTTGTTCGAATTAATCATGTCCCAGGGTGCCCAGAAGCACAAGCAAGCAAAATTCATCGCCCGTCCATCCAGTGAAGGGACTAGATAGACTGGGACTCATCCCGACGCACAATACTCTCCAATCAAAGCAAAATTAAATAAACCGGGACTCACCCCGACGCACGCATAAACGATACAGCAACGAGTAATATTCTCCAATAAAAGCAATGCAACAGGCAAATCTCACCATTCCACCAAGCCCGCACATCGCCAAGCGAAACGAAAGTTTGACCTTGCTCGAACTCACAACGGGTTACAATTCGACCTCGCTCAAATCTACACCCTTACGGCCATCGGCCATCACCAAGCGAAAGGAAAGTTCGACCTCTCTCGAACTCACAACGGGTTACAATTCGACCTCACTCGAATCTACACCCTTACGGCCATCGGCCTTCGCCAAGCAAAAGGAAAGTTCGACCTCACTCGAACTTACAACGGGTTACAATTTGACCTCACTCGAATCTACACCCTTACGACCATCAGCCATAGCCAAGCGAAAGGAAAGTTCGACCTCACTCGAACTCACAACGGGTTACAATTCGACCCCGCTCGAATCTATACCTTACAGCCATTGGCCATTGCCAAGCGAAAGAAAAGTTCGACCTCGCTCGAACTCACAACGGGTTACAATTCGACCTCGCTCGAATCTACACCCTTACAGCCATCGGCCATCGCCGAGCGAAATGAAGGTTCGACCTCGATCAAACTCTTAACAGGTTACAATTCGACCTCGCTCGAATTTACACCCTTACGGCCCCCGGCCGTCACCAAGTGAGTAAAATTCGACCCCGATCAAGTTAACAAATCGATGTTCGACCTCGCTCGAACTAACGAGTCAAAACTAACCTCGCCCAAGTTAGCGAGACAAAATTCGACCTCGCTCGAATTAACAAGTCCAAAGTGACCCCACCCAAGTTAGCGAAATGAAGTTCGACCTTGCTCGAACTAAAAAGCCAAAAGTGACTTCGCTCAAAACTGGTATGACAAAATTCGACCTTGATTGAATTAACAATTCTAAATTGGCTTCGCTCAAAATTTGCAAGATGAGATTTGACCCTGCTCGGGTTAGCAAAGTCGAGTTCAAATTAGCGCGTCAAATTCAATCCAACTCGGATCAACTACTAGAAGTCAGAGACTTATTGCGAGAAAATCCGAGAAATTCAAAAAGGAAAAGAGAGGGAAAAGCCAAAAACAAACAAACGAAGACAAGCCGGCCATTTCATTCAAAGACAAGATATCTTACAAAGGGCCAAAAGGGGCCCCCACCCGGCAACAACAAAAGAACAACAAAAAATAAAAACTAAGTACAGAAAGCTATAAAAATTTCACTCGGCCTCATCTCCACCACCGTCTTATCCGTCATTGTCATCATCAGAAGGAAGCCCACCTTAAATCTCAGCACCCTCACCGGCCTCCGGTGTCGTAGGGTCATAGCCGCAGGCAAGACGAGCCTCGCATGCCTTGACCCGAGCATCTTCAAAAGCGGCCTCAGGAACGCTGCCCGCCGTCCACAAAACCATATATATATACATATATATATATATATATATATATATCGTTGGGCTCAGCATGGACCCATAGCTTGTACAAACGGCGGGGGACAGCAATAGGGGCAAATTCATGAGGGCGGGCCTGAGCCAACAGCTATGCCTTCTCAGTCTCGAGAGCCGTTACTCGGTCTCCCAGGCTCATGTCCTCAGGATCGATGTCAGAATCAGATTCATAATCCTCCACTACTACGCCCTTCAACCTCTCATTAGCTGAAGATGGGGTACGGTCCGATTGAGACGTCAATGGGCAACTCAAAACAGTCGCAGCAGCCTCGGAACTCTGTCCCCCTGCCGCAGCAGCCTGTTCCATGCCCGCAACGGGCATCGCCTCCACACCCAGGCTAGCACCACCGCCGGTTTCAGACACTGCCAAAACAAGGTCGCCCCTCAAGGGCGTTTCAGCCAGAGATGCCCCTTCCAACACTATCATCTGCCTCTTTGACGGAGCCTCTTCGCCACTACCACGAGAAGGTTCGCCCGTTGAACGGACTGTGGGGACCGGAGTCTCCGATCGAGGAACAACCTCCAAATGAACGAGTTCGGTCGTCATCCACAGTTGCACTTGGTACGGGGCGGGCAGAGGAAACCGGTTGACGGAAAGTGAGGGCATGAGCCCTTGCCCTTCTCGCTCCTCCTTGATCACTGCCAACTCGGCACTACTAAAAAGTAGCAAGAGAGGGTCGCAATAGCTTTTACCCGATTTTGGGTCGGGATCGATATCCATAGAGAGCTTGAATTGGAATCGAGTATCTATCTAGTTTAGGAATGCGTATGTGTTCTTAATTAAACTTCTCAACATTTTTGGAATTTTCTTTATAATTCTACTTTTATCAAACTACAAATTGTAATTTAGCTAAGAGTTAAAATGCTACAAGTTGTTCAAATAGGTTTAAAAAGGCACTAGGGTAGTGACTACCGCCTAGGTGGTCAATTGACGGGTACTTGAACTGAGGCACGTTTGACATGTTTGGGGAGTATGTTATAACCGTTGCACGACTTTACCCACTCTACACCTCTCGGTGGTTCGAGTGATTTTGCCCGAATTGGCTTTCTCAAGACCAATTGGGTATGCAAATTTGCACAAGCAACTAGGGTTCAATTCGGGTATTACTCTCTCAAGGTTTAACCCTTTAATTGGGGCTATCAATCTCTTGAGTACGCCCCAATTCATTGTTGGACCAATTTCGGAGACTTAGGCTCTCTTTCTCAAGAAGAGCTCAAGTCAACTCAACACAAACTAGTGTTTGCAACCACTAATTCAGAAATTAACCATGAAATTGGCCCAAATAACAAACACCCATAGTCAAATTAGCCCTAAAATACAAAACCCAGCAATTACCCACACCAGGGTTGAGCCACAACCCTAGCTACTCATAATTAAAGAAGAAAAGCAAGAAATAGAAGAGGATAAACACATATTAGTTAATTGTTAAGCTAAATACAAAGATTCAGTGATGAAAAGTAAGTAAAAATGCCCAAAATGGCTAAGAAAAGTCGACCCATGAGCACAGTTGATGTATTACAATATCTGATACCCTAAAAATGGAAAAAGAATCTATTTATATTAAGTTGAAAAATCTGGACAAAATTGCCCCTGCGGGGTTAGTGCGGACCGCACAAAATGGACCGCGGTCCGCACTGGGATCTTGACTTCAAAATTCTTGCTCTCTGAACTTGGGCTCCGCGGACCACACAGAATGGACTGCGGCCGCGGAGGCTTCTAGTGCGGTCCGCACAGAATGGACTGCGGACTGCACATGCTTCAAAACTCCATTCTTCATCTTCTCTGAACCTTGGCTCTACGGACCGCACATAATGGTAGTGCGGCCGCATTGCCTTCGTGCAGACCGCACAAAATCTAGTGCGGTCGCACTGCCTTAATGCTTGAAATATCAGCTCTCTGAATCTCCCAGTGCGTACCGTACAAATTGTAGTGCGGCCGCACTGGGCTTGCTTTGCCTTTTTCACTTGTGCAAGTTTCACTCCTTTTGAGCTGATCTTTGATATTTTGTCACTTTGTTGATCAATCCTGCAATCAAGCACAACTTGTGAGCCTTTTGGGACTATTTTGTATGAATATTTGATCAAAGCATAAGCAAGAAGGAGTATAAAATGCGTTAAAATCTCTAGTTATCAACTCCCCCAAACTTAAGCTTTTGCTTGTCCTCAAGCAAACAAAATAAGACCCACCCCTTAAGAGAATGTCCAAGGAAAATTTTTAGCAGCCCTAATGTGACCTTAACTAGCCTCAATTGGGACTAACGATTGCCCTCAATACAGATGAATCATTAAAAACATTTACTCGTTGAAAAACCATGGATCAAGTGCGACACAAGAGCAGTTGACTCGACGCATCAAAGAACTCTTTCAATTACTTTGGTCGTTGTGGAACCCAAACTCACACATCCTCAACTCTGCCTAAGCAATCCTCACCTTTAAGATAGTAGCAATCAGAACGAGAATAATGGGAATTCACTCATCTCTCTCAAGAAAAAGCCACAAGTCCGGCTCTAAGTACCATATGCTTGCCCCTTATGTGAGTATCCACTAATGTAAGCTTCATTCAACTCAAGATCATATAGGGCTTTTGTGGAGACATTGTGAAGGCTTTTGGTTCAGGGTAGGAAATGTTATAGTCTAAGTAGGTTCCATCTTCCCTTAAGCACTTCTTTTGATTCATTTGGCATCCATTCACTTGACTCTTTGAGTTATTTCACTTCTTTCTAAGGGGTTAGAGAGACACATTGTCACTCTTTCTTATGCATTTCAAACCTTTTCTCCTTTTTCAACTTTCCACACCTTTCATTCTTTGCTTTTCTTTGAATCCCTTTTTATTCTTTTTCACATTGAACTTTCTTTTTGTCTTTTTGCTTTTCTTTCTTTTTCATTGCCTTTCCTTTTCTTCATTTTTGTGCCTTTTTACCACTTTGTTGCAATCCCCATCTCTCCCCCCAAACTTATTGTGACGATCCAAAGGGTCATCACCTATTTTCTCATTTATCCCGTGCTTCCGAGGCCTTGAAAACCTTATTTTTAGTCGCCTCGATTTGCGTGCGCAGTCCGGAAGCGTAGTTGGAAAGCTTAAGTATGAATTCTGTGTGAAAAATGATGAATTTTGATATTAATATGATTAAAGTTGACTTTGGTCAACATTTTGGGTAAACGGACCTGGACCCGTGATTTGACGGTCCCGGAGGATCCGTAGAAAAATGTGGGACTCGGGCATATGCCCGGAGTCGAATTCCGAGATCTAGAGCCCGAGAAATAAATTTTTCTGTGAAGTTGTTTTTCTGAAATTAACATGGAAATTTGAAAAGGAAATTGATTAGAACGTGTTGGTATCGGGCCCGTATTTTGGTTCCGGCGCCCGGTACATGTCTTATATATGGTTTAAGCGCTTTCTGTGAAATTTGGTTGAAATCGGACGTCATTTGACGTGTTTCGGACCTAAATATCAAAAAGATGAAAGTTTATGAAGTTTGATGAAAAAGTGATGATTTTGAGGTTTGATTCCTCGTTTTTGATGTTATTTTGGCGATTTGATCGCACGGTTAAGTTCGTAGGATGTTGTTGAGTTAGTGTGTGTGATTGGTTAGGAGCCCCGAGGGCTCGGGGGTGTTTTCGGAGGTGTTCGAGGTAGTTTTGGACTTAGGAAGATTGCAGAAAATCTGCAACAAGTGCACAGTGATTTTCTCCTTCGCGTTCGCACTATGCCTCTCGCGTTTGCGAAGCTTCATCTTCATCGCGTTCGCATCACCCCCCTTGCGTTCGCGTAGAGTATTTTGGCTCAGAAGACATAGCCTTCATTTTACTCATCGCGTTCGCACTTCTACCTTCGCGTTCGCGTAGTGCATGAGGTTCCATTCATCCCGTTCGCGTAGGTGTCCCCGCGTTCGCATAGGCCAATTCCTGGACCACCCCCAGTCTTTCTCTTCGCGTTCGCATCCTGCTAATCGCGAATGCGATGGTCTGTTGAGTCAACCCTTCGCGAACGCAACCCTTTTTCCGCGAACGTGAAGGGTAATTTTGCTCAGTGATTTTAAATACCCAAAACAGAACAGTGACGGGATTTTTCACCCAAAAACACACGAACTCATCTTCTCCACAGCCCATAGGCGATCTCTAGAGCTCTTCTTCACCAAAGCTTCTTGGGTAAGTATCATTTAACTTGTTTCCTTCATTTTCCTTCATCATTTATCAAATTCTTACGCTCAAATCATGTTATTTAGGGTAGAAATTGGGGGAATTGGTTAGAACTAGGGTTTTTCAATTTTCCTTGATTTAGACCTTGTTTTGGGGTCGAATTTGAAAACAAATTGTATATTCGGGCTCGTGGGGGAATGGTTGATATGAATTTGGTTCGAACCTCATGTTTTGACCAAGCGGGCCCGGGGTCGATTTTGGAATTTTTGGAAGAAAGGTTGGGAATTCATATTTAGGCATTGGGTTTAGTTTGTTTAGCTATTATTAATATTGTAAAGTTATTATTTCATAGATTTGACTGAGTTTGAGCCGAATTCGAGGGGTAAAGCTACACTAGAGGCTTGAGTCGATTTTTGGAGCACTCGAGGTAAGTGTTTGGTCTAACTTTGGCTTGAGGGAATAGGAGTAGGGTCTTATTTGCTATTTGCTATGTGTCGAGTACGATGTATAGGCATGGTGACGGGTATCTATACGCTGGTGTCTAGCATGACCGTGTGTCCTTATATTGAGATTATCCTGAATCATAGTGATTTCTTCCATGCTTGTTCGATGATTTCTATATACTTTAAAGAGCATCAGACAAAGATTTTGAAATGACTCTTGGAGCGATGGCTCGAATGTTAAAGTGAATTTCAGTGAAAAGTGTAAGAAAGTGAAAGAGTTGGTGATTACTCCCCTGCCGGGACGTGTTATTGGTTTTGTTGATTTTCTCCCTTGCCGGGATTTAGTTGCGTTGTTATATTCCCTTTGCCGGGGTTGCTGTCACCAGTTGTTACTTCCCCCCCCCTTACCTCTTACTTGTGATTGTTGATTGGGTGAGGTTTGGTTATTTATGTAATTGTGGATCGGGTTGCACGCCGCAACAACACTATGTAATTGAGGATCGGGTTGCACGCCGCAACAATACTATATATTTGTGGTTCGGGTTGCACGCCGCAACAATGATGATTGAGGGTCGGAGTGCACGCTGCAACAGTATTGTATGTGATCGGATCGGGTTGCGCGCCGCAACAAAACTATAGCTTAATTGTGTTTATTCTGGATTTAAGTTTCTATTGGCTGTTCTATCCTTTAAGTTTAGACTTCCTGTTTTTTAACTGTTGCCTCCCCCTAGCATGTTTCCCCCTCCTTTTATAACTGTTTATTTCTTGTTTATTTTCCATAATATATTTCATAACTGCACAGGTTTATCTGGTAGTCTGGTCTAGCCTTGTCACTACTTCGCCGGGGTTAGGCTAGGCACTTACCAGCACATGGGGTCGGTTGTGCTCATGCTACACTCTGTGCATCTTTTTGCACAAATCCAGGAGCAGCTTTTGGATCTCAGCAGTAGGATTTGATCGGGAGCTGACTTCAGTCCAGGGACTTTCGAGGTATCCTAGCTGACGTTCGCAGGCTGGAGTCCCTTTTATGTTATTAGTTTGTTTTCCTTGTACCGAGACAAACATTGATGTACTTCTGTTCAGACTTGTTTTTAGCACTTTTTAGTAGTTCGTGAGTTAGCGACACCAGTCTTGGGTAGAGAAATGTTAAACTTCCGCATTTTTGGTTTTCAGTTATCTATGCTTTTAAGACTTCCGCTTTTATTTAAATGACTCGTTTTATTTATATTGTTGAGGTGTTGCCAGAGAATGTTTTGAATGCTTGGCTTGCCTAGCTCCGATAGTAGGCGCCATCACGACTCCCGATGGTGGGAAATCCGGGTCGTGACACTTATACTTTTGCCATGTGCTAAAGGAAAGATCGGGTTCCAAGAGAGGGTATATTTTAAAACGGGTATAGGCTTGTATCACGATTATTGAAGGAAACTGGTCTAAGGCTCAAAAGGGTTAACTAGGGATCTTCTCATTGGTGGGCCATGGAATTATTCAAACTATCATTTGGATCAAGGAGAGCCTATAATCATGTCTCAAGTCAAAATTCACTTATGATTTCGCCTCAACAAACATTCAGGGCAAGTTCTAGACCAATGGCTCGGGACATGGACTTGTAATACAATTACTCACCACACAAGCTATGGGATTGCTAAAGACACAGAGTCGGGGGCCCACAACGACCTTAGATAAGATTTAAGCTCACAATAGTCTTGAAAAACCACTTAATGATTATCGGCCAACACAAGAGTCCCAAGGTCACGACTTTCACCATCCTAAACACAACAAATTGTCTTTGACCATAAGATCAAAGGCAAATGTGCTAGGCCCAAGTGAAGCTTTGCTCGAGGCACCCTTAACTATTAACTACCAAAAACAAAAAGAAAAACGGACTCAAACCCTTAAGAAGGTTGTCACGCCATCCATCATTGGGAAGAGCCACCCGGTTCACACAACACTCCACCTTTGGTAAGAACCGTGGCATTAAGAAAACCAAAGGCTTATTGCAAACTTTAAAAACAAGAAGCTACGAATCACAATTAAGAAGCTAAAAACGAAAAATTTTGCGGAAAATAGAATGAATATATACAAGAGGGGAATTGAATATACAATGGATGGGATGAATATATACAATGTGAAAAAACTTTATATACAGACCCTAAGTGAAATAAAAATGCGATCAATGTAACGAAATATCAAAATTATATACAGACCAAAGATAAAAAGATAAAGAAAGCATAAAAATGTATCAAATATATATACAATCATCCAAATGAATAGTAGGGCCTACCCCCTCAAATGAAAGATGGCATTGTCCCCAATGCCAACTAGTCTAAATAAAGCATCAAAAGATAAGAGGGAAAGGATATAGAAGACTCCCTACGGCCCGTCTGTCTGCATAGTGTCATGTGCGGTCCCTGGGTCCTCTGTGTGCTCGGGAACCTCAGACTGGTCCCCTGTGGCCAGCTGCTCTGCTACTGGGACTTGGGCCTGGGCCTGGACCTGGACAGGCTCTGGAACTGGTACATCCTGTGGCTGACTGGAGGAAGTCTCCGGTGGGTCCGCCAACTGGATGATAGCATCATCAGCTCTAGGAATCATCCTCCTCCTCTTGGGAGGCCTCTAAGACTGCTCCGGCTCCGGATGAACTGCTGGTGCTGGGTCCTGGAGCAATAAGTCTAAAGGCAGGTGATCTGCCTTCAGTCTGTCAACATCCGCTCTCAGCTCTTTCACGGACTCCTTGGAAGCCCGTGTCTTCCTAAACTTCTTGTGCTCCCTAGCAAGCTCCTTGAGAGCCTTGCTGTGTGAATCAACTGCCTCAGCAAGCTTCTTCTGGTTGTCGAGGATTTTCTTCTGGTTGTCCAATATCTCGTTAAGAGCATCCTCTATGGACTGTGGAACCTGTGGAGCTGGGGGAGCCGACTGAGCCTCAACAGTGGTGGTCAAAATGGACAACTTGGATGAGGCAGTCTGCATCCAGTTGTTGATACTCATAAGTGCCTGGCTCAATCTGTGGGCAGTAATGGGATGGGCCCGGGAAGATGGAATCTCCGGGCCTGCTGAGGTAGATGGGCCAGCAGGAATGGCTGTGGATGGATCGGGAGGGATATCTATGGAGGTGGAGGTAGGCTCAACAGGAGCCACTACCACAACTGGCTCTTCAGACTGGCCAATTGTAGTAGTAGCTGTACCCTTGAAGCTCTTGCTCTTGGGGTTGTCATCCCCCTGCATGCTATACCAGGAAAAAGGGGCCTTCGCTTTGACTTTGACATTGAAGGCCTCTTGTCCACCTTCAAGTCCCGGAAGTACATAGTGAGGGTGCTGGGGAAAGGATAGTTCCGGTCATGCTCCGCACCCACTATAGAAATAATTCTGGACATCACATTCCCCACGTTGATGGGGTACCCTGCCATGATAGAAGCAACCAACATAGCTCGGTGGAGAGGAAGGGAGTTGTCATGAGTGGTAGGGTCCAACCGGCTACAAACAAAAGTCTCCCACCCCCGTGCCTCAAAGTTCAAACTCCATCTCAGAATACGGACTCCAGCAGTCAACCAGTCCGGGGTGGTACCTGGGATTGCCAGGTATTGTGCCAACCATGGACGAACCTCTTCACCCATTGCCATCTTTGCCATGTATAAGGTCTCGTCCTCCTCATTGAAGCCAAGGTATTCGTTGAGGTACTTCCCTTCAAATAGCACTTTCATATTCCGAACCTTGGTCACTTTGGAGCCCTTTTTGATGTGGGCTACATTGCAGTAAAACTCTTTGACCATGTGTTCGTTGGCATCCACACACTCTTCTAGAAAATGTTCCCAGCCCACTCTAGTCCTAAATTTGTCTTTGCACATTGGGGTTGTGGGGTAATAGGTCTCTATCAATGAAGCTCCTCTCCGAAATCAACTTTCTCACCGGCCACCACTCCCTAAATTTGTGGTACGCCACCTCACTCACGAACCTATCTCGCCAAACCTCCGGCTTCCTCGTTCTATCAACACCCCCAACCCTTTGTTCTCCTCCTTCTGCCACTTCCTCATCTCCCTCTACTGCCTCCTCACCTCCTTCTCCACCCTCCCCGGATAATGAAGCTGTGGGGGAGGTAGAGTATTCCTCACTACCCGCTGCTGGGCCCTCAGACGACCCAGAAGAAACATGTGTTGGTGCTTGGGCAGTGGGTGATGGTGGAGGAGTGTCTCTTATCCTGAATCTCTCCAGCCAGTCTTCAACATATTCTGGCACAGAGTCTGAAGAAATGTCCCGGGAGGGCTCATACTCACTCCCCGAGGAATGTGAAGCAGCTTTGTCAGCAGCTTTGATCAGCTTTCTTGTCTTTTTAATGTTTTCCCGGACTTGGGGAGTGAGTTTGATCATTTTCTTCTTCCCTCCCCGGGAGGATTCACCTCTGCCCGGTTGTTTTGTGCCTTTTCCTCGTTGTTTAACCATTGTCTGCAAAAACAGTTCAATCCACTTGTTAGTATCAATCTAATCAGTTAAGAACAATGTTTTAGAAGCAGTAAAGAAGAGTTGCAGACAAGTTGCAGAAGTTGCCCAGTGCGGACCGCACAAAATCAACCGCGGCCGCACTGGGGTCACCGCGGACCGCATAAAACCAACCGCGATCCGCACAGAGATGGGGTTCAGACTACCCACTCTTTGTATCTAGGCAGTGCGTACCGCACAAAATCGACCGCGGCCGCACTGCCTGAGGTTCAACAAACAGGAGGGTACCAACGCGGTCCGCACAAAATGATAGTGCGGACCGCACTGGGCCACCGCGGACCGCACATATACGACCGAGGTCCACACTGAGTGCCCAGTTGTGGCACTAAATTAGGGTTCATGAATTTTTTCTTTTAAGTCAAATTTTTGCACCTAATAAGTGTTGCTAAGTGATTACCCAGTCCATTAAGATAACTAATTCCACATGACTCAAAATTTGAACTAACCTAACTTAAAAACTAAGAAAGTACGAGAGGAAGAAGAAATAGAAGGTAAGAAAAACGAAAATTAAATGAAATTGACAAAATTAAACAAGTAAAAGGGGGATTATGGTACCAGATTATGAGATGAATTGAAGCAAATAAGTTCCAACAAGTAAATACGAGCAAGTGAGGGTAGCGAACAGTGATTATACTCTCTGAGATTTAAGTTTGCGAAAAGAGTAAAAGGAGGCCCTCAGGGTCCATTTATAGAAAAGCACTGGGACCCATTCTCACCTACCAGTGCGAACCACACAAAATGGACCGCGGTCCGCACTGCCCTATTTTGGACAAGCTCAACAAAGCAACCCACTGCGGACCACACAAAATGGACCACGGCCGCAGAGGACCACCGCAGACCGCACAAAATCAACCGCGGCCGCGGTGGCAAACTTCAGAGAGTCAGCTCATCACCCTCTACCAGTGCGGTCCGCACAAAATGATAGTGCGGCCACACTGGCAACTTCAGATACCTGTGCATTTTGTCAATTATGTCCTACACTGCATCAACTCAATCCTGTAACATCTTACAACCAGTTAGCCCAAAAATCAATCCTACAAGACAATGAAAATCAAAGAAAACAAGAAGAAAAACACATGGGTTGCTTCCCAAGAAACGCCTGATTTAACGTCACGGCACGACGCATGTTACCATCCACTCATTTGAAATGCACAAGAGCCACCACATGGCTATCATCAAACTTTCCCAAATAATGCTTGACTCTATGCCCATTCACTCTAAAAACTTCTCCACTTTTGTTCTTTAAATCAAGAGCACCAAACGGGGTCACACACACTACTTCAAATGGTCCACTCCACTTTGACTTCAGCTTTCCCGGAAACAACCTTAGACGAAAACTGAATAAGAGCACCAAATCTCCCACCTTGAACTCCTTGCCCCGAGTATATTTATCATGAAGGTATTTCATTTTAACCTTATACAGGGGCGAACTAGAGTAGGCATGGAACCTAAATTCATCAAGCTCATTAAGTTGCTCCACCCGAAGATCAGCAGCTTATCCCAATCAAGATTCAACTTTTTCAAGGCCCACATGGCATTATGCTCCAACTCCACTGGTAAATGACATGCTTTCCCAAACACCAACCGGTACGGCGACATACCAATTGGAGTCTTGTAAGCGGTCCGATAAGCCCATAGAGCATCAGCTAACTTTTTAGACCAATCAATCCTATTAGCATTGACGGTTTTGGACAAAATGCTCTTGATTTCCCTATTAGACACTTCAACCTGGCCACTTGCTTGAGGATGATAAGGCGTAGACACTTTGTGGTTGACACCATACTTGGAAAGCAAGGCATCAAAAGCTCTATTACAAAAATGCGATCCTCCATCACTAATAATTGCCTGAGGCGTGCCAAACCTTGTGAAAATGGTCTTCTTCAAAAATGCCACCACACTCCTAGCTTCATTGTTGGGCAAGGCCACGGCCTCAACCCATTTTGAGACATAATCTACAAGAATGTAGGTGTTTCCACACGAGCTTACAAAAGGGCCCATAAAATCGATACCCCATACATCAAAGATATCAACTTCGAGAATGGTGTTTAGAGGCATCTCATCTTTCTTGGAAATACCGCCCGCTCGTTGACATTGATCACACCTTTTGACTAGATCACTTGCATCTTTGAACAAGGTTGGCCAATAAAACCCACAACTCAGA
>NC_031994.1:94966942-95065349 GCF_001879085.1 Nicotiana attenuata | reverse complement strand
GGAGGCAATGGCTGTAACTCCAACACCGGGGGTTCCTCAATTGAAGGCTTTGTTGGAGGGGTCTTTCTATTTTCAAGATCCAAAGAGAGTTTCCTAGGCTCATAAGAATAAGAGCCCATTCCATGTAAAGCATTCACGCACTCCACTCGGCCCTCATCATCATTGACATCAAGATTCAACAATACGGCCTCCAAAGGGTCCTCCACATTGATCATTGCACTGGTATCATCAATTATCACAACCGTGACAAGATCCAAAAATGAACACACTTCTGTACAATTGGGCTGCTTCATTGACTTGCACACATGAAAAACGACCTTTTCATCACCCACCCTGAAAGTGAGTTCCCCTGCTTCCACATCCACTAGAGCCTTCCCCGTAGCAAGGAAAGGTCTCCCTAATACGATCAGGACCTCATAATCTACCTCACAATCCAAGATCACAAAATCAGCTGGCAAGATAAATTTGTCCACTCGGACGAGCACATCATCAACAATACCCAATGGTCGCTTCATTGATCTGTCTGCCATTTGCAATATCATGGAAGTTGGCCTCGGTGGCCTAATACCCAAAGTCTTGAAAACTGAGTAGGGCATTAAGTTGATGCTTGCCCCTAGATCACATAAATCTTTAGCAAAGTCTGTACTCCCTATAGTGCAAGAGATAGTGAAAGCATCAGGATCCTCTAACTTCGGAGCCATTGAATGTACTATAGCACTAACTTGGTGGGTCATTTTGATAGTTTCACAGTCCATGGATCTTTAATTTGTCACCAAATCTTTCATGAATTTAGCATAGCCAGGCATTTGTTCTAAAGCCTCCACCAAAGGAACATTAATGGATAAGCTCTTCATCATGTCTATGGACTTTTTGAATTGATTCTCATTTTTCTACTTGGCTAGCCTCTTAGGATAAGGTGGAGGTGGCCTAGGCAAGGGTGCCTTGGCTTTCGGCACAACCGGCTCCGGCATGTCTATGTCGTGTTCCCTAGACGGGTTCACGTCATTTTGTGTTTCCACCTCGGCATCTTGAATATCAATCCTTACTTCTTGATTCACATTCTCATCAACCACATTCTCCACCACCAAAGGAACTTCATCTTCTTGCAACTCAACTTCATCACCCAAAACTTGCTTTTGTTTGGAGGCACTCACATCACCGCCTCTTCCACTCCGTGTAGTCTCTGCCATAACATGATTGTTCCCACCCTTCGGGTTCACTACCGTATCACTCGGTAGAGCCCCCTTAGGGCGAGTATTCAAAGACTGTGAGATTTGGCCTAGCTGGACCTCCAAATTCCTAATTGAAGTATTGCGAGAAGCCAATTGTGCATCGAAGTCAGCATTCTTTTTCATCATCTATTCAAATATCATTTCAATTCTACCCATTTCATTGTTGGAAGAACTAGGACCCTGGGATGGAAAAGGTGGTGGGTTGCTCGGTTGTTGGTACACTGGGGGCCCTTGAAAGCCTTGCCCCTGATTTCCTTGGTTATTGTTCCATCCACCCTGATTGTTGTTATTTCCACCCCAATTGTGGTTGTTGCCCCAGCTTCCCTGATTGTTCCGATTGTTATTTTGATTTCCCCAATTGTTGTTCCCTTATTGTTGATTGTTCTAATTATTGTTGCCTTGCTGTTGGTTACCCCAATTGCCTTGGGATCTCCACTGTTCTTGTTGGTTGGAAAAGTTTCTTCTTTGGCCTTGGTAATTATTCACATATTGCACCTCTTCATTCTGCCCATCATAACAATCATCTTGGAATCCACCACAATTATTGTCAAATTGATCCGAATTCCCTTGGTTCTGTTGACCTCTCTGTCTTCTATTGTTCACAAGCATGTTAACACCCTCCATGGCATTTACTTGGCGAGGATTCTGAATTTGTTGCAACTGTGCCTTTGCTAATTGTTTCATTGTTGTTGTAAGTTCAGCTATATCCTGTCCATGGTCATGTAGTTCTTTGTGCAAATGAGTGACCGAGGGGTCACCCTGTGGCACATTGGCTCTACTTTGCCAAGCGGAGGATGTGTCAGCCATTTCATCAAGTATAGCACAAGCTCATCATAAGGCAGCTTCATGAAATTTCCCCAAGCCAATTGATTCACTATGCACTGATTCGTTGTATTGATGCCTCGATAGAAGGTCTGTTGTATCATTGCCTCTGTCATATCAATTTTTGGGCATTCCTTCACCATAGTTCTATATCGCTCCCAAATCTCGTGCAATGGTTCAGTAGGTTCCTGCTTGAAGGCTAAGATCTCATCCCGTAGTGCTGCCATGTGCCCTGGTAAGAAAAATTTGGCAATAAACTTATCCGCCAACTCATCCCAAGTTGTGATGGAATGGTTGGGGAGTCGCTCAAGCGAATCCAATGCTTTCCCTCTAAGTGAGAATGGGAAAAGCCTCAATCGAAGTGCATCCTCGGACATATTGGTTTGCTTGCTCCCCAACAGGTATCCACAAACCCCTTGAGATGTTTGTAAGCATTCTGAGTGGCAGTGCCCGTGAAGTACCCACACTGCTCCAGCAATGTCAGCGTCACATTGGTTATTTGAAAATTGCCTTCGCGGATCCGGGGCGGAACGATTGCACTTGCATAGCCTTGGTTGGGAAGAACTCTAGGAGCCACTCTTGGAGGTGGCGGAGGAGGATCTGGTACGTTCTCATTTGCATTGGCCTGGCGGCCTCTACGTTGTCCTTAAGGAACAAGAGGCACCTCATCCTCTCCATTGTCATCTACCTCCTCCCCCGCATTCACATTTCCAAGAGGGTCATTAGCATTTAATGCCGTTTTGTACCTGATGTTTTGACACAAACAAATTAGTAACAAAGTAGTAAAGAAGAACAAAACACAAATCTATTTAAATAGATAGCCAAAACCGTTAGCTCCCTGACAACGGCGCCAAAAGGTGATCACGGCCAACCCTGCACTACCATTAAGTAGCGAGAGAGGTCGAAGCAGCTTTTACCCGATTTAGGGTCGGGATCAATTTCCACAGAGAGCTAGATATTGGAGTTGGGTGTCTATCTAAAGCGGAGTTGTGTGTTTGCTCCAAATTGAACTTCTACACATTTTTGGGTTTTAATTATGATTCTAATTCTATAAACTACAATGCTCAATTTAACTACTATAAACTATGATTAAACTATTGCAAGTTGTTCAAGTGATTAAAAGACACTAGGGTAGTGACTTTCGCCTAGGTGGTCAATTGACGGATTCTTGAATCTAAAGCTAGATTGACACATTTGGGGAGTATGATATACCCATTGCTCAATTCTACTCACTCTATACCTCTCGGTAGTTCGAGTGATTTTGTCCGAATTGACTTTCTCAAGACCAATTGGGTATGCAAATTTGCACAAGCAATTGAGGATCAAGTCGGGTATTACGATATCTCGGTTTAACCCTTTGATTGGGTCTGTCAATTCTCTTAAGTACGCCCCAATTCCTTGTTGGACTAATTCTAGAGACTTAGGCTCTCTTTCTCAAGAAGAGCAAAAGTCAACTAAACACAAACTAGTGTTTGCAACCACTAATTTAGCAATTAAACATGGAATTAGCCCAAATATCAAACACCCATAGTCAATCAAGCTCTAAAATACAAGACCCATCAATTACCCACACTAGGGTTGAGCCACAACCCTAGCTGATGGGTCTAGCTACTCATAATTAGAGAAAGAAACAAAGAAATAGATGAAGAAAAACTCATATTAATTAATTGCTAAGATAAACTAGAAGATTCAATGTTGAAATAAAGATAAAATTGCCCAAAACAGTTAAAATATTCAAACCCACGAGCGCAGCTACCAGCTCAATCTATCTGCTCGACCTAAAATGGAAAAGAAGCTATTTATTCTATGCTGACAATTTTGGACAAAAATACCCCTGCGGGGTTAGTGCGGACCGCACAAAATGGTGTGCGGCCGCACTAGGGCTCTAAACTTGAAGATCTAACTCTCTGAACTCGGGCACTACGGACCGCAGAGAATGGACTGCGGTCGTGGAGGCTTCTAGTGCGGTCCGCATAAAATGGAGCGCGGACCGTATTGGCTTGACACTTGGAATTTGCAGCTCTCTGATTCTTCTCACTGCGGACCACACAAAATCGAGTGCGGCAGCGTTGATCTCAGTGCGGACTGCACAAATCCTAGTGCGGACGCATTGCCTTTGTGCCTGAATGTCATGCTCTCTGAACCTCACAGTGCGGACCGCACAGAATGTAGTGCGGCCGCACTGGCCTTGTTTTGCCTGCTTTGTCTTGTCTTGGTACTTGTGCAAGTTTCACTCCTTTTGAGCCGATCTTTGACATCTTGTCACTTTGTTGATCAAACCTGCAATCAAGCACAAGTTGTGAGCCTTTTGGGACTATTTTGTACAAATTCCTAATCCAAACATAAGCAAGAAGGAGTATAAAAGGTATCAAAATCCCTAGTTATCACCAAGCCTCTTCAACGAGGCACATCAGGCGCTGAATAGGGTAAACATTCTTCCCATCATATCATTAAAGAGTTCATTTGCCTAAGCGGATTTTAACATTTTTTCTTCTTTTATGCCTCAGGCCTTGGTGCTTCATCATGAGAGCTTCTACCAATCCCGAATGGAAGTGAGTCAACTTGAGTACGAGCTCAAGGAGCAGGTCCTGCAAAAGGACATGTACAAAGCTCTTTATGAGCAAAAAGATGAAGTCCTCAGGGACACTCCTCCCTCCAAGCCGAGCTGGAAAAAGCTCAAAACGAGGCCTAGAAGGTGAAACAGGAACACACCCTTCTGATCGAAAAGGTAAGAGTGTTTGATATCGATAACGAGAAGTTAAACACAGATGCTAACACCACAACCTCGCAAGTTCAAGAGAAGATAACCCTGATCGACCACCTGAGGTTTGAAATGGACGAGGTCAAATCCTCAGCTGAGGAGTTGAGAGGCAAAATGGATCTCCTGGTCTCGGAGCGGGTTTTCGCCAAAGAGAATTTGGCATTGACCAAAGTACAGCTCCGGGTGATGAGAGAAAAAGCCGACAAATGGTCTCATCTATATGAGGAGCTCCAGGAACAACTTGACTCGGCAGTTCCATAACGGGATGTTTTCGACCAAGAATACATCGCGCTGAAGTCCAAATTAGAGGCGGTTTCGAACAAGGCCTCCGAAGTTCAGGATATGTTGGCCCAGTACAAGAACTATGTGGAGGTAGTCGAGGCCCGTGTAATAACGAAGGCCGAATATATGAAGGATGTCTTGGAGAGAGACTCTTGAGGACCATGCCGGAGGGAATGACCTAGCGGCCGAGACTGAAGAGGCTAAGAGGCTCGAAGCTGAAGCCAGAGCGAGATATCAGCCCGCTGGTTCGGGCAGCGAGTCGGGCTCCGATGAAGACAAGGCAGGAAATGCCTTAGTTTAATTTTGTCTTTTCTTTTAGCTACATATTTTTTATTTTGCGGTCGTTTCATAGCGCCTCTATAAATACCTTTTGGTAAATATATATACAGATTTTCGGCTACACATTGTGTCCTTTACTTTACAGTACTTGCTTATATTTAAGACTTATAACTTGTGTTTTGGATTTCTTCATATGCCATCGATGCCTTAGCATAGAATTCGACATCGCATAAACTATTTGTTCCCCCAAATCCCGGGTGTGGCCTGGATTAAGTAATGACTCCGAGTTTCTTTTACTTCGGAAGACCCGATAAGAAAAATTAAGTCTTTCGTAAAATATTTGAACATTTTGACTAGACACAATTATTCTTTGCCGAAGGTGGCTCTTTTCATGGTCGTAATTCAAGACCGAGTAGCTTGACCAGGTCTGAAGTAATCTTTTTTTGGATTAAAATTATTTAAGGACCTTACTTTTTATGTACGGACTCAGATGTCTCTGAGCCGTTTTAAGCTGGTCGTAGCCTTTTGTGTTTGGGCCAAACCTAGTAGGCTCGGTGCCTTGGGGATTTAGTAGCCCGAATTCCCAGATCTTATTGCCGGGTAGCAGTCCACAGTTTGGGGAGGCCCATAACTTAAGGGTTTTGAACCCAATATTCATTCTAAGTAACTTTAACGATAATATTGCTTGTGCAGATATGAACCGATGAAAATAGAAGGCAAATTTCCTTTATTACATTGAATATATTGTAAATAATCAACGACACAAAAGCTATCTGCCACGGAGAGAATGAGCTATGATGGCACGGTTCGTTTGACCCTTACAACTAATCCTAATATTCAAGCATTGACTTTCAATAACGAATAAGAATGCCCTCTAAATTTTCGAACTTAGGACTTCGGTTCTTGACTTAGTGTGTTATGGGCCCCTAGTATCCGAGATTGAACTTTGAGGGCTCGAATACTATTAATCTAATATAAATGATCCATAATCCTTGGTCTTACACCGGTCTTCCAAACTAGGGTAGCACGCTTACTATTACCTCGTTAAAAACCTTGCTGTAAAACCCACTTCAGGAAAAAATGGTCCAAGAGAAAAAGAGTATAACACGTGCTTTCAGATCTAATCCTTAGTTTTGACTTCGATTGAGTACTTGTACTAGTTAGTTCAAAACGTAATAAACCACAAAGAAGATAATGTTCGTACCTTATCAGTAGTACCGCTTTAAGTGTGCTACATTCTAGTTGTTGGGTAGTCATATACCATTTCCGGACTCGAGCTGGAATGAGCCTTTCCCCGGTTATACCGTTGACTCTGTACGATCCTTCCCAGTTCGGGCCTAGTTTCCCGTCATCCACTTTCTTGGTATTCAATTTAACTTTCCTCAATACTAAGTTCCCCACTTGGAAGTATCGAAGGTTTTCCTTTCGATTGTAGTATCTTCCCATTCGTTGCTTTTGAGCCGCTAACCGGACTAGGGTGGCTTCTCGCCATTCGTCTACCAAATTTAAGCTTGTTGTCATGGCCTAATCATTTGATGCCTCTGTAGAATATTGGAACTTTAGGCTCGATTCCCCTACCTCTATCGGAGTCAAAGCTTTTGTGCCATAGAGTAGAGAGAATGATGTTTCATCGGTATTTGACTTCAATGCTGTTGAATATGCCCGTAGGACCTCGGGAAAAATTTCTTTCCATTTTTGTTTTGAGTCGGTCAACCTCTTCTTCAGGTTCTACAGTATAGTCTTGTTTGTTGACTTGGCTTGACCGTTCGTACTTGGGCGGTAAGTTGTTGATAAATTCTTTTTGATTTTGTAGTCTTTGAAGAACTTATTTATCTTGCCGCTGATGACCTGCCTCCCGTTGTCACACGTGATCTTGGTTGGTACCCCGAACCGGCATATTATATGATCCTAGATGAAGTCGATGACCTTTTTTCCTAACTATCTCGAACGCCTGTGCTTCGACCCATTTGGAGAAGTAGTTGGTCATAAGTATGATGTACTGGGCTTTGCCAGGTGCCCACGACAAGGGACCAACGATGTCCATTTTCCATTTCATGAATTTCCAAGGGGAAAGAATTGGGTGAAGCATCTCCGCCTGTTGGTAGATCACCGGGGCGCACCTTTGACATTTTTTACACTTTTGAACAAAGTTTTTCGCATCCTGTTCCATCTCGTTCCAGTAGTAACCGACCCTGGTCAATTTTTAAACCAAGGATTCTGCTCCCGAATGGTTTCCGCAAGTACCCCCTTGATTTCTCTTATCACGTACTCAGTCTCCCCGGAACCCAAGCACCTTACTAATGGTCTGAAGAATAATCTTCGATATAATTTTCCTCCAACCAAGCTAAACCTGGCAGCCTTAGCTCGTAGGGCCCTCGATTCTTTAGGATCCGATAGTAATTTCCCTTTCTAAAGGTAGTCTATGTATTTGTTTCTCCAATCCCATGACAAGCTCGTTGAGTTTACCTCGGCGTGACCTTCCTCTATCACAGAGTTCATCAATTGCACGACCACTCTGGAATTGGATTCATCATAGTCGATTGAAGAACCTAGATTAGCTAACGCATCGTCCTCGTTGTTCTCATCTCGGGGTACATGTTGTAGTGTCCATTCCTTGAAATGATGTAATGTCACTTGCAACTTATCCAGGTATCTCATCATCCGGTCTTCTTTTACTTCAGATATCCCATTAACTTGGTTAAGAACGAGGAGGGAGTCACACATGGCTTCGATCACCTCATCCCCCAGGCTCTTAGCCAGTTCTAGACCTGCAATCATAGCCTCAAATTTGGCTTCTTTGTTAGTCAATTTCACAATTCTAATAGATTACCTTATTACATTACCTGTGGGTATTTTTAATACGATACCCAACCCGGACCCTTTCGGTTAGAACCACCGTATGTGAATAGGGTCCACACCCTCGAGCTAGTCCCTGAGGCAAGTTATAATTCTTTTTGAACCTCAGGGTTCAACTCCGGCGTAAAGTCGGCCACAAAGTCTTCCAAAATTTGAGACTTTATTGCAGTTCGGGGTTTGTACTCAATATCGTACCCACTAATTTCTACAACCCATTTTGCAAGTCGACCTGAGAGCTCGGGTTTATGCATAACATTCCTTAGCGGGTACGGGGTCATGACATATGGGGAGCGCTAATTTCTCTAAGTGAGGATACCTCATTTCGGCATCACCTAAGGTCTACTAACAAATAGATAGGAAGCTACGTGCCTTGTTCTTCACGAACCAGGACACCACTTACCCCGACCTTGGAGACTGCCAAGTAGAGGTACAACTACTCGTTCACCTTCAGGAATTTACAGCAATGGAGGGCTTGATAGGTATCGTTTGAGTTCTTCTAAAGCCTGTTGACATTCCGGGGGTCCAAGAGAAGTCGTTATTTAGTAATGAGAAATATTGGTGGCTTTTGTCTGATGATCTTATAATGAGCCGGCCTAATGCGGTTGTCTGCCCGGCCAGTCTCTGTACCGCCTTAACGTTGTCAACTACGATGATATCTTCCTTGGATTTTATCTTCTCTAGGTTGATCTCTATTTCCCTATCAGACACCATGAAACTGAGGAACTTGCCCGAGCCTACTTCGAAAGCACACTTCTCTCGGTTCAGCTTCATGTTGTATTTCCTCAGGATGTCGAAGGTTTCCTGCAAATTTTTCAAATGGTCCTCTGCTCGCAGGGACTTAACTACCATATCGTCAATATAAACCACCATTAATTTTTCTATTTGTTCCACGAACATTTGGTTAACTAGGCGTCGATATGTGGAAACGGTATTTTTTAGTTCTAAAGGCATCATGTTATAACAATAGGTGCCGAATATAGTTATAAACGAAGTCTTCTCTTGGTCACCCGGGTCCATTCGTATTTTGTTGTACGTAGAATAGGCATCTAGAAAACTCAGCATCTCGTGCTCGGTCGTTGCATGGATCATTCGGTAGATGTTAGGCAAAGGAAATGAATCCTTGGGGCACGCCTTGTTCAAGTCCTTATAATCTACACACATTCTAAGTATATTTCCTTTTTTAGGCACGACCACTACGTTAGCTAGCCAATTCGGGTAATTAACTTCCCGTATGGAACTTATTTTCAAGAGTTTAGATACCTTGTCTTTGATTAGTGCGTGCTTGCTTTCGGACTGTGGCCTACTCTTCTATTTGATTGCTGAATTATGGATCCATGCTCAATTTGTGAGTTGTCACCTCCAGCGGGATCCTTGTCATATCTAAGTGGGACCAGGCAAAACAATTGGCATTAGCTTTAAGGAAATCAATAATTTTTTTCCTGATCTCGGGGGTTAACCTCGTGCCTAGGTATACCTTTTGGTCCGGTAGATACTCAATCAGTATGACCTGTTCTAGTTCCACCGACGCCAGCTTGGAGGCATCGGTATTCCATGACTCTCCATCGTATGATGTTTGCCGAGCTACCTGAATATATTAACACATGCTTAACTCGACATTTATTAATAAGTACGGATCTTACCAACGCATCGTTCTGAGGTTGAATGATGCCCTCGGTGTCCTCATCACTAAACGAGATGGACCCCTCCGGAACGTAGTTCGTGTGTAGTTTTCCCTTGTGATAGAACTTTGGTGCGTTTTATCATTGGCCCTTGTGGGACATCTACTCCCCCGATGATCATGTTGATCACATGTTGAGGTTCTTCTTTCTCCATTTGTTTGTTGGTGACCCTATTTTTTAGATGACTTTTGTCTCGCTCACTTAGGAATTCCTGAAGATGCCCATTATTGAATAGACAAGCCACTTCTTCGCTTAGTTGTCGACCTTCCTCAATCCCTTGACCTTGAGTACCGTGATATTTAAATATCAAGTTGTGATCCCTCTGTGCGGGATCAGACTGGAGAGACCTTGGACATTTGGTCTCCTTGATGCAGCCATGGCCGACACTATTCTCGCTGCATCCACGTTGACGTTATATTCTGATAGTCTCGGGGCTTCTCTGTCGCCGCGTGATCTATCATAACCGTTCTTACTCATCAAACCTCAGTTGCTAGGACCTTGGCACTTCTCCTATCATTCTTGGTCGAGGGTGACCGAGTCCATTTTCCCTTCTATCCCAGCTGTGTAGCTGGTAGCGATCTCTATGTGGCCTGTGCACTTGATCTACAATTATTTTAGACATGTCGCTCACTCTATTGGGATAAACAGACCCTAAGGGAGCTCCCAGCTGGTCGTCCTCGACTCTGATCTTTGACTGGTACCTTTTGCAAACATCATCCCAAAAAACCGCCGGGTACTCTACTAAGTTTTTCTTTAATTGTTGAGAAGCAACGGAACTTCGGGGGTTGAGTCCTTGGGTAAATGCCAGAACGGCCCAATCATCTGCAACTGGGGGTAGGTCCATCTGTTCCATATAAAACCTCGACACGAACTCCCTAAGCATTTCGTTGTCCTTTTGCTTGACTTTGAAGAGGTCCGATCCCTCGTCTCGACCTTGATAGCACCGACATGGGCTTTAACAAAGGCATATGCAAGCATAGCAAATGAATCAATAGAATTTAGAGGTAATTTATGGTACCATATCATTGCTCCTTTGGATAAGGTTTCCCCAAATTTTTTCAGCAACACCGACTCGATCTCGTTGTCTTCGAGGTCATTTCCCTTTATTGCGCACGTGTAGGATGTTACATGCTGGGAATATTGGGCATTAGGAACCTCTTCGGAATTTGATTCGTGCCGCACTAGGGGGAAAAGGTTTTTGAATGGATTTTTTGGAATCCGGTCCTTTCAATATTAGAGGCGCTCCCGGGATCTGATGAACCCTTGAATTGTAAGTCTCCTCCTTCTTGTCATTTGCCTCTATCTTTTTTTCACCGGAATCCACACATTTTGTTAGTGCTTCGAGCATTTTCATCACCTCTGAAGTTTCTTTGGCTTTGAATCCATCTGGTTCTATGATAATCCATTTGTGCCTCCGAGCATCTTCTCTAACCTGCTTGGGTTCGACCATGTTGTGTGCGTGATTTTGTCTTTGCAGCTGTGCTATTGCCATTTTTTGATCTTTTAACATTTCAAAAATCAATCGTAAGATAACTCCATCACCCCTCCCCCCTTCGGGCACTTCTCGAGCCGATAGTCGGGGTGCCCCGGGAATGCTATTTTTGGGATCAGTTGGTAGGTTGATATTGATGGCAACCTGTGAATTAGCGCCGACTGGGTTAGCGATTGGAGCAACATTAGGGTCAACAGGGGGCACGCCATTGCTTGGTACCACGTTATTGTTTTCACCGTGGTGGCCTGATTCGGCGTCAACGTTCAAGTATGCTGATTGAGAATTCAACATTTTTGAATAGACCTGAAATCAAACTTCAAAGAGCAAGTGTAAAATAGGGTGTGTTATAGAGATTCGTATCAAATCACCACTATTATCCTTAGCCCCACGGTAGCTGCCAAACTGTTTACCATTAAAATATGTTACAATTAAATTTGCACGCAGTTTTAAAGGGTACGTGATTTCATTTAAAATGAATGATCTAAGAACAACAAATAATTAAATTTGAGAGAAACAAAACGATCAAACTAAACGTGATGGAACAATTAAGCCTGGCTTTAAGCTGAACGCTGAAACTGATTCCGATCGAGCCCTTGAGACAGGCTCGGTTGCAGCTTGAAGAAAAGAGTAACTGAAGAACACTTTGAACAATAGTTAAAAGACAAAAATGAACTTTATTGTTTTGATATGCATGCCAACAATGGTTGAAAAACAAAAAAGGTTCTTCCCTTTATATAGTAGGGGAGTTTCAATCCTAGTACAAATCTAAGTAAGGTAAAAATCCTTCTCTTCTAGAAAATTATGATCCATAGTTGATATCACGCGAGATTCGTTCCATAATATCCGATTTATGGCGGATATTTCGGCCCCTTGTTCGTTCTCTCTAACCATCTTCCCTTTGGCCTTGATTCTTTGTTTTTCTCGAGCTCGATTCCGCTCATGTTTGGCCATGTCCAAATCTTGGTGCATCATTTATCCCCCCAGTCTCTGATCTGGGGAGCCCTTGGCTTCACCTGAGACTGTGCCAAACCACGTCCTTTTTTCGTTTCTTCATCGAAAAACAGCGGTAACTCTATCCCCGATTTTACCCGTATATAAGCTCTTAGTACTCCTTTGACATTGTAGATTTTAAAAATTATTCTCATTCACAAAATATATTTGATAGAGTAAAATTCTATACACTAATACGTAAAAGTTAAACAAAAATAAACGTAAAGTATATCTACTTAGTCAGACTATTTAAACAACAGTTATATGTAACCATTTGTAATAAGTATTTATGATAATTTAAAAAAGAAAAGAGAAGCACATGTTAGAACAAATTAAACTGTAAAATCTTTACACTATTAAAAAATGTGAGTGAAAAAGGAGAGATCGAGGGTTATGAGGCGCACGTTAACCGTTACTCTCGGTGCACGATAGCAAGGATTACGATTATGACCAGAATCAATGGCTCGTCGCCGGAAACCTGTGCATGATACTACTACGCAGTCGGGGAAACTAATTACTCCAGCAAACGGTGTCCAAAAGGATTTACTCAACTTACTTTTGGATGTTTTCTTCCACATAAATACCAGTCCATTGAGGAAGATCATGAAACAAGCAGTTATGAAGGTGATGTACAACTTCAATCTATCAAAGCGGAAGGAAAAAATGACGCAGGCAGTGCGACGACTACAGTACACTAAAGCAAATGGATCGGAGAAGCCAACTCCAACAGCAGCTAATATTGTACGAGGGAAGCTCACAAATGGGTAAAACCTTATCATTTGTTCCTCCAATTGATAGAGATGGTAAGAAAATTGGTAAATTGAGTGAGGATGATCTACAATCTCAGGCGAATTACTGGAAAACCTCTCTAATTGGGTACATAATAGGGGAAAATCCTTATGAGAAAGCTATGGAAACTTTTGTTATGAATGTGTGGAATTTTGTCACTAATCCTCATATTTTGATTCATTTTGAGGGCTTTTGTATTTTCAAATTTCACACCATAGCTGATAGAGATTAGGTTCTTCAGTCAAGGCCATATACATACAGGAGCAAACCAATGGTGCTAAGGCTATGGGAAATTGATTTCTCGTTCAGTAGAGACATTTTAAGCACAGTACCAGTTTGAGTAAGATTTCCTGGGTTGCTAGTGGGTTATTGGTCGACTGAAGCTCTACGTAAAATGGCCAGTGTAGTGGGAAAGCCCCTATACACTGATAAATTTACTGCTCATTATGAGAAGATATCCTATGCTATGGTACTTGTGGAGGTAGATGCTGCATATCCTCTGCCAGATCAACTAGAGATAGAATTACCTTTTGGCCCAATGGTACAAACTATTGAATATGATTGGAAACCTGTCTTTTGTAATGACTGTTTGAAATTTGGGCATGATTCTATTGGTTGCTGGCACAATACAAAGTGTGATGAGGAGTTGGATACTAAGGAAGGGGAAAGACCAAGAAGGCAGAGGAGAAGAGGAAAGAAGCAAGTTAAAGCTGTTAAACAAGCATGGGTTGTGAAGAAGCCTGAAGTGAATGCAGAATCAGAACCACAGAAGGAAGTATACAAAAGAGGCCTAATCATGAGATTGAATGTCTGGAGAAGGATAGAGTGAGTATAGAGCCTACACAGCAGATTGCTTCTATGCCATGTCAGGCAAATGCTGGGACTAGCACACAGGAGAACATCTGTAGAAATCCAATGAATGAAGGAAATATTGACAAAGGGAAGGAAATTGCTGAAATAAGGCATGCTGGGAGAAGAGGACAACAGATAGATCCAGGTCCATCATGTCCCTTAAATTCCAACTCTCTATGCTTATTCTCACTTGGAACATTAGGGGTCTAAATCAGGCACATAAGTAGAAAGATGTAAAGGTCTTTTTAGCTACAAATAAAGTAGATGTAATGGGATGTATTGAAACCAGAGTTAAAGAACATAAGGCTGAGAAAATACAAAAAAAGATTGCCCAGAGATGGAATGTTTGCTACAATTATTCATATGCTGTGAATGGGAGAATTTGGATACTGTGGAGATCTCACATACAAGTACAGGTTACTCATACTACAGATCAGTTCATCCATTTCTTAGTAGAGGATACTAGCACTCAATTTAAAACAAATCTTAGTGTCATCTCCAGAATGATGGCCACCAAAGGGAGAGCCTATGGAGGGACCTTAGACAGATAAATGCACAGGCTCAGGAAACATGGCTGCTTAGTGGAGATTTTAACAATATTCTATCCTCTGAGGATAGAATAGGATCCCCTATAACTACTATTGAAACACAGGGATTTAAAGATGTAATTGATGCTTTACAGCTAACCCCTCTTAGAGCTAAAGGATGGCATTACACTTGGACAAACAAACAAGGTACTGGTTCAAGAGTATATAGTAAGATAGATTGGGCTTTGGGGAACTACTGGTGGATACAACAATATGGTCATGTAGAAGCAGATTTTATGAATCCATTAGTTTCTGATCATTCCCCTATCCTAATAAAATGTGGTAAGCAGAAGTTATTGCATCCTAAACCATTTAGACTATATACAAATGTCATGGAGCTTCCACAATTTCAGAGCATTCTACAACAAGTTTGGATTCAGAACTATGATGGAACACCTGTGCAACCGATTTGGTGCAAACTGAAGACTATGAAGACACTACTGAAGGACACTAATGCCTATATGGCTTCATACAAACAAAAGCTTGAGCAGGCAAGAGAAAAATTGGTTATTGTTCAGAACCAAATTCAGCAAAATCCTTTGGCACATGGCTTATTTGATCTAGAGAAAGACACTTTCGCTGACATTGAAAAATGGAGCAATGTTGAGGAACAAGTGATGAGACAGAAGTCCAAGGCTAGCTGGATTGAATGCGGGGATGCTAATACAAAATATTTTCATGCTCAGTGGAAGATTAGATCCAGCCAAAACAGCATAACATCCATATATACTGATACAGGAGTAAAGATAACAGATCCCAAATTAGTTGAGCAGGAATTCATTAGTGTGTTTCAATCTTTGATGGGAGATTGTGCTACTGAAATACCATGTACAAACACAACTGTAATTAAAGAAGGACCATGCTTAACTACATCACAACAAAGAAGTCTAATTCAGGATGTTACAAATGAGGAGATCACAAATGCAGTATGGGAGATGCCTAAAGACAATGCACCAAGGGTTGATGGGTTCCCTGTGGGGTTCTTTACCAGAAACTGGGAGACAGTGAAAAAGGATATATTTGCAGTTGTGAATTTTTTTTTCTACTAGTAACCTACCTGGAATGATCAACACTACAGCTATCACACTAGTACCTAAGGTACCAGCACCTTCAACAGTTAAGGATTATAGGCCTATTGCATATTGTACTACAGTATATAAGATCATATCCAAAGTCATTACAAGAAAGATCAAATCTGTTCTTGGTGGATTGATTGATCACTCTCAATCAACTTTCATTGAAGGGAGGAGTATAATGGACAACATTCTGCTAAGCCATGAATTGTTCAAAGGTTACTCCATAAAAGGTGTCTCTCCTGGATGTGTGATGGAGGTGGATCTGAGGAAAGCTTATGATACTCCGGAATGGAGTTTTTTCAGGCAAATGCTTATTGATCTGGGGTTTCCATTCAAGTTTATGCAATGGATAATGACATGTGTTACCATATTATCATATTTCTTGGTGCTAAATGGAGGACTAACAAAGCCTTTTAAAGGAAGGAGGGGGCATAGGCAAGGAGACCCAATGTCTCCATACTTGTTTGTTATTGCAATGGAATATCTACCTAGACAATTACACAAGAATGGAAACTTCAACTTTCATCCTAAGTGCAAGAAGTTGAGCAGCACATATATATGCTTTGCTGATGATCTCTTGATGTACTGCAGAGCTGATTTTGAGTCCATCAAGATCCTAAATGCTGCCTTCCATAGATTCTCGGTTGTCTCTAGTTTACAGGAAAATGTCAACAAAAGTGATATATACATAGCTGGAATTTCTCAAGCTGAAAAACAGGAAATCCTTGCTACATTGAGTTTCACTGAAGGAAAGCTTCTATTAATATATTTGGGGATTCGTTTAGATTCTAAGAAGTTAGCAGTCTATCAATATTTACCTCTTATTGAGAAGATAACAGCAAGAATCACATGCTGGTCAGCAAAGCTTCTATCTTATGCTGGTAGGTGTCAACCGATAAAGGCTGTTATTTTTGGCATACAAACCTATTGGGCGCAGTTATTTGTTTTTCCAAAGAATGCGATGAAAGCAATTGAAGCAATATGCAGAACATTCCTATGGACTGGTACTGCTACTATCTCAAAAAAGGCACTAGTAGCTTGGGAAAAGGTGTGCAGGCCAATAGCTGCTGGAGGACTCAATATATTAGACATAAAAGTATGGAACAAAGTAGAAATTATAAAAAATCTACGAGATATAACAAGGAAGAAGGACTGCCTATGGATAAGGTGGGTACACATCTTCTATATAAAGAACAGGAACTTGGAAACAATGGCTACCCCTAAGACAGCATCTTGGGTGGTGAGGAAGATACTAGAAAGTAGAAATCTGATCATGGAGCATCAACAACTCCAAGAAAACATACATAGCAGGCTACAGACAATGTGCAAGAATGCAAAATTTCAGATTAAGCAGATGTACTTGAAGATGATACCAGATTACCCCATTACCCCAGAGTTGAATGGAAGAGTTTGATGCTGCACACAAATATACATCTGAGATATAGATTCACCCTTTGGCTTGCAGCACAACAGAGGTTTGCTACAGTGGAAATATTATTGAAGATTGGAATTCAAGTTCTTGCAGCTTGTGCATTCTGTGGACATAGTCTTGAAACCTTTAGCCATTTGTTCTTTGAGTGCACAAACACAAAGAAATTATGGTCCAGACTATGCTTATGGCTGGGATGTAAGAGGAACATTGGAGGTTGGAAAGCAGAACTAAAATGGGCTTGCAAGAAAGCTAAGAGCAGAAGAGGTTCAAATGCTATAACCAGCTGTGTTTTTGCCATAACTGTTGCACTGATTTGAGGGAGAGAAACAGAATCAGATTTGATAAAGCTAAGTTTGATGAGCTTCAACTATGCAGAGAGATAGTGCCGCACATACATATCAGAGGGAAGAACATAGCTAAATGGAAGGAAGAATTGCAGTAGCTGGATTGGATTCCAAGATGAAACTAAAAATAGAAACTTTGAGGTAGTTGGCTAAACAAGTGTCTGTATTGTGAAATAATATAGGATAGATAGACACAAAGTGTTAAAGAGCAGAGTGTGATGTAAGTGGGAGTAGTCTGTCAAAGCTGCTCCTCGGACTCAATTGTACAAATTTTTGAGTATCAATAGAATATAATTTTAACTCAAAAAAAAAATTCTTTACACTATTATATATTGTCAATCTGCTTCTTATTCTTTTTTTTAAATATATGAATATGATGAAGTTCCTTGAGACAAACAAAGAAGCCACGCAGGACAACAAGATCAAGGTAAAGAGAGGGAGCCATCAGGCTCACAGTGATTTTTCTCGCTATTGAGTCCTTATTCACGTGTACTTTATTACCTATAGGTTATCATCCGTACTTTTATAATAATCATTAATCTTATGTCATCCATTAAAATTAAAATATATTTATGGATTTGAGTTTAATTACAGGATGAAACAACAGATTACGTTAGGATAAATATTATTCCTAGAAAAAGAAATGCTGATAACTAGTATGTTTTAAGTAAGTTGATCAAGACGGAGCTTATTCAAAAAATTATGCTCCGCATTATTCAAATAACAAAAAAGAAAGAAAAATTATAATTTTAAAATAAATTGAAAACTATAATAAAAACACGAAAATGAGAAACGTAGAGACATAATCAAAGATGAAGTAGAAATTAAAGACCGAAATCAGGAAATTTTCCTTGTGTATTGAATTGATTGTTCCCTTTGTATATATACAAATGTATTGAAAAAATATTTCACCAAAAAATAGGAATTTCGGCCAAATCCTATTTTTAAAAGTATTCGGTTAGTGATAATCAAGGAAATCAATATTCTTGCAATAAGAAAGGAAATCAGAATAACAAAGTAATTAGTAGAAAGCAAAAGTAAATAATTGTATTCCAATAATAATCAGAACGTGTCCATACAAATGACATTTCTTTTCCTTATATAACCATCTCTAAGTACAACGTCTTTTTCCTTTTATGATCAAGTCATTATGAGCATTAATGACATTAATGAAACGTTATAATTGATAATCGTAACTGTTTCGTGAAGATCCTGTAACGTTTATTATCATTCATGCTCATTAATTGAAGACCAATGAAGTTGTCCTTTATACCGTCTTGGTTCATTCCAGCGGTGTCTCTTCAAATCGCTAAAGAGACTCGAGATACCATTTCTTCTCGTCTCTTAGACGTTTTGCTCATACCTATTAAGTCTCACGTCTTTTTTTAATACTCTTCTCCAGCTGTCGCTTTTCTAGTGATCCACATGTCTTGCCATGTCAGCCATATAATTAATTCCACATGTAACATTTATTTTTCCTAATACAGATAGTCCCCCCACTTCCACATTACTAGAAATTGAATATTTGGGAAGTGGATCTCATTTAAGGCGGGAATTTTTGCCATCGTTTCTCACGTACTATTGTACCTTCTTATGAACTGATGCGTCGTATATCACTTCCATTAATACATGTGACACGTGGCAGTCGTCGATTGGCTCTGCAACTCTTCACCGGGTTTTAGGGCTTTTATGTGGCTGCATCAGTCACGAAGTGACAGTTTTCTTAATGATGTTTCCATCATTACCTTTCTTGCATGACGGTTGCTTCTGCATATAAATACATCCTTTGCCTTTGCTTTCACGAAAAACTTTTCTACAGTGTTCTTTATTCATAACTTGTTCTTGTTCTTCAATACGTTCTACTTATACAACTATGTCTTCTTCAAATCCTGATCCACGAAAAGTTCTCATCGTAGACGAACTTCCTCTTACTTCTGCTCCTGCCAGAAGTAGGATAGGTGGTAGGTTACGTAGTTTAGGGTCGGTTTTTGTGCGTAGTTCTTCTTCTCAACCCAGTCTTACTCCTCCATTTTCTTCTAGAACTAGGGCTTCTTTTTTCACATAGATCTTCTGCTAGAAATAGAGATTCGAGTGAACCGCTTCGTGAACCTACTATCGACGAGATTATTCCTGCTGAACTTTCCTTTGTCATAGATAGAGAATTAATTAAAAATCAGGTTACTTCCATGACTTCTTGGATCGCGCTGATGTTTACCCTCCCAGATCACTGAGGGTTTAATTCTGTTGTACGTAGAGATTGCCATTGGAAATTTGACTTCCCGATTCTGGTCCCTAATGAAAATCAAAGGATCACTTCCTTTAAATCTGGTTTTTCTTTTGTGTATACATATCCCTTCACATTAGGTTTTAGGCCACCTGTTAACCCAGTTATCATTGAATTTTGTCGTTTCTTTAATGTGTGTTTAGGACAGACTGGCCCTATTGTACGGAGGGCTGTGGCATGCCTTAGATATTTGTCAAATCTGGCTCAATTACCCTTCATCTTTTACCATCTGATTCATCTCAACTCTCCCAAATAATTCCGTCATGGGGTTTTTACTCTTGTGGCGAGAAGCAAGAAGGTTTTGGTTATCCCCGAAGACGACAAACATCATGGCTGGTACGCCCGATTTGTTGCCGCTCCTACTAGTGGGTTAGTAGGCGAAGAAAACATGCCCTTCCCTAAGAAGTGGAACTTTGCGCGTGAGTTTCACCTCTAATCTTTTATTTCTTTTTTTAAAAGAAGTTGTACTCTCGTAACTGTTTCACTTTTCTTTTTCGGCAACCATGGGAACTATTGAGGAAATTTCTGATTTCCGTGGTTGGGTATAAAAATTGTTAAAAGTTGCTCCAATGGAAGTAAGGTCCTGGAAATACCTTTCAAATAGGTTTGGATGGAAAATTAAGACTCACGATAACTTTCTCTTTCACTTTCTTCTTTGTTTTCATGTTTATCCTGGGACTTATTAACCCTTTTCTTTATTAAGGTTTCTCATTCGGGGTGTGAGTGCTGCATCAACACAACTTCGAGGCTCTCTCTATCAACTCAAGAGATAATCTTGAGTTCCTCATCAAAAAGAAAATCTGACAGACCACAAAACTCTGAAGATGAAGAGGAGCGGGATGAAGGCTCGTTAGTTCGTAAGCCATAAGCTAGAAGACGTGTCATTTCGGATGACGAAGCTACTCCTCCTCCTAGTTTCTTTCCTATGTTCGAGCCTGAGAGTGCTACTTTAGTGAGTTCTGATGAAGAGACGCCTGCAGCACCCCGTGACTCTACTGAATAGCTCTTTTCTCGTGGAATTGATGAAGAAAGCTTTGGCTTTATTTTTGAGGAAGCGCCTCTTGCCTCTTTTCCTATGTCTGCTCCAATTGAACCTTAGTTGCCCGTATCTGCTGCTGCTGCCACTACTCCTCCTGTGGCTATTTTGACTTTCTCGGCTGTTCCTACTGCCAATACTTCCCATGCTGAAATTGGTTCTCCTAGTAGCTGTAAGGCGATGAAACAAGTTACCATCGAGATTCTCGCAGATGGTAATTTTTTGAAGAAATCAGGCCAAGCTGACGTATGGCTGAAACCACTGATTGGCCCAGTTAAGAAGTCTAAATTGGAAAGTCACAGCTCTCTAACGGGGATGAACGATATTGTGCATTCATCTTTAAAGGTATATACCTTGTCTTTTTATTTTACATAATTTTTCTTTTACTAGTATCACATTCCACTCTTCTTTGTGTAGATCAATCCCATCGGTACGAGATGATGAAAAGGATTGTCCACACGGAGCAGTTGGTGAATGATTACCACATTGAGGCAGACAATTGGAAAGAGCGGTTCGAGAGTCTTCAACTTGGAATGGAAGTTTTAGAGGAAGAAAGTGTACCTTAGAGAAGCAAGTAAAAGTCATGGCAACGGAATAGCGGTTGAGAAAGCCTCATTAATCAGGCGGGCAAAGATAAGAATCTTCTTGAGTCTTCATTTGCTGAACAACTTTCCAGGCTTCTGAAGAAATTAGGAGCTTAAAGGATTTACTAAACCAAAAAGAAGCTTACTTTGGGGAGCTTGTTCAAATGCCATCACAAACTCAAGAAGATCATCGCGTATCTTCAGACAAGGTTAAAATTTTAGAGAGCTCCTTTGCCCTCCTACAGGCTTCTTATGATGCTTCCTTGAATGAGAAGGATGAATTAAGAGCTGAGGTTGAGCAATGGGAAGAAGACTACGAGGCCCTTAAAGATAAAGCCGCTATTGATGTTAGTTGGGCTTTTTTGAACACTCGCCTCGAAACATTAATTAAAATAGGCCGGGAAGGCTTTGACTTAGATGCTGTATACGGTAAAATCTGAAGGTCCAATTCCTCGTCATCGAGGCACCTCAGAGGATCATCTCGAAGGCTCGAGGCGACAAGGCTACGGTTGAGTTTCCTCCCTCGAGGTTCGTCGATGCTCGACCTTGGGACAGTGATGACCCCAGCTATGGTAGAGATGGGGAGTTCCCAAGGCGTGCAGCTAGAGCCGACAGAGTCCGTCGGGTTAGTCTGAGCCTGCATCATGGCAGTATCTAGCTGTCCCATCTCCATATCTTTGTAATTAATACATGTTTACTACATTGGGATTTCTCCTACTATATAAAAAGGATCCCTGTCATTTTATACACCATCTGATGCTCCAATTACTCCACATGAAATATAGAAGAACATTCTCTTTTCTCTCTAACTTACTATCTCGATATTGTTGCCTTTGTTATTATCTTCATACTTGTTCTTCATTTATTGCTTATCATTGGCCATAAAGAGCCTTCAGTGATTGTTTTATAACTGTTAGCCCTTCCCCGATTACCCTTAATAGCTCGAGCCCGAGCCTAGGGATCGACCTCGGACCCTGTATCGGTCAGTCCGAGGCCCCGATTGGCTTGCTCATCTGTTTGATTATAACTCTATTTTAGCTCGCATCTCGTATCTAACTTCATACATATAGCATCATCTGCTTAAACAACTAGCATAAAAATAGATCACGTATTTTTAGAGTCCCATCAACAAATTTAATTGTTATTACCATTTTCACGGTAAACAGTTTGGTAGTGATTATTTTCTTGCTGGTTTCATCACATAACGCAAGTTATCTTTCACACTTTTTCTTGTCCAAGATCTTCGGTTTCAGGTTAAAATGACTGATTCAGTAAACAACAATATTGAGAACCACGGAGAAAATGGTGTGGCTGCTCCAGGTGTTGGTGAGCCGCCATAAAATCCTGAGAACGCGCGAGGACCGATCCCGGCGGATGGAATCTCATGCGACGCTCGACACGTCGAGATAAGCTCCCACACTAACAGGAGCATACACTAAGGCGAGCAACAGGAAGCCCATAAAATCCAGGCTCGGAAAGAACGGGAAGTTAGCCTTCATGTTATTTTTGAAATGTTGTAGGCACAACAACTGGCTATTGCTCAGCTGCAGAGTCACCAGAAGACTCCTAGTATGGTAGCACCGGGGACAGCTCCCCCCGTCGAATAGGTACCGGAGAGGTCAAGCAATAATGGGTCGATAGCTGATCCCACCATCATAAAAATGCTCGAGGACCTCACCAAAAGGATCGAATCGCGCGAGAAACTAATAGCAACCAACGACAAGAAGGTCGAGACCTACAACTCCAGGGTCGACCAAATCCCGGGCGTACCCCCGGTCCTGAAAGGTGTGGATTCGAAAAAGTTCGTGCAAAGGCCGTTCCCTGAGGAAGCGGCTCCGAAACCCATTCCAAAGAAGTTCAGAATGCCTGAACTCCCAAAATACAATGGGACCTCATATCCAAATGAGCACGCTACTGCCTACACATGCACAGTGAAGGGCAACAACATAAAAGACGACAAGATCGAGTCCGTCTTACTAAAGAAGTTCGGAGAGACACTCTCGAAGGGGGCCATGATGTGGTATCACAACCTAGCTCCCAACTCCATAAACTCAGTCGCCATGCTGGCAGACTCCTTCATAAAGGCACATGCCGGTGCCATCAAAGTAGCAATGAGGAAATCTGACGTGTTCAAGATCAAGCAAAGGGAGAACGAGATGTTGCGAGAATTTGTATCTCGCTTCCAAACAGAACGAATGGAACTACCTCCGGTCTCCGACGACTGGGCAGTGCAAGCCTTCACTCAAGGCCTGATGAGCGGAGCTCAGTGGCCTCGAGGCAGCTGAAGAGAATCTGATCGAGTATCCCACCGTGACCTGGTCGGACATCCACAACCGATACCAGTCAAAGATCAGGGTCGAAGATGATCATCCGGGAGCCCCCTCGGGCTCAGTGTACCCAAGCAGGTGCTTAGCAAAGGTACCAAATCCAATCAAAGAATGGTATCAACCATACACCGAAGACAGGAGAAACGCCCCGAGGCGCAACCCACCTCGCAATGATCGGTTGGTCAATCGAGGACAGAATCCTCAGGGACTCATTAACAGAACCGGATTCGATGGAAACACGGGGCCAACAGGGGCACCGCGCTTATTAGAATAAAACTTCAACGTCGATGTGTCGGACATCGTATCAACCATACATCGAAGACAGGAGAAACGCCCCGAGGCGCAACCCACCTCGCAATGATCGGTTGGTCAATCGAGGACAGAATCCTCAGGGACTCATTAACAGAACCGGATTCGATGGAAACACGGGGCCAACAGGGGCACCACGCTTATTAGAATAAAACTTCAACGTCGATGTGTCGGACATCGTGTTCGCCATCAGCAAAATTAGGGATGCCAAATTGCCCAGGCCTGTACAGTCGGATCCTCCACAAAGGAACTATAACTGAGTATGCGAGTTCCACAACACGCACGGACACAGGACCGAAGATTGCCACCAGCTCTGAGAGGAAGTAGCCAGGCTACTCAATAAAGGTCACCTTCGAGAATTCTTAAGCGACCCGGCCAAAAATCAGTTCCGGGAAAGAGAGGCGGCCAAAAAAATGAAGCAAACGGACCACAACATGTTATCCACATGATCGTGAGTGGCGTCGACGATCCCCAAGAGCCCGTGATGAGAAAGACAGAAATATCCATCACTAGAGAAAAGCAAACTCGGGGGTACATACCCGAGGATGCCCTCACGTTCAGCGAGGAGGACTTCGAGACCTTGTCTCAACCTCATAATGACACACTGGTAATCTCTTTCTTTGTAAATACATTTCAAATAAAACATGTACTCGTGGATCCAGGTAGCTCGGCCAACATTATCAGGTCGAGAGTAATAGAGCAGCTCGGACTGCTTAACCAAATCGCACCTGCGGGGCTGACACGACCCAAAACGTCAGCGTGGCTGACACGACCCAAAACGTCAAATTTCATGTTATCGAAGGAGACATGAGGTACAATGCCTTGTTCGGACGACCGCGGATCCACTGCATGAGAGCAGTGCCATCCACCCTCCACCAAATGATGAAATTCCCAACAAAGGACGGGATTAAAACCGCCTGCGGGGAACAGCAAGCGGCAAGAGAAATATTTGCGGGTGCACGATGTGGCACTGACACCAATATCTCCACTCTCGAAAGAACCAAAGGGCAAGCAAACTACATCATCGACTAAGCCCGATTAAACACAGTGAAGGACCGTACGACGTCCTTATTACAAGCGACAAGGACATATCAGACCTCGAAACACCGACGGCGCATCCCACGCTAAGGTATAATCATCTCCCTTTTCATTTTATATTTCATAACTAATCCTCATGCAAGAATCCCCGGCCAGGAAAGTAAAAACATTCCTCAACAGGGAAAGGCCTACCCGAGGCCCTGTCTCGGCTCCGCTATGGCGTGCTGGTAACTTCTTTTCTTGTAAACATATTCCAAATCAGACATATGCTCGTGGATCCAGATAGATCGGCCAATATTATCAAGTCAAAGGTGATAGAGAAACTCGGACTGTCTAACCAAATTATGCCCGCCTTTTGAAGTCCCGAACGGACCCAGCTAGGCGAACAAAACAACAAAAGTGGAAACCGCCATACAAGTCAATATGGCCGGCGCGACCCGAAACACCAGTATCTCCACCCTCGAAGGAGCCAAAGGATTATCAAATGATAAAATAGCATAGCAAGCTATACTCTCGGCTTCTCCCGACTAAAAAAAGCAGGGAACCGTACCACGTCCTTATCATGAGCGACTGAAACACATCAGGGCTCGAAACATCGCCGGCACAGTCCACATCAAGGTATGACCGCCTCCTTTCTCTCTCAATTACATTCTACACTGACCTGAGTGCAGGTATCCGGTCGAAACGACCAAAGCACTCTCCAACTCGAAAGCCTTAGGTTTCTAAAGCATGCGTTGTACTCTTTTCCTTCGACCGGGTTTTTATCCCAAAAAGGGTTTTACCGGAAAGGTTACATCTACATGCTACCTAAGGAGGACTCAACAAGTATTCAAGGCTTCTTTTTGCGAACAACCTCGAATACTGGGGGGCATCCCCCCGGAAGGTCACTTACTCGGAGAAGCCAAGATACGCCGAATGGGGTCTCGATGGGAAAAACAATGTACCGGGCCAATCGGACGAACGGACCATGCCCGCATAGAAAAACCGAGCCCTCAACTGCAAAGACATGAATGCTCAAGCAATCAAAGAATAATTTTAAAAAGCATTTCACGCTTCAAAAGAGACTCGGTATTTTTGCAAAAACGGCTCCTCTGTCAAAAACGCCCCACACACTTGGGGACTGGCATCGACAACTTAAAACAATGCGACCCCCGGGTCGGAGTTCCAAACTCATAAGCCCTCAACGAGGCAACATCAAATTCACGAAATGGCTCCAAAGCCAAAAGCGCCCCGAGCACTCGGGGACTGGCGTCAAAAACTAAATGCTACCCAACCTCCGGGTCGGAAACTCCGAAATCATAAATCCTCAATTAGGCAACACCAAGTTTGCAAGTGATGGCTCCCGAGCCAAGAAGTTCTCGATAGCTCGGGGACTGCCGTCAATCGCCATCTCCATCGTAACGGCTCCCGAGCTGAGAAATCCTCGATAGCTCCGGGACTGCCGTCAATCGCCATCTCCATCGTAATGGCTCCCGATCCGAGAAATCCTTGATAGCCCGGGGACTGCCGTCAATCGCCATCTTCATCGTAATGGCTCCCGAGGTGAGAAATCCTTTATAACTCGGGGACTACCGTCAATTGCCATCGCTAATCGCCACTTATCAAAAAACCCGAGGCCATAAGACCCCAAGCAGGAACACTCGGTCTCGTAAGACCTACGCAAGGCAACAACGAAACTGTAAGACCTCAAGCAAGGCATGGACAATACTTGTACCAAGTATCCAAAACTGTAAGACCTCAAAGGCATGGAAAATTTGTAAGACCTTACTATAGGCATAAACTCGATCACGAAGTTTAGGCTACATATCGAACTTGTAAAACCCCTAAAAAGGCATACCCTCGATATAGACACCTAAACTACTTCACTCGGGACCAGAATGGCTCCGGCCAAGCACAAATGACTACGATCATACGGCTGTACCAGCCGAGCTAACGCGACTCGGGGACGCCCGACCGTCACTACAAAATCATAGGCCATTACTTCGAATCTACTTCGAAAAGAACCGGTTAAACAGGTTACCCTCGACATAGGCAAAAAGCGCTTCGACCATGTCAGCTCCAAATCACAGGCTTTAAGCTACTCAACCTCCGAGCCAAACCTCCCGAGGTGCTCGAACATCGCCGCAAACAACTTGAAATCGAGGTTATTCTCGAACCGACGACGCGTCAGGAAAAATCATTTCAAAAGTCCTTAACGAGAGGAAAATAAAGCCAATAAAAGGTCGCTTCGACCCAAAGCCTAAGAGCCATTGTCGCCAGCTCACACAAACATGAAAACTTGAGGGTTGATTGAGTTCTAGTCGAAACCCGACTCGGAGACTGAACCCAAAATAGTTAACTACATATGCCTCAGGGCAAAGCGTAAGAGCCATTGTCGCCAGCCTGATAAGCCTTAGGGCCACACACATGAAAGGTCACACCGACCGAGGGCGTAAGAGCCCCCGGGCCAGCCTATCGAGCCCCAGGGCCATACCACGAATCTAAGGATTCCCCTCAACTAAAAGACTAGTTCATCTAGCTCAAATCAGGGCAAAAGGAAATGTAGGAGAAACAAAACCACGAAGTCTCCCCTTTATACATACATGCAAAAAAATACAAGCTCCATTTACAACATACTATGAAAGTACCACGTACAGAATTAGAAAAGGAAATCTATACCCCCCTTTTTTGGGACTATGGCCCAGCGGCCCCATCCTCGCCATCCTCGGCAGCGGATAGACAGAATTTAGCATCGTACTCCTTCGCCTTTGCCTGCTTGATCTCTTCTGAGAGATCGAAACCTGTGGCATGAATTTCCTCGAGGGTTTCCCTTCGAGATCTACACTTCACGTACTCTTTATTACTACTCTCCTAGTCGGGAGCCTTCCTCAGCTCAGCTCGAGCATCAATAGCGCCCTTCAAATAGGCCGCCACTTTCCGGTCAGCCTTAGCGCTGCACGTTACAACCTCAGCCCGGGCATTCACAACCTCGGCCTTTGCCTCCAAAGCTCAGACTCAAGCCTTGTGATCATATTCGCTCGGACAGAATCGTTTGCAAGAGCGTTCCGGATTTGCACCTCGAGGGGAGAAGCCTTAGCCAAAGCACCCTCTTTGGTCGCAACTTGGGCATCTACCTGAGCCTCCAACTCGTTAAACCCATGTTTGACCTGGCCAACTTTGCCCCAAAGGTCGTTCCAGCTCCTCCGTTTTGCTCACCGACTGAAATATCAAAGTATTAACCTCCAAAAATGGAAGAGGGAGCACACATCGACACGAAATACAGGAATACCTATATTTCGAGACGGCTTTCAAAGTTCTGACTTCGATCCGCCTCGTTCTGCAACATTCTGCAGCCTGGCTTCACGACAAAGCAGCTCGGACTGGAGCTTGTCAAAAGCCTATGAAAGAAAAGGCTCGACAAGAGAGTAAAAATTGCAAAATCAACACAGGACGGCAAAAAACTCGCCTTGAAATAAAGCTGCTGAGCTTCTTCGAAGATCGAGTGCACATCTGCTACCCTGACTCCCTCAGCTCCGAAAGGGCCGACCCCGATCGGGGCACGATCGCTCGGTGCATATGATCTCAGGTTCCGAGTATCCCTCGAAGTACTTCCAACAAAAAAAGAGGATGACAGCGGAGGAGAAACCCCCATTCCAAAGCCAGAAATCATGGGCGTGACGGTCTCAGCCAATACTCCCACTTTGGGCCCCCGGTCCAGTTTCACCTCGCTTTGAGCACCGTCGCCCAACAAAGGTGTCTCTTGCTTTTTATTTTCATTCTTTAGCCCAGAAGCTAGCAACCCCTCCCCTCTCCAAAGGAGCACGACCTCACCTCAGAATGCTCCCCGATGCCTACAATAGCAGGGTTAGCACGCAGAAAGAGGATGTGCTTTTCCAGCTGAAAGAAGGGAAGGGAACAAATTGCGCGGCACATACCGTGATGTTTTGGCCTCCCATCTGTCCTTTGACAAAATTCGCCACTTACGCTCATTGTAAGTCGAGCAAGTCGCCAGCTTCCGAGCCTAGTCCGTCAGGTCGGGGACCTCACACGGCGTCCATGAAATTACTGCAGAAAAGGAAAGAAATGCGCATTTACAAAGCCTGTTTTTTCCATAAGCAAAACTACGAAGGTACGAATATACCACTTACGCGCAAAATTCCACTCCTCAGGGAATGGCCTAAACTCCACAGGAATAATATCGACAGTCTGTACTCGGACAGATCGGCCCATGCACTTCCGACCTTCGTCTTCCTCATCATCAACACTATCCATCAGAAAAGAAGATAGGCTCCAGGAAGCCATTAGCATCAGTGCGAATCCCGGGGTAGTACCCGACTTTGAAGATCTCCATAAAAAAGAAGTCTGGCTCCAAGAAGCCATTGGTATCATCGTCAGTCCTGAGATGGTTCCCGATCTTGGGGACCTCTCCAAAGGGCCGTTGATATCATTGCAAGACTCGTATGGGCCTGAGGTATCATCTAAATCAGGGTAAACCCTCATTCAGAATCTATCTACAGCGCCTTTAAGGCTATCTACATCAAGTTCAAAACATGTTTCCAGATGGCCCGAGTCATAGGTACGATACCATTAGTATGATATCATCACAGGAAGTCCAAAGAAATGGATGTCAAAATCATTTTTTATCGTTCCTCTCCAAGAAACGCGGGGACTATCTGTATACGCTAAAATCGGAAGGTCCAATTCCTCGTCATCGAGGCACCTTAGAGGATCATCTCGAAGGCTCGAGGCGATAAGGCTACGGTTGAGTTTACTTCCTCGAGGTTCGTCGACGCTCGACCTTGGGACAGTGATGACCCCGGCTATGGTAGAGATGGGGAGTTCCCAAGGTGTGTAGCTAGAGCCGAAAGAGTCCGTCAGGCTAGTCTGAGCCTGCATCATGGCAGTATCTAGCTGTCCCATCTCCATATCTTTGTAATTAATACATTTGTACTACATTGCGATTTCTCTTACTATATAAAGGGGATCCCTGTCATTTTATACACCATCTGATGCTCCAATTACTATCTCGATATTGTTGCCTTTGTTATTATCTTCATACTTGTTCTTCATTTATTGCTTATCATTGGCCATAAAGAGCCTTCATTGATTGTTTCATAAGTGTTAGCCCTTCCCTGATTATCCTTAATAGCTCGAACCCGAGCCCAGGGATCGACCTCGAGATATATAGCTGTTGACACCCAATTTTTCCTTATATATTTTAAATATACAAAATAACTTCAAAATGGTATATGTATGTATATATAAGTATATCCAAGTGTTTCATTACTTTTCCTCAAATTTAAAAGATTTTTAAATCTATTTATTCTCCTATTTTATCCAAAAAAAAAATCCAATTATTGCTTCCAAAATTATCATTTTGGTGATTCACTTATTGCACTTTTATATCTATACTAAAATATAGCCAAGGGAATTTTTGCACATTTTTACAAATTTATTTAGTATTTTTAAAGCTAAATTGCATATAATTATAATATTAGCCTCTTTTAAGATTTAACTGCGTTTATATTCATAAATTAAGTTCGGTATTTTTAAGTAATCAATTATGTGTCATAAATCATTTTAGTACCTTTAATTTATTTCCAGAAATTATTTTATTATTTTTATAAATCAAATGGGGAAAATGGCTATTTAAAATCTAGCCAGATTTCATTTCAATTATGGCCTAAATTCTACCCCAATTTACCCCAACCCAATTCCTACTCATACCCGACCCCAACCCAGTTAAACTGACCCATGCCCGGATCCCCACCTAACCCTTTAAATCTCAACCGTTGATCATTTAGATCAACGGCCATCGGCTGCCCTTTCCTAATTAAACCCAAAAGACCCCCCAAACCTAATTCATTATTCACAATCCGTCGCCCTTGAACTCTTCTTCTCTCCCAAATCCTCTCTACAACAACCCAAAACCCTAGCCGCCGCCACCTAATCCACCCTAATTCATGGCCTTTCGAGTCATCGGAGACCTATACCAGCCTTCCATGGCTTCTACGTGTTTAGTTATGTGGTCTCATGACCAGACTCTGAAGGGGCTTGGTCCAGTCTTTGCTCGATGACCTTTCTCCGGTCATCTCTGACCTTTCTCCGGCCAGCCATGACCATTCGAGTCAGACCTTTGACTCTCCTGTTTAGATCGGTAACTTTCGAAGCCTCTCTTTCCTTTTGTGAGTTCTTTTGAAACCCTAATCTCCAAGGCCTTTTCAACTTCTTTCAGGTTTACCTTAGATCCATGCTTGCTATGAGTTTTTAAACGCATTCTCGAAGCTTCTTTAATTTTGCTTTCAAAAAAAAAGAGACTCTTTATCTTCTCCGATTAGGGTTTTTCTTCTAAATTATTTGAAGCATCTTCTCTGATCTTAACGTGTTTCTGATTTTATTATGTTTTGCTCTTGTCGTTCTCCTATCTGAGTTTAGCATGTTAAAAAACCCTAATTTCTTTTGGGTTCATTCGAGTTTCTGAGACTATTTGCAAAGAATTTGTTTGATTTACTTGTTTACCATCTTCGAACTCGATTGATGTTGATAACCCTAATTTCTTTGGGTTCATTAGAGTTTCTGAAACTGTTTGCTAGTATTTGTTCGATTTATTTGTTGTTAAGCTTTCTACTGTTAAAGAGAAACCTATGTCTTTGGGTTTGAAACTGCTCGTTTGAATACCTGACTTGATTTGAAGTTCCTTTGTTTCAGCATCTCTTTTCTTTATGTAACTCCTCTGATTCTAGGTTCTTACTATCTTTGAAACTCGACTATGCTTAGAAACTCTAACTTTTCAGAAGGGTTTTCTCATCAATTGTTATGAGACCCTCTGCATGCTTCTGATACTCTATTTTTTCTTCACTATTGACTCAACATGACTTGACCTACTAGACTAGCATGCTTCGAATGTTTCTGAACTTTGTGCTACTATTGCATGCTGTTTCTTTTGCCAGTAGTTTGGCCTCACAAGTCTATTGTTTGTGCACTCTATTTATATGCTGAGGTTCCTTCTTTGATTGATTTTCAATCTTGGGACTGATTTCAAAACTTCTCTTTTTGTGGACTTCAATTTCACTCGCCTGTTAAAGTAATTGATCCCTTTCCTTATTTTGCCTTACTGAATCTTTTTTCCCAAAATAAGTGTATCTCTGTACTTGGACTCGATTGCTTACTTAATGTTTTACTACTTCTTTTTATGGTAATAATCAGTCTGCCTACAAACTGATTTTCTTTCCTTCTTTTGAACTTGTTAGCCCCGTTAAACAAGTGATTCCTCAATTAAGGGGGAATCACTTGGTTAATTGATTCTGACTATTGATTGTTTCCATATTTGTATTGAACTTTACTTATTGCCTTATTTCTCACATGTTTTCAAAAACTATAAAAACCCACCTCTTTTTCTTTGAAAGAGACGAAAAAAAATGACAAGGAATAAAACACTTGAGTTCAGACACACACTCCACTAAAATCTGTCTATTTTCTCCGTTGCTACTTGTGATGCTGCCTTACCTAGCTGGCTGAAAGCCATGGCTAGGCTGTGGGAAGCTTGCTTACTTTTTCTCTGCATTTGCATCTTTACTGGTATGTTCTAACTAATATCCAGCATCAACAACATGTTTCTTTACTATTTCATGCACCCTTGCTTGTTTCCTGTTTGTATTTAATCAAATTCCATTGTTAAGCATGCTGTAATCTGCCCTTTCTATTCTGAATTAATGTTTTTTTTATAAATTCTGTCACTTATTATGGCTTATGAGTCCTAAACCCCCATATCCCCTATGTGTTTGGTATCTTTGGTTGGTTTTGGGCATAAGAGCATTGGACATTATTGTGCATGAACCAAACCTGATCCCCCTGGGATCATAACCTCCATATCCCCTCTATGTGTTGTGTGTTCTGATTGGTTTATAGGCATGCCAGCACCTTCTATTACTGTGCATGCCCAAATCGGATCCCTGCCTAAGGATATATGCTATCTTGCAATGTATTCCCAAACCTTTGACCCCCTTTGTATGAAATTATTAACTCTGTGCTTTACTATTATTGTTTTCCCATCATCCCTTACCCCCTTCCTTTCTCCCCTCAGTTTTTTTAAATCTCTATTCCTGCACTTCCACCATATTCTTAGACATGAGTTCTGCCCCTCTTGTGTGAGCCTTGCCTTGGGATCCATGAGCTCCCTCTGTACTTGGAGACATAAGGGCTGGCCCTTCCACACTGCACTCATCTCTATCTGGTTCTATGAACCTGGGTGTAAGCACTGCCCGGGGTCCCTTAAGACCCTTAGGGAACTNCCCTCCCCCCTCCCCCACTCCCCCCTCCCCCCCCCCCCCCCCCCGAAACCTTCGGAAACTGGGGCAGAACTTTTGAGGAGGACCCTCAAAATTCTGAAGCAATTTCAGCCGAATCATCGCAAGCAACAGTCAGAAGCACCAACCCATTAAATTGGGGCAGAGTCGTCGGTTCATCTAAAAAGTTATTCTTAATTATATACTTATGTCATATTTTTACGAAATCATGCATGTTTATTACTGAAATTGCCTTATTTAGCAACGCTACCCCAGTGATACATACAGTATCACCAGATCGAAGCCACAGGTCAAGTAGAGCCAGTAGGGATACGAACTAACCTTCCCCCTTTTACAAAACTCACGATTTTCTTGGATGCAGGCACTCGGATTGCGAAATCATCAAACATACTATACACTCACGAGACAAACATTGTTAAGGAATACAACTCTCAAGACTGTTCCACTTACCCACATTTGCTATCCACACACACCAGCGACATTCCGTGTGTCATAATGTCCCTAACGGTCACAATATCGCAATCTGCTATCAGCTAAGAAAGCTCCATTACCATTCGCCGTTTTATTTCTTGCATAGGGCTACTATTATGCCTTCCGAAATGCTGTCTCCATCTGCATTTCTGCATTGCATAAGGCTACCATTCTGCCTTCCGAGACTAAACGCTGTCTCCATCTGCATCTTCTGCATCTGCATGGCTGAAATATCGCCTCATACTACATCTGTATGTTTGAAAGATCGCCTCATACTGCATCTGCATGGCTGAAAGATTGCCTCATACTGCATTGCATGGCTGAAAGATCGCCACATACTGCATCTGCATGGCTGAAAGATCGCCTCATACTGCATTGCATGGCTGAAAGATCGCCTCATACTGCATCTGCACGGCTGAAAGATCGCCACATTGCACGGCTGAAAGATCGCCACATGGCACGGCTGAAAGATCGCCATATGCTACTGCATCCTTCATGGGCTGAAATATCGCCAAATTATCCAAAGGCGTTCGTTCGGAGGCACCATCCTCATAGCCCGAGAACACCATGTCATGGCATGTGGATCCCTTTCAATCTTTTGCATATCATTATTCAAAGGCATCATGGTTCGGAGGCATCATTTTCATAGCCCGAGAGCATCATTTCATAGCCTGCGAATCCTTTATTACACGCTTCGTGGCCCAGGACGTCATGGTCTAAGGACGTTATCCTAACCGTTCGAAGACAACATTTATCGTCCAACGGTAACTTGCATCATGTCTAATTTTATGCAAAATATACGCTTGTATTGTTTCTATTTGCAGGTAAAACCGGCATGCAACAGCCGTCCCGGTAGGAGCTCGCTCCAGTGCCCGCAGCCACATTGAACCTGACCATTCCAGTAAGCCACTCACTCGACCAACCTAAAATATTGCGTCCGTTCTTAGAAAATACCCCTCGGCATACTGCGCAGACGGATTCTGAACTACATATGGCCTGATTCCTGTAAAACCAGGGATATGTAGGTAGTTCAGAATCCAGGGTGCGACCTGAACCTCTCCCAAACCGTTTCGCTCGGTCAAAATTGGCCATCATATCTTTACCCGAAAGTTCTTTCATCATTCCCGGGAAAAGAGGGGCAGCTGTTGACACCCAACTTTTCCCTATATATTTTCAATATGCAAAATAACTTCAAAATGGTATATGTATGTATATATAAGTATATCCAAGTGTTTCATTACTTTTCCTCAATTTAAAAAGATTTTTAAATCTATTTATTCTCCTATTTTGTCCATAAAAATCCAATTATTGCTTCTAAAATTATCATTTTGGTGATTCACTTATTGCACTTTTATATCTATACTAAAATATAGCCAAGTGAATTTTCGCACATTTTTACAAATTTGTTTAGTATTATTAAAGCTAAATTGCATTTAATTGCAATATTAGCCTCTTTTAAGATTTAACTGCGTTTATATTCATAAAATTAAGTTCAGTATTTTTAAATAATTAATTATGTGTCATAAATCATTTTAGTACCTTTAATGTATTTTCAGAAATTATTTTATTATTTTTATAAATCAAATGGGGAAAATGGCTATTTAAAATCTAGCCAGATTTCATTTCAATTATGGCCTAAATTCTACCCCAATTTACCCCAACCCAATTCCTACCATACCCGACCCCAACCCAGTTAAACTGACCCATGCCCGGATCCCCACCTAACCCTTTAAATCTCAACCGTTGATCATTTAGATCAACGGCCATCGGCTGCCCTTTCCTAATTAAACCCAAAAGACCCCCCAAACCTAATTAATTATTCACAATCCGCCGCCCTTAAACTCTTCTTCTCTCCCAAATCCCCTCTACAACAACCCCAAACCCTAGCCGCCGCCGCCCTAATCCACCTTAATCCATGGCCTTTCGAGGTCATCGGAGACTTGTACCAGCCTTCCATGGCTTCTACGTGTTTAGTTCTGTGGTCTCATGACCAGAATCTAAAGGGGCTTGGTCTAGTCTTTGCTCGATGACCTTTCTCCGTTCATCTCTGACCTTTCTCCAGCCAACCATGGACATTCGAGTCAGATCTTTGACTCTCCTGTTTAGATCGGTAACTTTCGAAGCCTCTCTCACCTTTTTTGGGTTCTTCTGAAACCCTAATCTCTAAGGCCTTTTCGACTTCTTTCAGGTTTACCTTAGAACCATGCTTGCTATGAGTTTTTAAACGCATTCTCGAAGCTTCTTTAATTTTGCTTTCAAAAAAAAGAGACTCTTCATCTTCTCCGATTAGGGTTTTTCTTCTAAATTATTTGAAGCATCTTCTCTGATCTTAACGTGTTTCTGATTTTATTATGTTTTTCTCTTGTCGTTCTCTTATCTGAGTTTAGCATGTTAAAAACCCTAATTTCTTTTGTGTTCATTCGAGTTTCTGAGACTATTTGCTAAGTATTTATTTGATTTAATTGTTTACCATCTTCGAACTCGATTGATGTTGAAACCCCTAATTTCTTTGGGTTCATTCGAGTTTCTGAAACTGTTTGCTAGTATTTGTTTGATTTATTTGTTGTTAAGCTTGCTACTATTAAAGAAAAACCTATGTCTTTGGGTTTGAAACTGCTCGTTTGAATACCTGACTTGATTTGAAGTTCCTTTGTTTCATCATCTCTTTTCTTTATGTGACTCCTCTGATTCTGGGTTCTTACTATCTTTGAAACTCGACTATGCTTAGAAACCCTAACTTTTTCAGAAGGGTTTTCTCATCTGTTATTATGAGACCCTCTGCATGCTTCTGATACTCTATTTTTTCTTCACTATTGACTCAACATGACTTGACCTACTAGACTAGCATGCTTCGAATGTTTGCTGGACTTTGTGCTACTATTGCATGCTATTTCTTTTGCCAATAGTTTGGTCTCACATTTCGATTGTTTGTGCACTCTATTTATATGCCGAGGTTTCTTCTCTGATTGATTTTCAATCTTGGGACTGATTTCAAAACTTCTCTTTTTGTGGACTCTAATTTCACTCGCCTGTTAAAGTAATTGATCCCTTTCCTTATTTTGCCTTACTGAATCTTTTTCCCAAAATAAGTGTATCTCTGTACTTGGACTCGATTGCTTACTGAATGTTTTACTACTTATTTTTATGGTAATAATCAGTCTGCCTACAAACTGATTTTCTTTCCTTCTTTTGAACCTATTAGTCCCGTTAAACAAGTGATTCCTAAATTAAGGGGAAATCACTTGGTTGATTGATTCTGACTATTGATTGTTTCCATATTTGTATTGAACTTTACTTATTGCCTTATTTCTCACATGTTTTCAAAAACTATAAAACCCACCTCCTTTTCTTTCAAAAGGGACAAAAAAAAGACAAGGAATAAAACACTTGAGTTCAGACATACACTCCACTAAAATCTCTCTCTTTTCTCTGTTGCTACTTGTGGTCCTAGCCGGCTGAAAGCCAAGGCTAGGCTGTAGGAAGCTTGCTTACTTTTTCTTTGCATTTGCATCTTTACTGGTATGTTCTAGCTAATTTTCAGCATGAACAACAACATGTTTCTTTACTATTTCCTGCACCCTTGCTTGTTTCCTGTTTGTATTTAATCAAATTCCATTGTTAAGCATGCTGTAATCTGCCCTTTCTATTCTGAATTAATGTTTTTTTATAAATTCTGTCACTTATTATGGCTTATGAGTCCTAAACCCCCATATCCCCTATGTGTTTGGTATCTTTGGTTGGTTTGGGGCATGAGAGCATTGGACATTGTTGTGCATGAACCAAACCTGATCCCCCTGGGATCATAACCTCCATATCCCCTCTATACGTTGTGTGTTCTGATTGGTTTATAGGCATGCCAGCACCTTCTATTACTGTGCATGCCCAAATCGGATCCCTGCCTAAGGATATATGCTATCTTGCAATGTATTCCCAAACCCCCGACCCCCTTTGTATGAAATTATTAACTCTGTGCTTTACTATTATTGTTTTCCCATCATCCCTTACCCCTTTCCTTTCTCCCCTCAGCTTTTTTAAATCTCTATTCCTGCACTTCCACCATATTCTTAGACATGAGTTCTGCCCCTCTTGTGTGAGCCTTGCCTTGGAATCCATGAGCTCCCTCTGTACTTGGACACATAAGGGCTGGCCCTTCCACACTGTACTCATCTCTATCTGGTTCTATGAACCAGGGTGTAAGCACTGCCCGGGGTCCCTTAAGACCCTTAGAGAACTTTGACGCACCCAGGTTTGAGAAAGTGTTTGAAGCAAGTGGTATTTGAGGCGTTTTGTTCAATAACTCAAAGAGGAAGTCAGAATCAGGCTTCCTATGGTTGTATTTTCCTTTTTTTTTTTATTTTTCTTGATGTAATTCAGCAACTGGTCTGTAATAATTTATAATAAACATTTGGGGTCGGCTAGTGGAAAATGGATGGGTAGTTATGCATGCTCAAGGGTATAAAACATGCCCATAGGATTTGTGTTCCGAATGATTCAATTCTGCATTTAGAAAGCATGTCTATAGGACTCATTTTAAATTCTGCATTTAGACACCTTGTCTATAGGACTCATTTTAAATTCTGCATGTTTAATTCTGCATTTAGATGCCATGTCTATAGGATTCATTTTAAATTCTGCATGTTCAATTCTGCATTTAGACGCCATGCCTATAAGACTCATTTTAAACTCTGCATGTTCAATTTTGCATTTAGACACCATGTCTATAGGACTCATTTTAAATTTTGCATGTTCAATTCTTCATTTAGACACCATGTCTATAAGATTTACCTTAAATTCTACATGTTCGTTACCACACTTAGACACCATGTTTTTTTTTGATCTAAACGGCTATAAGCAGATATCATGTTCATAATATTAAAATCAGTATTTTATAGAGATCATGCCTATAGGAATTCCCAAGTAAAATTCTGCTTGTTTCCATTTCGCGTAGATATCATGTCTATTGGAATTAAAGTCAGCAATAATGGATATCATTGTCTATAAAATCTGAAACCAGTTTAGCTTGTAATCAGCTTAACTCATACTGTTCTGAACCAGTTTTAAACAACTTACCCTCCTTTTATTAACACGGTTTAGCAAGCATGCCTATAGGATCTCGAATCGCTCGTTTTAAATTTGCTACTGCTTTGCCACACTTTAAATTACTAATAGAGACTATGCTCATAAGATCTCACCCAAACACTTAGGCAAACCTTAGGTAATAACAACAAATAAAACTGAGCCCGCTTCTGTTAAGTAGTAATTGCTACAACTAGAAGGCAGGCCTGATTCAGACTTCGTATCTGAGTTATGTAATAAATTGGTCTGCTTCAACAGCTTAAACTCCCCTTTTGCATTAGTATTTTTAGATTCAGACTTTTGATTGTTGTTTAAGTCATGCTATTTGGTTGCTTTTCTTGAGGAGGTATACATGAGCCTTCAGTGTTTTCGTGCTTTCCCTTTTAACGTGTTGTCCTATTTGTTTTGTATGTCGCCTTAGCTTTTTCACCTTTGAAACCTCAAAGTCAGCCTAATATCCTTCCCCTTTAGGATTTGTAGTCCTAAGTGCCTCAGGGACTGATAGGAATGGGACGGGTAATAGCATGCAATAGTGGTCGAGATCAATCCGCGCTTTAGTACCTTAACGGGGTGGGAAGGGTAGATATGGATATGATGACCAGTGCGCTAATACCACGTGTAGCCCCTCTTTTGAGGAGTGATTACTGGTTATTGCATTGATGTGATCCATATTATAAATAAACCTAGGACCCCCTCCCCTCTCTTTCTTTGCCTTTAAAGCATTTTGACTTCTTTTAAAAAAAATCAGCTTTTTTTTTTAATAATTGCTCTATTTTACTTCCAAGCGTTTGTGTATTAAAATCCCCTCTTACTTGAGCCTTATCTTCTTACATGTTAATTGCACCAAATTCACAAAGAACAATCTGGCCGGGAACCACACTAGTGGATCCTGAGGGGTGCCTCACGCCTTCCCCTTAGGATAATTTCAAGCCCTTACCCTATCTCTGGTTATCAAACAACTTAGTAGTGAACCTTGTAGGTGTCCTAATGCACCATAAATCATTAGGTGGCGATTCTTCAAATGCAAAACCCAGTTCCCAAAAGGAACGAGTTGCCCTATACCCAAATGACCCGATTTTCCCTATGCAATGAGGGAAAAAAGGGGGCGCGACGGCATGGCGACTCTGTTGGGGAGTTTTAGGCTTTTACCACTTCATATTATTCTTGTGAATTTGTACCTCTCTCTATGCGCAATTATCTGTTTAATTTCCTCTAGCATTTAATTTCTTCATTAAAAACAAAACTGACATGTCTCCCTTGTTTTCTTTCCTTTATTGCTTTAAATTATGAAACTGCTATATTTATCGCTTCCTTAATGTGCAAATACATGTCAACATGATTTCTTTTTAATTATTGCATAATCATGCTCAACATCATACTCCACTCGTGCCAAAACAAATACTATAACAACGCTTATAATGAGTGGTTGCGCTCTTCCTATATCATTACCCCCTAAATTCGGAACGACATATTTGCGGTAAAACCAGTCGATCAACGGTGTAGTCGACGGTTCCGTGCCTTCCCCCCTTGAGTTGTCCGCTCAAGGGTATCAGTCTAAAACCCCATAGAAACCTTACTCTATTTAAATTGTGCATGCATCATGGTCAAACCTAGCCGGGTCAGTTATGTTGTCCACATAATGATCCTTTAAGATAGCCCTGTCCAAAGTCCACTGGGTTTCCCTAAACCCAACCGGACATAATCACGTTCTGTGCATTTATTTGGAGAACTAAATGCCTAATGTTAATTGTTGATGTTAAATAGTCGAGTCTGGTGGGGGTAGGGTCTAACCCTTCTGTTTTGCAGATAATGAGGCACGAAATCCCCAGATTCGGCATGGTTACCAACATCCACCCAAGACTGCTAAGCTGGTGGAAAGATCTTCACTCTAGTGATCAAACTCTCGTCCGAAAATATCTAGGAAATCTACCTTCCCCCTTGGAGACCCAACACAATAACAAGATCATAAAAGCTGCCACACTGTTTTGGGATTGTGAATGAGCTGTGTTCCGCTTTGGGGACATCGAAATGACACCCTTGCTAGAGGAAATAGGAGGATTGGCCGGTTTGGTGTGGGAAACTCCGGGTTTTCTAATGCCTGAGAACCGCAAAGGTAGAGTTTCCTTAAAATGATGGGTTTGAAGAAGAATCCAGATTTAACGTGCTTAAAGGTTTCATACATTCCTTTTGATTACTTGTATGAAAGGTACGGTCACAGCAAATCTTACCGTACCTACTCTGGCGAATTTGCCATCACATCTTTGGGACATATCCATCGCAGAGTTTTCGTCTTCATGTTCTATTTCCTGGGGTTGGTCGTGTTTCCAATGAAGAAAGCAAGGATCCACACCAGGCTGGCTATGGTAACCAAAACCCTAATGGAAGGGATTGATGGGCAGGCATTCAGCAATTTACCCATGATTATCGCAGACATATACCGAGCTTTGGAGAAGTGTCAGCGAGGAGCAAAACACTTTGAAGGTTGCAATCTATTACTCCAACTCTGGCTCATGGAACATCTCCAGAGAGGCGAATATCGACAAGAAATCCAACGTAGGGACTGGGATGATCACATCGCTTTCCATCACCGAATGAATTACATCCCCGACATGTTTGCTCAGCCAGAGGATGCTAAAGGATGGGTCGAACTATTTGATAATTTAACCGAGGAACAAATTCAGTGGATGTTCGAATGGTTTCCAATGGAGGAATTCATTGCCCGATCAAGAGACGCACCTTTCCTAATATTGATTGGTCTCAGGGGGACACACCCTTACGTCCCGCTTTGTGTTATGAGGCAAGCTGGTAGGAAGTAGGCTATACCCAGGGTCGACAAGATGAGTCATTTTCGAGCTGACTTCCAAGAGGATGATAGTCCTTACAAGTGCCAGGCACAACATATGTGGCACTGCAAGATCATAATGGAAGGACATGGCTGTCAGTGCCAACAAGATACTTGGAGCGAGGCATAGTGGAGTTGGAGAGAAAGTTTCTCAAGAGGGTTGAAGATTGCAAAAATGCTGAAGGAACCGAAGGTGGATATCTGGCCAGGGCCTACCTATTGCTGGGACTTCGCGAGTTGGGGAAGCTGTTCGACGGAGCAAACGAAGCCGAATCTGGGGAGGGTCCTTCTGGGACCAAATAGATAGGAGTTTATCTTTCCGCTTTATAAAATGTAATGAGGCCAATGGCCATTAGTGATTTCATTTCTTGTTTATTTAGTGTCGTTTTGGGATTCATCTATGTTTTATCAATAAAATGAAGCATTCAGCATTCTATGTTCTCCAAATCAACTTGTTGTTAGGCCTACCTCGAGCACAAAGAGGTCCCCAAATTAGGACACGATTTACATTCCCGCACTATGTGTTTACATATTGCAATACTTCCTATAATCCTCACTAACTTGGTTACATTTTTGTTTTATTTTTGTTTTGTTATTCCCCTTCCCCAAAGGTTAGTACGTGCACTATGGCAACATCATCCTATTCCACGAGATCCAGGGGCCCTCCACCCACTCCTCCTCTTAGTCCTATAAAAAACAAGAACAAAGGCAAGATGGAAGATTTGAACAACGTCAGAAAGAAGAATTCAACTGAACGGGTAGAGGTCACTAATGGTCATGGTACTCAGGAAAATGTATCCCAGCTTGAACAAAAATTGCTAAAGTTCCAGGAAGAGCTCGACCAGGTTCGAAATCTGGCAAGCTTGTCATTCTCGCTCAGCACCCCAGATATCACCTTTCCCAATACTCAAAACCCTACACATCCTCAAAATATCCCGAAGCAACAGAATCATCCCACTCCTCATACTATTCCGCCAAAAACCCTATGCAACACCTGCCATAACTCAAATAACACCCCGTTACTTCTCCCAGAACTCCAAAACTCCACCAATGACCACTTCCACACCCACTATGACACTCCCATCTACATGGAGACCATGCCACTCTACACCCAACCCATCTCAGGCACACCCAAGTCTGATGATAAAGACTTGCTCATCAGGATCCTGGCTGAAGAAATTAAGACATTGACTAGCCGGATTCAGGGTGTTGAAGGAAACAAGGGAATTGAGGGGCTGAATTATGAAGATCTCTGCATTCAGCCCGATGTCGAACTTTCCGAGGGGTACAAACCTCCAAAGTTCGAGATGTTTAATGGTACAGGCGATCCAAGGGTCCATTTGAGGACGTGTTGTGACAATCTGGTTGGGGTAGGGAAAGACGAGAGAATCTGCATGAAGCTGTTCATGAGGAGCCTAAAAGGAGATGCGCTTTCTTGGTACATCAGCTAAGATCCAAAGAAATGGTCAAGTTGGGTAGGCATGGCGTCCAATTTCATGGACAGGTTCAGGTTTAACACAGAGAATGCGCCGAATGTGATCTATATTCAAAATCTAAAGAAGAATCCCACCGAAACATTTCACGAGTATGCTACTCGCTGGAGGTCCGAAGCTGCTAAGGTCAGACCTGCCTTAGAGGAGGAACAGATGAACAAATTCTTTGTCCGGGCCTAAGACCCGCAATACTATGAACGACTAATGATGATCGGGAGCCACAAATTTTCTGACATTATCAAACTGGGGGAACGAATCGAAGAAGGCATTAAGAGCGGTATGGTTACAAAATTTGAGGCCTTGCAAGCTACAAATAAGGCCTTACAGTCCGGTGTGTGTCCAAAAAGAGGGACGTAGAAGCCGTGATGGTTGCATAAAGGACCAAATCTCCTATCAAGTATCAAACCTACCCAACACCTCCACTCACATATCCGCCCACTATCAGTCACCTCCTGCCTGTCGGAACTTCCCTTGACCCCGACCAAATTTTGACCGCAGGCCTCTCAAACAATATACAGCCATTGATGAACCCATTGACCGACTATATGAGAGACTCAAAGCCGCCGGTTATGTGACCCGCATCCCTGCTACAACCCCTGAGAACCCTTCTCAGTGGGTTAACCCAAACAAATCCTGTGCATACCACTCCGGCATGAAAGGGCACACCATCGACGAATGTCGTTCCTTGAAAGACAAGATCCAATCTCTGATCGATAATAAGGTTATTGTGGCAAAGGAACCCACCCCAAATATCCACAACAACCCTCTACCGGACCATAAGGGCGGGGGTATTCACATGATTGAAGTGGAGGATGATTGGGATCTCGAGGGATCCATCGAGTTGATCGCAGAAGGCGATGATGCGAAGAAGCCAGCAGTTACTCTCAAACCCATCATAGTCCAGATCCAACCGTCCGAGGTCACTGAGGTAGATGTGTCTATCCCTCTTGAGTTTGAGGCAGCGCCATCGGCAAAAATCCAACACCGTTTGAGGTTACAGTTTTGCCACCCAAGGAATATTTCCCATTTGAAGTGAAGTTAGCCGCACCGATTCCAGTGGCGATGACCACCGTGCCGCCATTCCATACAAAAGCTATACCTTGGGATTATACAACCGAGGCTAGGAGGAAAGGCAAAGTCAGGTTCGAGGAGACTATTGCAGCACAGGGTATGACAAGGACTGGAAGAGTCTATACCCCGAAACACTTAGCTGAGTCTAGTAAGCAAGCTTCCAACCGACCACTCATTATTGAAACAGGTCCAGATGACCTTTGGAGGAAGATACAGGCCAAGGAGTATTCGGTCATCGACCAGCTATACAAAACACCAGCGCAGATATCTATCCTCTCATTGCTGCAGAATTCCAAGACACACAAAAATGCTCTGTTGAAGGTGCTGAGTGAAGCCTATGTGCCAAGAAACATCACTGGCGGGGAAATGGCTAATATGGTGGGACAGGTATTAGAGAGCCATAAAATCACCTTCTATAAGGACGAGCTGCCACCTGAAGGGATGGGTCACAACAGCGCCCTGCACATCACCGTGCAATACGAGGACTATTTCATCACCAGGATCCTGGTCGACAGGGTTTCCAGCCTTAACATCTGTCCTCTGGTAACACTCAAGAAGCTGGGTAAAGGACTGCATGAGATAAAAGAAGGAGCAAATGTGAAAGCTTTTGACGGGTCTTAGAGGTCGACCATCGGTGAGATTAGCCTGTGTCTGCAGATGGGACCAACCTGGTTCGAGGTCGACTTTCAAATGATAGATGTGCGAGCATCCTACAACCTGCTGCTAGGGCGACCCTGGATTCATGCTGCGAGCACTGTAGCTTCAATGCTGCATCAGGCCGTGAAATTTGAATGGAATCACCAGGAAGTGATCATTCACGATGACGGCAGCAATCCTATATACAATTGTCAGACCATTCCGGCGATAGGGGAAAGAAGAAAGCTAGGTGGAGAGACCTACCACAACATCGAGCGGGTCAATGCTGTCGACAAAGACAAGTGGTGGGATAACAAGATCGAGAGTATATTGAATTGGAGTGGGTACGAGCCTTGCAAAGGACTCAGAAAAAACCTCTAAGCAATAGCTAAACCCATAACACTCAAGAAGCATGGCACCACTTTCGGCTTGGGGTACGAATACACTTGAGAAGAGTTCAACAACCGGTCGCCGCCATGGCGTGGTCCTTACTACCCATTGGAGCAGCTGATACCGCATTTAGAACAGACTTTCCAACAGGCTGACGTCGTCTACGGGACGGGCGAAGAAGAGGCGCTCGCAGCAGTGAAAAACTTATTTTTAGAGGACAATGATATGGATTGCCGTGTTATCCTTGAGTAGGAGGGGGAGGAAGGTCCTTCCATACAGGCTATCAGGACAACTAGAGCCCGGCGAGCCTCGGGGTAGCAAGGCTAAAACAAGCATCATGCACTGTTTTTTATTTACTAGATGATTTTCTTTTCGCATTTTTTCCCGCAATAATATCTTCAATGTTCAAAACAATTATGGAATTTATCAAAGCATTTTGACTTTTCTTATAAATCAACACTCATTATTATTTTTCTCTCATTGCTTTACTTATACAACATTACTATTACTTATCTTGATGAACCAATGACTGTGACATGCAATGAGATAACGCAACAAGCAGACATTGATTCAGAGGAAGATGACATACCAGAGGAGATTGTCAAAGAAGTGGAGAACTTTGAGAATAGACCTAAGTCCAACCTGGACGAGACAGAAATTGTTAACCTGGGAGATGCAGAAAACGTCAAGGAAACACGAATCAGCATTCACTTGTCGCCGTCAGAAAAGAAGGAATACACAGAATTTCTAAAGGAATATGAGGACATATTCGCCTGGTCATATAATGACATGACTGGTCTGAGTACGTCTATTGTGGCTCACAAACTGCCAACCGATCCGACAAGTCCGCCGGTAAAGCAAAAGCTCAGAAAATTCAAGCCTGATATGAGTTTGAAAATCAAAGAAGAAGTCACTAAGCAAGTCAAAGCTAAGGTTCTCAGGGTAGTAGAATACCCGACGTGGTTAGCCAACATAGTTCCAGTGCCAAAGAAGGACGGGAAGGTCAGAGTCTGTGTCGACTACCGGGATCTCAACAGGGCCAGTCCAAAAGACGACTTCCCTTTGCCAAACATTCATATCCTGATTGACATCTGCGCCAAGCATGAACTATAGTCATTCATGGATTGTTTCGCCGGTTACCATCAGATCTGGATGGATGAAGAAGATACTCCGGGCTGGTTATTTTTGGATGAGTATGGAGACAGATTGCATCCAGTATGTCCGGAAATGGCATCGCTGTCAGATTCATGCAGACATGATAAGAGTGCCTCCGAGTGAGCTCCACAGAACAAGCTCACCATGGCCATTCGCCGCCTGGGGAGTGGACGTCATTGGACCAGTCGAGCCTGATGCTTCCAACGGACACAGGTTTATCCTAGTAGCCATTGACTACTTCACCAATTGGGTCGAAGCAGCATCTTACAGAGCAGTAACTATGAAAGTCATGGCAGACTTCGTCCGCGACCGTATTGTTTGTCGATTCGGTATCCCAGAGTCGATCATTACTGATAATGGCTCCAATCTCAATAGTGACCTAATGAAAGGTATGTGTGAAACCTTCAGGATTAGCCACAAGAATTCCACAGCCTACAGGCCTCAAATGAAAGGAGCTGTGGAAGCCGCCAACAAGAATATAAAGAAGATATTGAGGAAAATGATAGAAAAGCATAAACAGTGGCACGAGAAGTTAACATTTTCTCTATTGGGGTATCGCACTATGGTACAGAAGTCGTTATTCCCGCCGAAGTAGAAATTCCTTCCTTAAGGATCATACAGGAAGCTCAGCTCGACGACGCAGAATGGGTGAAAAGTCGTATGAGCAACTAGCTCTTATAGACGGAAAGAGGATGAACGCAGTTTGCCATGGTCAACTCTATCAGAACAGAATGTCCAGAGCCTTCAATAAAAGTGTCAAGCCAAGACAGTTCACACCGGGACAGCTGGTGTTAAAGAAAATTTTTCCGCATCAAGATGAAGCCAAAGGGAAGTTCTCTCCCAACTGGCAAGGTCCGTACATGGTTCACCGGGTTCTGACAGGAGGAGCCCTCATACTTGCAGAAATGGACGGAGAAGTTTGGCCAAAGCCGATTAATTCAGTTGCAGTCAAGCGCTACTATGTGTAATCTCTATGTTTTCCCTGCATGATGTGAATTGAACTACGCCTGACCTGATTCCCGTTGAAGAGGGGATACGTAGGCAGCCCAATGGGTTCGGTCACAATTAAATAAATTTTTCATTTCCCCCCCCCCCCCCAAATTGGAAACTGGGGCAGAATTTTGAGGAGGACCCTCAAAATTCTGAAGCAATTTCAACCGAATCGTCGCAAGCAACAGTCAGAAGCACCAACCCATTAAACCGGGGCAGAATTTTGAGGAGGACCCTCAAAATTCCGTAGCAAGAGAGGTTGCAATGTCCTGAACCACGACACAGTCGTCGGTTCATCTAAAAAATTATTCTTAATTATATACTTATGTCATATTTTTATGAAATCATGCATGTTTATTACTGAAATTGCCTTGTGTAGCAACGCTACCCCAGTGATACATGCAGTATCACCAGATCGAAGCCATAGGTCAAGCAGAGCCAACACAGATACGAACTAACCTTCCCCCTTTTTACAAAACTCACGATTTTTCTTTGTATGCAGGCACTCGGATTGCGAAATCATCAAACATACTATACACTCACGAGACAAACATTGTTCAGGAATACAACTCTCAAGACCGTTGCACTTACCCACATTTGCCATCCACACACACCAGCGACATTCCGTGTGTCACAATGTCCCCAGCGGTCATAATATCGCAATTCGCTATCAGCTAAGAAAGGTCTGCTACCATTTGTCGTTTTATTTCTTGCATAAGGCTACTATTCTGCCTTCCAAGACTAAACGATGTCTCCATCTTCATTTCTGCGTTGCATAAGGCTACTATTTTGCCTTCCGAGACTAAACGTTGTCTACATCTGCATTTTCTGCATTGCATAAGGCCCATTCTGCCTTCCGAGACTAAATGCTGTCTCCATCTGCATCTTCTGCATCTGCATGGCTGAAAGATATCCTCATACTGCATCTGCATGGCTGAAAGATCGCCTCATACTGCATCTGCATGGCTGAAAGATCGCCTCATACTGCATCTGCATGGTTGAAAGATCGCCTCATACTACATCTGCATGGCTGAAAGATTGCCTCATACTGTATTGCATGGCTGAAAGATCGCCTCATACTGCATTGCACGGCTGAAAGATTGCCTCATACTGCATCTGCATGGCTGAAAGATTGCCTCATACTGCATTGCATGGCTGAAAGATTGCCTCAACTGCATCTGCACGGCTGAAAGATTGCCTCATACTGCATTGCACGGCTGAAAGATCGGCACGTTGCACGGCTGAAAGATCGCCACATTGCACGACTGAAAGATCGCCACATTGCACGGCTGAAAGATCGCCACATTGCACGGATGAGAGATCGCCACATGCTACTGCATCCTTCATGGGCTGAAATATCGCCAACTTATCCAAAGGCGTCATCGTTCGGAGGCACCATCGATGGTCTGAGGACACCATGTCATGGACTGAGGATCCCTTTCAATCTTTTGCATATTATTATTCAAAGGCATCATGGTTCGGAGGCATTATTTTCATAGCCGGGGAGCATCATTTCATAGCCTGCGAATCCTTTATTACACGCTTCATGGCCCAGGACGTCATGGTCTAAGGACGTCATCCTAACCATCCGAAGACAACATTCATGGTCCAACGGGAACTTGCATCACGTCTAATTTTATGCACAACATACGCTTGTATTGTTTCTATTTGCAGGTAAAACCGGCATGCAACGGCCATCCCGGCAGGAGCCCGCTCCAGTTCCCGCAGCCACATCGAACCTGACCATTCCAGTAAGTCACTCACTCGACCAGCCCAAAATATTGCGTCCGTTCTTGGAAGATACCCCTCGGCATACTCCGCCAACGGATTCTGAACTACATATGGCATGATTCCTGTAAAACTAGGGATATGTCAGAAGCCAGGGTGCGGTCTGACCCTCTCCCAAACCGTTTCGCTCGGTCAAAATTGGTCATCATATCTTTACCCGAAAACTCTTTCATCATTCCCGGGTAAAGAGGGGCAGCTGTTGACACTCAATTTTTTCCTATATATTTTTAATATACAAAATAACTTCAAAATGGTATGTATATCCAAGTGTTTCATTATTTTTCCTCAATTTTAAAAGATTTTTAAATCTATTTATTCTCCTATTTTATCCATAAAAATCCACTTATAGCTTCCAAAATTATTATTTTTTGGTGATTCACTTATTGAACTTTTATATCTATACTAAAATATAGCCAAGTGAATTTTTTGTACATTTTTACAAATTTATTTAGTATTTTTAAAGCTAAATTGCATATAATTGCAATATTAGCCTCTTTTAAGATTTAACTGTGTTTATATTCATAAAATTAAGTCCGATATTTTTAAATAATTAATTGTGTGTCATAAATCATTTTAGTACCTTTAGTTTATTTACAAAAATTATTTTATTATTTTTTATAAATCAAATGGGAAAAATGGCTATTTAAAATCTAGCCAGATTTCATTTCAATTATGGCCTAAATTCTACCCCAATTTACCCCAACCCAATTCCTACCCATACCCGACCCCAACCCAATTAAATTGACCCATGCCCGGATCCCCACCTAACCCTTTAAATCTCAGCCATTGATTATTTAGATCAACGGCCACCGGGTGCCCTTTCCTAATTAAACCCAAAAGCCCCCCCAAACCTAATTCATTATTCACAATCCGCCGCCCTTGAACTCTTCTTCTCTCCCAAATCCTCTCTACAACAACCCCAAACCCTAGACGCCACCACCCTAATACACCCTAATCCATGGCCTTTCGAGGTCATCGGAGACCTGTACCAGCCTTCCATGGCTTCTACGTGTTTAGTTCTGTGGTCTCATGACCAGACTCTGAAGGGGCTTGGTCCAGTCTTTGCTCGATGAAGTACCTTTCTCCGGTCATCTCTGACCATTCGAGTCAAACCTTTGACTCTCCTGTTTAGATCGGTAACTTTCGAAGCCTCTCTCACCTTTTCTGGGTTCTTCTGAAACCCTAATCTCTAAGGCCTTTTCGACTTCTTTCAGGTTTACCTTAGAACCATGCTTGCTATGAGTTTTTAAACGCATTCTCGAAGCTTCTTTAATTTTGCTTTCAAAAAAAAGAGACTCTTCATCTTCTCCGATTAGGGTTTTTCTTCTAAATTATTTGAAGCATCTTCTCTGATCTTAACGTGTTTCTGATTTTATTATGTTTTTCTCTTGTCGTTCTCCTATCTGAGTTTAGCATGTTAAAAACCCTAATTTCTTTTGTGTTCATTCGAGTTTCTGAGACTATTTGCTAAGTATTTATTTGATTTACTTGTTTACCATCTTCAAACTCGATTGATGCTGAAAACCCTAATTTCTTTGGGTTCATTCGAGTTTCTGAAACTGTTTGCTAGTATTTGTTAGATTTATTTGTTGTTAAGCTTGCTACTGTTAAAGAAAAACCTTTGTCTTTGGGTTTGAAACTGCTCGTTTGAATACCTGACTTGATTTGAAGTTCCTTTGTTTAAGCATCTCTTTTCTTTATGTGACTCCTCTGATTCTGGGTTCTTACTATCTTTGAAACTCGACTATGCTTAGAAACCCTAACTTTTCAGAAGGGTTTTCTCATCTGTTATTATGAGACCCTCTGCATGCTTCTGATACTCTATTTTTTCTTCACTATTGACTCAACATGACTTGACCTACTAGACTAGCATGCTTCGAATGTTTGCTGGACTTTGTGCTACTATTGCATGCTATTTCTTTTGCCAATAGTTTGGTATCACATTTCTATTGTTTGTGCACTCTATTTATATGTCGAGGTTCCTTCTTTGATTGATTTTCAATCCTGGGACTGATTTCAAAACTTCTCTTTTTGTGGACTCTAATTTCACTCGCCTGTTAAAGAAATTGATCCCTTTCCTTATTTTGCCTTACTGAATCTTTTTCCCAAAATAAGTGTATCTCTATACTAGGACTTGATTGCTTACTAAATGTTGTACTACTTATTTTTATGGTAATAATCAGTCTGCCTACAAATTGATTTTCTTTTCTTCTTTTGAACCTGTTAGTCCCGTTAAACAAGTGATTCCTCAATTAAGGGGGAATCGCTTGGTTGATTGATTCTGACTATTGATTATTTCCATATTTGTATTAAACTTTACTTATTGCCTTATTTCTCACATGTTTTCAAAAACTATAAAACCCACCTCCTTTTCTTTCAAAAGGGACAAAAAAAAAGACAAGGAATAAAACACTTGAGTTCAGACACACACTCCACTAAAATCTCTCTCATTTCTCTGTTGCTACTTGTGGTCCTAGCCGGCTGAAAGCCAAGGCTAGGCTGTAGGAAGCTTGCTTACTTTTTCTCTGCATTTGCATCTTTACTGGTATGTTCTAACTAATTTTCAGCATCAACAACAACATGTTTCTTTACTATTTCCTGCACCCTTGCTTGTTTCCTGTTTGTATTTAATCAAGTTCCATTGTTCAGCATGCTGTAATCTACCCTTTCTATTCTGAATTAATGTTTTTTTATAAATTCTGTCACTTATTATGGCTTATGAGTCCTAAACCCCCATATCCCCTATGTGTTTGGTATCTTTGGTTGGTTTGGGGCATGACAACATTGGACATTATTGTGCATGACTCAAACCTGATCCCCCTGGGATCATAACCTCCATATCCCCTCTATACGTTGTGTGTTCTGATTGGTTTATAGGCATGCCAGCACCTTCTATTACTGTGCATGCCCAAATCGGATCCCTGCCTAAGGATATATGCTATCTTGCAATGTATTCCCAAACCCCTGACCCCCTTTGTATGAAATTATTAATTCTGTGCTTTACTATTATTGTTTTCCCATCATCCCTTACCCCTTTCCTTTCTCCCCTCAGCTTTTTTAAATCTCTATTCCTGCACTTCCACCATATTCTTAGACATGAGTTCTGCCCCTCTTGTGTGAGCCTTGCTTTGGGATCCATAAGCTCCCTCTGTACTTGGACACACAAGGTCTGGCCCTTCCACACTGCACTCATCTCTATCTGGTTCTATGAACCTGGGTGTAAGCACTGCCCGGGGTCCCTTAAGACCCTTAGGGAACTTTGACGCACCCAGGTTTGAGAAAGTGTTTGAAGCAAGTGGTATTTGAGGCGTTTTGTTTATTAACTCAAAGAGGAAGTCAGAATCAGGCTTCCTATGGTTGTATTTTCCTTTTTTTTTTCTTGATGTAATTCAGCAACTGGTGTGTAATAATTTGTAATAAACATTTGGGGTCGGCTAGTGGAAAAGGGATGGGTAATTATGCATGCTCAAGGGTAGAAAACATGCCCATAGGATTTGTGTTCTGAATGATTCAATTCTGCATTTAGAAAGCATGCCTATAGGACTCATTTTAAATTCTGCATGTTCAATTCTGCATTTAGACACCATTTCTATAGGATTCATTTTAAATTCTGCATGTTCAGTTCTGCATTTAGACGCCATGTCTATAGGACTCATTTTAAACTCTGCATGTTCAATTCTGCATTTAGACACCATGTCTATAGGAGTTACCTTAAATTCTGCATGTTCGTTACCACACTTAGACACCATATTTTAGGATCTAAACGGCTATAAGCAGATATCATGTTCATAATGTTAAAATCAGTATTTTATAGAGATCATGCCTATAGGAATTCCCAAGTAAAATCCTACTTGTTTCCATTTCACGTAGATATCATGTTCATAGGAATTAAAGTCAGCAATAATGGATATCATCGTCTATAAAATCTGAAACTAGTTTAGCTTGTAATCAGCTTAACTCATACTGTTCTGATCCAGTTTTAAACAACTTACCCTCCTTTTATTAACACGGTTTAGCAATTCCTAAAGGATCTCGAATCGCTCGTTTTAAATTTGCTACTGCTTTGCCACACTTTAAATCAGTAATAGATACTATGCTCATATGATCTCACCCAAACACTTAGGCAAGCCTTAGGTAATAAAAACAAATAAAACTGAGCCCGCTTCTGTTAACATGTAATTGCTGCAACTAGCAGGCAGGCCTGATTCGGACTTCTTATCTGAGTTATGTAATAAATTGGTCTGCTTCAACAACTTAAACTCCCCTTTTGCATTAGTATTTTTAGATTCAGACCTTTGATTGTTGTTTGTGTCATGCTATTTGGTTGCTTTGCTTGAGGAGGTATACATGAGCCTTCAGTGTTTTCTTGCTTTCCCTTTTAACGTGTTGTCCTATGTGTTTTGCATGTCGCCTTAGCTTTTTCACCTTTGAAACCTCAAAGTCAGGCTAATATCCCTCCCCTTTAGGATTTTGTGTCCTAAGTGCCTCCGGGACTGATAGGAATGGGACGGGTAATAGCATGCAATAGTGGTCGAGACCAATCTGCGCTTTAGTACCTTAACGGGGTGTGAAGGGTAGATATGGATATGATGACCGGTGCGCTAATACCACGTGTAGCCTCTATTTTGAGGAGTGATTACCGGGTATTGCATTGATGTGATCCATATTATAAATAAACCTAGGACCCCCTCCCCTCTCTTTCTTTGCCTTTAAAGCATTATGACTTCTTTTTAAAAAAATCATCTTTTCTTTAATGATTGCTCTATTTTACTTCCAAGCGTTTGTGTATTAAAATCCCCTCTTACTTGAGCCTTATCTACTTACATGTTAATTGCACCAAATTCACAAAGAACAATCTGGCCGGGAACCACACTAGTGGATCCTGAGGGGTGCCTAACACCTTCCCCTTAGGATAATTTCAAGCTCTTACCCTATCTCTGGTTATCAAACAACTCAGTAGTGAACCTTGTAGGTGTCCTAATGCACCATAAATCATTAGGTGGCGACTCTTCAAATGCAAAACCCAGTTCCCAAAAGGAACGAGTTGCCCTATACCCAAATGTCATAAACCCGATTCTCCCGATGCAAAGAGGGAAAAAAAGGGGTGCGACAATAGCATAATCTGCTTAAACAACTAGCATAAAAATAGATCACGTATTTTTAGAGTCCCATCAACAAATTTAATTGTTATTACCATTTTCACGGTAAACAGATGCTGAGATTGCAAAGACTAAAAAGGCGATTGAAAAGACCCAGCAGTGTCAAGTATTTTCTTCACCTGAGGTTGTTATTCCCGAAGGTGATGAAATTGCTCCTGGTGAAGCTATTGCTCAACCTTCTTCTGCTCAAGCTGTTCTTCCTTCTGGTGGTGATGCCACTCTCCATCCTTCCGGTTCAGATTCTGCCCCACAGTGAAAGTGAAAAAGCTAGAAGTTTTTCTCTGTTGTTTTATTTTATTGGTGGAACATTTGGAATTTTACCCCTGGTCCCATTTGGGGTTAATGTTTTGTATAAGACAATCAGGTTGGAACTAAGTTCATACTTAGTTTTAACCAAGTTATTATAATACTATAAAGTTTTTGTCTAACTCTTACAATACCTTTATTTAGAGTTTCTATTCTACTCTCTTAGTAGTTTTCCCTTGCCTTAATTTTATAAGTTTGGGCATCATTTTCCACCTAATTTTAACATTTGGGTTTTTGTTTTACCCTTTGTTATTTTAACTTTTGCATTTAAGAATGCTTCATTGCTTCATGACTCGTTTGAACAAGCACGAATTATAAAATAGGGCCCTTTTATATATGACACCTGATGAAGAAGACGTCTCAACTTCATAATGGTGTAAACATACGAAAGAAGAAATAGGAACACACATATTTCTTTGAATAACTTTGAGGAAAGTTTGTATCATTCGAACTTTCAAATTATATAATACTTTACATGTATTGAAGTATCATCTATAACTCTTTCGTAACTGTTTTCTTTACAACAGATTTGTAAAAAATTCAAGGGTATATCTTGCAACCCATGACTAAATATTGCCTTTAACCTAAACATTCGTAAGAATTTTACATTCACGAGTGTATTCTTTGCAGGTTTTTGAATCAGGCTTGTGTTTTTGGCTGCTCGTGACATTGCTTTGAACTTTTTATTTGTTGGGTAGACTTTAAGCTTGACTTGAATTCTAATTTTTCCGGTCTTCTTTGCTTTTCTTATATATATATAGTCACCCAAGCATTTGAGCTTTGAAGTATGAAATCTAGTGCACTTAATTATTCCTTTCGTGTGGTCCGTTTCCTGAAAAAAGGAAAAACGGATGGGACTCGAAGGTATAAATAATTTAGATGATGACTGCTTAACCCTTTATATTTCCATCAGTAAGGTTGTAACCCTTGACCGGGATTTATGTTACTTCCGCATGTCTTTCAGGTCTAATATCATCATTTTGTGTAGGCTAGCTTTTTGCCTATCATCGAAAATTGTTAGTATAATTTAACTGTACAAAAAAAATATAATTGAGCGATACCTGACCCTGGGTATTTCTTTTGCTCAGAAATAGTACTTCTTCAGATTAACAACATTCCAACTCGAGGATAAAACCTTGCCATCCATGGTTTCTAACTCGTAAGCAACTTTTCCAGCAATACCTCGAATCTTGTAAGGTCCTTCCTAATTTGGACTCAACTTACCTGCATCGGCCGCTATTGTTGATTGAAAAACTTTCATGAGTACGAAGTCCCCATCTTGAAGTACCTTAGATGAGCTTTCCGATTGTAATATCGCTCAATAATTCGCTTCTGTGCAGCCATCCTTATCAGGGCGGTTTCTCTCATTTCTTCAAGCAAATCGAGATTTATTCGCATCTCCTCCTCATTTGACACTTCGGTTGCTTGATTATATCTCGAACTTGGTTCACCTATTTCAACTGGTATTAAGGCTTCGGCACCATACACAAGTTAAAATGGTGTCTCTCCCGTACTTGTTTTTGTTGTCGCTCGGTAAGCCCACAAGACTTCAGGTAACACTTCTGGCCACTTACCTTTTGACTCCTCTAACCTTTTCTTCAAGTTATTAATAATAACTTTGTTTGTTGATTCAGCTTTTCCATTGGCCATAGGATGATAAGGTGTTGAAGTAATCGTTTTAAATTGCCAACTCTGAAAAAATTCTGTAATTTTTGCACCTATGAACTACAGGCCGTTATCACAATTGATTTTTTTGGAACCCCAAACCAATATATGATGTTTCGCCAGATGAAGTCCCTGACTTCTTTTTCTCACACCTGTTTGAAGGTGCCTGCTTCTACCCACTTAGTAAAATAATCAGTGAGTACTAATAAAAATCATACCTTTCCTTTGGCTTGCGGTAGTGGACCCACAATATCCTTCCCCCATTTCATAACAGGCCATGGTGTAATAACCGGATGTAATAGTTCTGCTGGTCGATGCATGTTGTTACCATATCTTTGGCATTTATCACATTTGGCCACAATGCTTTCTGCCTCTTCTTCCATTTTTGGCTAGTAATACCCTGCTCTGATTAGAGTTTTTACCAAGGATCTTCCTCCTCCGTGATTTCCACAATGTCCTTCATGTACTTCTCTCATCATATACTCTGTTTGAGAAGGTCCGAGACACCTTGCTAAAGGACCACCGAACATTTTTCGATATAAATTGCCTCGTTCCAAACAATAACGGGAAGCTTTTCATCGAAGTGCCTGAGCCTTTTTCTTGTCTTCAGGTAGAATTCCGTACTACAAAAAATTAACGATCTCGTTTCTCCAATCACAGGTTAGATTATTGAAATTTACCTCGTTTTTATCTTGATCGAGTGCTGAATTAAATAAATGTATTACGGAAGCATTTTCTTCACTTGTCACTTCTGCAGCGGATGCAAGATTAGCCAACGCGTCTGCTTCAACATTTTCTTCCCTGGGTATCTGCACGATTTTCTATGTTTGGAATTGCCTGATCAAATCTCGTGCCTTTTCCAAATATCGTTGTATCCTTGCCTCTCTAGCTATGTAAGTCCTCCGCATTTGATTAACTATGAGCTGCGAGTTGCTTTTGATTGTAACCTGCTCTATTCCGAGCTCTCGTGCCGATTCTAAACCGGCAATCACAGCTTCATCTTCTGCTTAATTATTAGTAATAGGATGGCATTATATGGCTTGCCTTATAGTTTCTCCTGAAGGTGGGATTAGAACAATGCCTAAACCCGCTTCTTTAACATTCGAAGAGCCATCGGTAAACAGGGTCCAAATTCCTGGATTAGACCCGTTAAATACCTGCAGCTCTTTTTCTGCTTCTATTACCATCCCTGGGCTAAATTCTGCCATGAAATCTGCTAAAACCTGCGATTTTATCACAGTTCTAGGTTGATATGTGATGTCATATTCACTTAGTTCTATGGCCCACTTGGCTAATCTACCTGATAATTCTTGCTTATGCAGTATATTTTGTAAGGGGTAGACGGTCACTATGGAGATAAGGTGACATTGAAAGTAAGGCCTTAATTTTCTAGAAGCCATTTTTAGTGCTAAAGCAAGTTTTTCTAAATGAAGATATCGAGTTTCAGCATCTCATAAGGACTTACTAACATAATAAATTGGAGATTGCTTACCTTTATCTTCTCGAACTAACACTGCACTTACCGCCATTTCTGACGCAACGAGATAGATAAGTAGCTTTTCACCGTTCTTTGGTTTAGCCAGCAATGGTGGGTTTGACAAGTATGTCTTTAAATTTTTGAGCGCTTGCTAGCATTCTTCAGTCCACTCAAATTGTCTTTGCTTTTTCAATACTGAAAAGAACTTAAAGCTTTTCTCCGAAGATTTAGAAATAAATCTTCCCAATGCTGCTATTCTACCTGTCAACCTCTACGCTTCTTTTTTGCTCGTGAGTATATCCGGTATTTTTTCAATAGCTTTAATCTGCGCTGGATTTACTTCAATTCCTCGGTTAGAAACAAGGAAACCTAAGAACTTACCTGATGACACGCCAAATGCACACTTTTCGGGATTTAGCTTCATATTGAATATGCGGAGAATTTAAAATGTATCTGACAAATGTTGGATGTGATCCCCTGCCCGTGTTGACTTGACTAACATGTCATCAATGTAGACTTCCATGGTTTTTTTCAGGTACTCCTAGAACATCTTCGTTACTAACCTCTGGTATGTGGCTCCAGCATTCTTTAGACCGAAAGGCATGACTTTATAACAGTAAGTCCCCCTCTCTGTAATAAAAAAAGTTTTTTCCTCGTCTAAAGGATCCATTTTTATCTGATTATATCCAGAATAGGCATCTAAAAAACTTAACATTTCATGTCCTGCAGTAGCATTAATTAGTTGATCTATGTGCGGTAAAGGAAAAGAATCTTTAGGGCAAGCTTTATTTAAATCAGTATAGTCTACACAAACTCGCCACGTACCATTCTTTCTGGGCACCACTACAGTATTAGCTAGACAATTAGGATATTTTACCTTTCGGATAGAACCAATTTTTAAAAGCTTTTGTACCTCATCCTGAATCACCTAGTTTTTGAAGGATCCTTGCTTCCTTTTCTTTTGTTTGACAGGTGGGTGTGTTGGATCTTCATTCAGCTTATGGGTCATTACCTCCGGGGGTATACCTGTCATATCTGAATATGACCAAGAAAAGCAATTTGCGTTAGCTTTTAAAAATTCAATTAACTTACCTTTCAACTCTGGGCTCAAATTGGTTCCGATGTAAACTTTTCTGTCCGGCCAGTGTATAAACAGCACCACAGCTTCGAGTTCCTTGATTGTTGTTTTGATATTTTCATTTTCTTCTAGCTCTTGAATAGTATCTTTCCTTGAGTCTACATCCGTTTGTCCATCTTCAATTGAAGTTTGAGTTGTTAAACCCTCAACCGAATTTTGTAATTGCTATTTTTCATCTGCAACGTCATTTTATATGCTTGAATAAGCCACTGAATTGATACTTCTAGAAGCTTGTTGATCTCCACGGATTTGCCTAATTCCCCATTGAGAAGGGAACTTGATAACCTGATGTAAAGTAGATGGAACAACATCCATCTCACGAATCCAAGGTCTGCCAAGGATCATATTGTATGTCATGTCCATATCTATTACATGAATTTTCGTATCTTTGATCACTCCTTCTGCGAATGAGGTGAGTATTATCTCCCCTTTTGTGACAACGCTTGAATTATCAAATCCAGATAACGTACGTGCTTTGGGTACCAATTTGTCATCAGCTTGCATCTAGTTTACCACTCTTAAACTCATTTCACATTAGTATCATGTACAAGTAAAGATATTACCAGTGCATCATTATGTGGGATCAACATGCCATCTGCATCTGCATCATCAAATATTATACTGTCTTTTTCCAAAACATGGCGAACTCACTTCCCGTGGGTGACTGTGATTTTTGATACTTTTTTGCAGCCGTATACGTCACACCATTGACCTCCTCTCCTCCGCTTATGACATTAACCGTTCTCTTTGGTGACGGAGGTTTTAGTGGCTCCTGTCTATTCTTAATATATGCTTGCTTACCCTTCTCACTAAAATAATCAGTTAAGTAGCCTTGTTTTAATAAGTGCTCTACTTCACCTTGTAGCAATATGCAATTTGTTGTTCTATGACCATGATCATTATGAAACTCGCACCAGAAATCTGGGTTTCTTCTGTTGGGATTTGATCTCATTTCCTTTGGCCACTGCACTTTATCTCCCATGCTTCTTAAAACAGCTACCAACTCAGATGTGCTAACATTGAAACTGTAGCTACCAATCTTCGCTTTTGAACTTCTGTCGTTGTCCCGCGTATCTCGTGTGTCTTTCTCCTTTCCAAACTTTGATGATGAACCCGAATCTCTGTCCCTAGATCTGGAATCGTACCTCGGGTTCTCTTGTTTTGAACGTGAATCCCTCCCTGCTGGTCCCATGTAAGGTTCGTACCTATTCTTACCAGACCTTTTTTCAGTTTCGGGTCGCCTCGAGCTTACTCTTTTATCTCCCCATGACTGAATGATAGTATCTTCTTTTATCCACAGCTTCGTGCTATACTTGTTATAAACATCATTCCAAGTTGTTGCAGGGAATTCTTGTAAGCTTTCTTTGAGTCTCCTCGTGGCTTCTGACCTTTTCTCATTCAAATTACTTGCAAATGCCATAGCTGCCCAATTGTCAGGTACGCGTGGTAACATCATTCTTTCACGTTGGAATCTATCCACGAATTACCTGAATAGCTTTGTATCTCCTTGTTTTATTTCGAAGATGTCTTCCATCCTCTTTTCAACTTTTTGAGCTCCCGAGTGTGATTTTATAAATGAATCTGCAAGCTTAGCAAAAGAATCACTAGAATTTTCAGGTAAAAGAGAATACCATGTTAGAGCTCCCTTTGTGAGTGTTTCACCAAATTTTTTGACCAGCATTCATTCAATCTCTTTCTTGGTCAAATCGTTGCCCTTCACGCCTGTCGTAAATGCAGTTACATGATCTAGTGGATCGGTTGTCCCGTCATACATTGGGATATCGGGCATCTTAAACTTTTTTGGAATAGGCAGAGGAGCGGCACTTGGCTTCCAGGGTTGTTGAGAATATTTATCCATATCCACTCCTTTTAATATAGGTGGAACACCAGGTATCTGCTCTATGCGATCGTTCCACTCCTTGAGCTGTTTCTGCAAAGTTAGTACTAAACTTTGTAAATTAGAATTAACTGGGATACCTGACCCTCCATCGCGAGATTCGCTAGGAGTTCATCCGCTGCCTAAATTAGCGAGTCCTGAACGTGGATTCTCTATGGTTGCGGTGTTGTTCGGAGGTGGAGTTGGTGGTACAGTTGGTAATCTACTAACGAAAGCTTGAAGAGCATTGTTCACATGTTCTGCAATTAATTGCTTCAATGCATCATCAACATTTTGATCGCCCCCTTGTTGATCATTCACATGCGATGTTGGTCTGTCAGGTGAGTTGTCTCGGGAGTGTCAAGGAGAATTTCGAGGTGAAGGGATAGGGGTGGCATTCTCTTGTTGATTCTGTTGGTTCAGCTGGTCTTGCTGGTTTTGTTAGTTTTGTAGATTTTATTGGTTGTTGTCGTTAGCATTTGACATGATTTTTTGACAGAAAGATGAATTTGGAATGTGAGAAGATTATCAGATTCCCGGTAGCGGAACCAATTTGTTTAACCAAAAAATAGGAGTTTCGGTCAAAGCTATTTTTTAGAAGTGCTCGGGTTACTGATAATCAAGGAAATCGATATTCTTGCAATAAGAAAGGAAATTAGAATAACCAAGTAATCAGTAGAAAGCAAAAGTAAATAATTGTATTACAATAATAATCGGAACGTGTCCATACAAATGACATTTTTTTCCTTATATAATCATCTCTAAGTACAACGTGTTTTTCCTTTTATGATCGAGTCATTATGAGCATTAATAACATTAATGAAATGTTATAATTGGTAATCGTAACTGTTTCGTGAAGATTCTGTAACGTTTATAATCATTCATGCTCATTAATTGAAGACCAATGAATCTGTCCTTTTTACTGTCTTGGTTCATTCCACCGGTGCCTCTTCAAATCGCTAAAGAGACTCGAGATACCATTTCTTCTCGTCTCTTAGACGTTTTGCTCGTACCTATTAAGTCTCATGTCTTTTTTTTAATACTCTTCTCCAACTGTCGCTTTTCTAGTAATCCACATGTCTTGCCATGTCAGCCACATAATTAATTTCATGTGTAACATTTATTTTCCACAATACAAAAAATAAGACAAATTCCTGCGTATACGTGTGTAATAACAAATTATCGCATCGAAAAAAATAAATAATCAAGACTAGAAAATTGTGTAACAAATGTAGTGTATGCGATTTCAATAAATGATGAGTGTTACAATATGGTATTCCTCTGAGTCTTCAAGAATATAAACTATCTTGAAGATCTTGATTTTGATTTGATTCAAGGGCTTGTAAAGCTTGGTCTTGAATCTTCTTCTTGAACTTGAATTTGGTTTTGATCACAAACAGGTAATTTGATCTTGAACACATTGATATTTGATATGCCTTTGTTCTTGATCTTGAAATTGAACTTGTAGCTTGAGTATTTGAACTTGTAGCTTGTAGAGAAATCTGCAGCCTTCAATCTACGAGCTCTCTTGCTTCTTGTTCTTAATTTTGGTGTCTTCTAGCTTTATGAATACATCTATTCATAGTTGTAGGTAGTGGTGTGGTTGCGTGATTTGATTGGCTTGCTTATTTGTCTTAAATCGCAACATCAGTCGACACGTGGCATGAGCCTCGGCTTTAAGATAGACTACTAACCATTTGGACGTTGAGCTAATAAAATGGGTTCATATTTTGTAGCCCAATTAAATGGACTAGCCCAATATATTTGAATTGAAATGACTAATCCAATTGTATTAGCAACAATATTTACTTGGACTATTATCTTGAATTTAATATAGTCCGAATAATTTGTGATTTAAAATCCAACAAGATTGCATGCTTACAAACACCCCCTACTTTAAGACCTGTCGGGGTATAGAAGTATCGAACTCCATTCATTGGGCTTAATGTATAATTGGAGACGACATCATAATTTTTTTTCCGGGTGTACCTTTATCCAATTGGATGGGAACATGACTTTGGATAATTTACTAACTTGTAGGCTTATTTTGTAGAGTTAATTTCCAACGAGCTTAGCGGCCTTGTTTTGAGAGCCTTATTTTAAAAGCCCATATGATATTACAATTCTAACAGAATTTACGTAAAAGTTCTTTGCAAAAGTCTTCATATATATCTTTGCAAGTCTTCATATATATTAGAATTTACGTAAAAGTTCTGTTTTCACATAAGGACTTCAAAATTGAGTAGAACACTTATCCTTGGAGATTAGATAGTATTAGGTAGGGATAGCAAACGGACGAGTCAGGTCGGATATGAGTCGGGTCGAAAACGGATAACGAAAAATGAATAGATTATCCAACCCTACCCATATTTAATACGGATAAAAAATGGGTTAACCGGCTGATAGTATGAATAAAGACCTGTACTTGCTCCAACAAACTCTATAGGCCTCTTTATTGAAGGGCCCTGCAAAAAACATCCAATTGAAAAAAAAAAATAGCAAATTACTTAGTTGCTTACACAATTTGTTATTCAAATCGATTAAACTTTTAGCAAAGAATAAAAATGGCATTCTTTAGGATTAGTTTAGGAGGTAAAGAGATACTTCCAGCTTATGTTACTTTGACTCTAGTAAAATAAGGAAGGTTAACAAACATAGGAGTATTAAGGGTTTTGAAATCCAAGAAAGTCCTTGAATCAAAACACATATGCTCAGTTGCACCTGAGTCCAATATCCAGGTCCTATGTTTAATTGAATAAGCATGTAAACTGAACCTGAAAGTGTTACGAGCATATGCTGCTGCATTAGCTAAGGCTTCTCCAGTTGAGTTTCTTGGTTGATTCATATTCATATTCTGAAGTAGCTGAATTAGCTTTGAACACTATTCTGGAGTGAATTGGTGTGCATGACTTCTATCATCAAAATTGCTCAAGTTCTAATCCTATGCTACCTCTAAAAATAATGCATTACTCCTACCACTTGGAACATTTTGGACTAAGTAAACTTAAAGTCAGATGGAAAACCAATTATCCTATAGCATTTGTCCCCTGAATGACCTAATTTCTTACAGTGTGAGAAAACCAGATTGTTCTTCTTTCCCTTGAATTTATGGTTTGCAGGCTTCTGACTCAGGTTGTTGTGACCTGTAGTCAAAAAGGATGAAGAATCTCCAGTGTATTATGTGTTGACAAAAGCTTCTCTCTACTTCTCCTCCTACATCAAGAGAAAGTAAGTATGGCTCACATAAGGCAAAGGTGCCATCATTAGTATATTTCTCTTAACAACCGCATTGATATCATTTAAACCCATGAGAAACTATATAAGTCTCACATCTTCAAGTGATTTGCTCATTTTTGTCTTTCTACCATTGATACATGTACATGAGCACCCTATATCTGTGTTCAGAGCATCAAGCTCATCTCACAAGTTCTTTATCTTTGAGAAATAACCTGCAATGTTATTGAAACCCTGAACTAAATCATTGTGCTCCTTTTGTAGGTGATACGATCTGGCTTTATTGGACTGTTCAAATATGTCCTCGAGTTTCTTCCACAAATCTCTTGGCTATCTTGGAATAAGTGACATTGTCTTCTATCTTGTTTGATAGTGAGTTGAGTAGCTATAATATGACCATATCATTGTACCTATTCCACATCTTGAAGTTGGTTCAATCTGAGTCCGGAATCTTGTGAATCTCATCAATGAACCCTACTTTAATTTTGGCTGAATGGAAAATGAGAATGGATCTCCTCCATTCTCCTTATCCCTTTTCATCAAAGGATGAATTCAGAAGGCTCATCCCTGATGAATCTGAAGTATGAAAGAAGAAAGAGTGAGTATTTTCTGGTGCAATATTGGTAGTATTTTCACTAGTTCCAAAAATTACTTCACTGGTTGAGCCCATTTTCAGATTTCGAGATGAAGAGGTGAATAGAGGAGTGCATAAAAGGAAAGGAAGACAAATTAGAGAATAGGATTTTAAAGTTGCTCTGATATCATATAAAAATTAGAGACTAAATTAGGAAATATTTCTTGATTGTTCCCTCTGTATATATATAAGTGTATTGCAAAAACAAGACAAACTCCTACTTATACATGCATACAATCCTATTGGCTAATGCTAAACTCCAAAATGAGTACAACCGCTGTATCTATTATATGCAGTTATTGTCTTACTTGTACTATTGTAAAATTATCTATTAGTAACTTGTATTTACAGCCGCTTCATCATATAGTTCTGATTGGTTCCATCAAGTCTTAATCCAAAGGCTATAGAGACTCCACGTGTCATAGTTATTTTTTCCCAGCTATCTCTTGATTTAATCGGACGGCTAAGAACTAATTTATTAGACTTTAATCCAACATCACCGAGCTTTCCACGTATATCAGTCAATTGAGTCATATTATTTTGACTCTCCTGTGCTATACCAATTTGTGTCTGAAGGAATTCTGTTAGAAGCCCTTTAGTCTGCCAACAATTTACATATGGAAAGTTTCAAAAGACCAGGAAGTAGATGAGTTCAGCAACTTCGGGCATCTGTTAGTTATGATCACATATTTCTTGTAGCAGTTATTAATAGTAGCAGTTATTAGTAGTATGTCAACAGCTATTAGCAATAGCAATTATCGGTAGTAGGACATTTTCTCATTCTAGTTATGTTAGGAAGTTATTTTTAAGTTTTTAGGTGGGTGGTTAATCTATCTGTATTTGTATTTAAAGTTATTTGAATTAGTGAAAGGTATACAGAAAATTATTTCAGTCTTTGAGCACTTTAACACAAGAGATTGTATGGTCTCTCTTAATGAACCAACATTATAGGTTGCAAAAAGAAAATATTTTTTCATACTCCTAATTTACTCCATATTAATATTGATTTGCTCTTGCATCGTCCCATAACTGATCCGTAACAGGGGATCGTAACAACTTGGTATCAGAGACGGGAGTTATGAGAGACAAAATCCAACAACAACTAACACACTTGGTGAACTTGTTCCAAGAAGAGCGTGCATCCACTTTAGCCAGATAGGAAGCCAAAAATTCTCGGTTGGATGCAATCAGAAAGGATTTAGTAAATTCGAAGGCCAATTCTGAATCAATTGAAAATACCTGTTATAATCGAGGTTGGAAGGGTAAAGCTGGAGTGGTAGTGTCACGACCCAAAAACCAACTAGTCGTGATAACACCTAACTCAACCAGCTAGGTAAGCCAATTAATAATAATTCAATTCTAATGAGATTTAATGAGAATATAAATGATGAAATAGTTGAACTTTTATACAACAACCAAGGACTGGTAGTATAAATCATGAGCTTCTGAGATTGAGAGTTTACAAAGCTGGAATAAAAGAAAAACATCATTTGTTAAAAATATACATAAATAGAGTTATAAATCTAAAGATACCAAGAACAAGAGACAGCTATAACCGGAACGCATGTGCATCTTCATTGTCATCTCCCGCCATACACATCAACATCAGCTCCAAAGTCTGCATGCAAGGTGCAGAAGTGTAGTATGAGTACAACCAACCCCATGTACTCGATAAGTAACAAACATAATCTTAGGTTGAAAGCAGTGATGAGCTTGGACAACAGTCAGAGTCCAACACCAATAACCAAGAATAACTCGCAACAATATAATAAAAGCAGTACAAGTAATAACTCAAAGATATGATGCTCAGGTCGTTCACAGTAACGGAATATATGCATGTTTTTCAGGTATAACAGTAAAATTCAAATCATTTACCGAAATTACCAAAATATGAGTATATCAGGAAACTGTAATTCTTCCCAAAACATTTCAACAATCGATAAGATATTTTATTATCAGATAGCATGAGGAAAGTACATCTTTATGCCTACATGTCAATATGCATGTTAAGACATGAATGTCACAATACCTTATAGCATGAGAAAATGCATCTCTATGCCTATATGCCAAGTATGCATGTCAAATATAATGCATCACAATGATAAACTATGTACTCACATTCTCAAAGTACTCAATCTCACTATCTCATACTCCCACTCATCGTACTCAATCACTCAGCACACTCAATCACTTGGCACTCGGTACCTGTAGTCACTACTGGGATGTCAGATTCCGGAGGAACGGATCCTGCCCAAGCGCTAATATAAGCCAGCATGGCATGCTGCGCCATGCAACCAGATCCCATAACGAGTCAATAAAGTCTGCTGCGGCGTGCATCCCGATTTAATAAACAACTACTGCAGCGTGCAGCCCTATCCCATATATGTCACTCACAACTCGACCCTCAAGCCCCAACTCAGTTATCAATCTCTTTAGTCTCTTTGGCTCACAAATCTTATGCCAATTAGCCCAAACAATGATAACATGATGTTACAATGAATGATGAACAGAGACTGAGATATGATATGTAAACGAAGAATTATGACTGAGTGTATTATTAGAGTTAGAGCAGATAACTCAAAATAACAGAAATAGGCTCACTAGGTCTCAACCGAATAAGCAAATAGCCTAAACATGATTTCTAACACGGTTCATGGCGTATACGATCATACAAGTAGGGAGAACATAGATGTAACAAGATATAACAGCAAAATAAGTCCGTTCATAATCTAATAGTCGACTAAAATCATGATTTCTTCGATGCACGCCCACACGCTCGTCACCTAGCACGTGCTTCACTTCAATACATCTCTTATAACACAGTCCCTAGGGTTAAATACCCTCAAATCCAAGTTTAGATAAGTTACTTACCTCGAACAAGCCGAATCCAGTATCGAGCAAGCCAAAAAATACTCTAGAAATGCCATCTTGTGCGTACCGACCTCAGAACGACTCAAAACTAGCCAAAAGCAACTCAAGAACATTAAATAATGCCAACAAAAATAAACTCAATCGATAAAGGTTGAATCTTTAATCAAAAGCCCAAAGTCAAGCAAAATGTCAAACCCGGGCCCGCACCTCGGAATCGTACAGAACTCCAAAAATCTGACAACTCAGTCAATTACGAGTCCAACCGTACTAGTTTCAATCAATTCCGACTCCGAATCGATGTTCAAATTCAAATTATTCTCTTTAGAAAAGTTATTGATAAAACCCCCAATATTCCAATCAAAATATGGATTAATTCACAAATAAACTACTGGAATCATGTTAAAATAAAAAAAAATGAGATTAAATACTGACCCCCATTAAAATACGAGAAGAATGCCGCAAAAATCACCTCAATCAGAGCTCTAGAACTCAAGATATGCTCAAAATACCAAAAGAACGCAACTTGATTTTTATACACAAGCATTTCCGCTTTTGCGCCCAAAGAGACCTGCATATTTCCAACTGTCATTTCCACTTTGATGGACCATTTTTCCCACATGCGAGGTTGCAGTTGTGGACCCAACTTCGCATTTACAAAGCACCAGCACCAGCTCTCTTCGCCGACACTAAAATGAGCATAACTCCCTCATACGATGTCCAAATTTGATGATTCTTTTTGCTATGGCTCGTAATTGCAATATGGATCTAATGCTTCAATCAAAACAGAAATTGGATCTCATTTATGTGATACTATTTATGATTGAATAAACAACTCGAAACATAAAAAATAAGCGCAACACAACCAAACCGATCTAAGACTTACCCGAGCCCCTCGGGACCCTATCCAAACATACAAACAAGTCCCATAATATAATACGGACTTACTCGAGGCCTCAAAACTCGTGCCGAACCATATAAAATCAACTCGGAATGACCTCAATTTTGCATATAAGTCCCAATTGACATAATGAAGCTATTCAAATTACCAGCTTTTGCCAAATAGTACCGAAACCTTCTAAAAGCATCCAAATACAAATTCGGGCATATGCCCAAGTCCAAAATCACCACCCGGACCTAACGGAACCATCAAAACTTCAATCCGGGGTCAAATACACAATAGTCAAACTTGGTCAACTCTTCCAACTTTAATCTTTCTAGTTGAGAATCATTCTTCCAGTTCAATCCCGAATCACCTGAAAACCAAAATCGACGATTCACACTAGTCATAATACATCGTATGAAGCTACTCAATACTTCAAATAGCTGAATGGAATGCAAATGCTCAAAACGACCGGCTGAGTCATTACATTCTCCCCCACTTAAACATACATTCATCCTTGAACGTGCCAAAAGTCGTTCCAAAGCAGTCAAATCACTATGTAACCTTACCATGCACATACCAGGGAGTGATCCCACGTCACCCCAATAATAGCCTAACAACACAATATAACAGAAGATCCTAACTTCAACCTTAGCCCATAAACCTTGGAACCTAATTTCCACCATCCGGAATTCCTTACAAGACATGAATCTCGCATCTACATACTGTATAAGTCTGAGAAAGCTATATCAAGCCATAACTATAACCCAAGATGTAATCATATGATATACCACATAACTCGCATACTCGTAGCAATAATCTCCGATCATAGTAGCTGCTCAGAAACAAACCCTGTACCGATAAAAAAAATCCTCATATCAAATAAAACCTCGTTGGAAACCTTCGTACGCTGCCGATGATGAAAGAAATACGCAGAAACTAACCACTCATCCGACCAACAAGCCATGGAGCTCTGTCTTGTCTGACAAGAAGCAAAGTCAAATTCTTAGACGACTTCTGATATTGTTCTTCCAAACATACCGTAATCAAATCCGATAGTACACATTCTAGGTCGAATGACCTCATCTCATCAAACACAATTATTCTATTGACATGCCACACCAATACAACCTAAGCCACAAACGCCCAATCTGTGCACCAATAAGCAACAATTCAAGTGTACTCAAACATGGGAAATGACTCAAATGAGAGACCGTCCCGCAAGCTCAACAAGTAACACCACAACACAACGCTATGAACCCACAACACAGTAAAAACAAGACACACAAATCTATTACAAAAGATCATACCACAACATAACCCCGCTGCAATGTATGACCCTATCCAAACACCGATTCATATGAAATACCTCAAGCCACATAACTAAAAACAAAATCAACAACCACAAGCAGTTCGACATCAAGTACACGAAGTGCATGACTATAACCATGGAGGAACGGATAGCACCATATACCACAAACAGGAAAGACCTTAACCAAGGTGCAGTCAACCATTCAACACCTCAATAACCATCTCGCTCGAATTCCGCTACGAGGCCCAAACAGAACCGCATCATATGTGCATATAACCAACAAATCACAACCCCTCGTAGCATAGAAGAGTAATACATAGAACATCTCAAAACACGAACAAGCTCAAGTCTAAAAGAATGACACACACCTCAACACTAACAGTTCCGAGTCAACAAATCTGATTCGGTGTAGAATACACATCCTCATTAGGCCTACTAATGGGCCCCCAAAATCAACTCCGGGCATCCCCAAATGGATAAATTGACCTCCCAAGTCCATAATGATTTTACCACAACATGTACCACAATCTGGCTAACTTTGGCCATATCTTCACATTTTGCAACCCCCAAATAATCTGCTTTTGAGAACTCCCAATCTCCATATCCATAGAACACATGAATCACCAGAGCCGATCCCAACTCCACCACTCGAATGACTAAAACATCTCTCATACACAATCATCCCACGAGAAATACTTATACAATTCTTCCGTGACATATAGAAAAATGTGAACATCAATAGTCGATCAACCAAGCTAGTACCGCAATACCAATGAAGTATCCGTAAGTCAATATATAGTGTGCCTTCTGAAACGCGCACCCTTCTCAAGCAATACCAAGTAGTAATAGCATTCATCTAATCATCTGAAATCGTCCATGCTGTGTAAGAATCCGTGACCTCTCTTTTGAAACTGAACCGTATACTTGCACATGCGAATCCCAATCTCACACCATGCACTGCCTCTATAAAGCCATGATATAAAAACACGAGAACCTTATTATCAACTCTGAGTCACAAGTAGAATGCATACACAATTAGCTAGAAACCTTCCGCTTGATCCCGTCCAGGAGAAAATCATAGCACGCAACATACCCCTCATACCTGTAGATAATATCAATCTCAAATTGTGGCAATAATCATCTAGAACACTTTGAAACCATTTGCACATAACCAAGACATTGGAACTGAATCCCTCTAGCTCAACTAAGTCACGCAGGTCCCCAAACCCAAGAGTATTGCCACGAAACACCTGTAGAGACTCACCACATTATAAGAACCAAAAGAACCGATCATTTCCATTACCATGCTAATCTAATCCAGCACCAAGATGTCCTATTTCTCCGAGTTCCTTCTGAATTTCCTTCAAGTCAACGCCTTTTACTTGCTAGAACACCACGATTCTTACCCAAAGCTGACCATAAGAGATCCTAGCATGAAATCACTTCGTCTTAAAGCTCATAAGCCACTATATTCCCTCTTGAGCACCCAAAATACCGCATCCGTGTTACCCACTATGAAGAGACCTTATGTGAATCTAAAGTCATTTCCTTAACCTCTCTAATATTGAAATATAGAATCCATAATGATATAGAAATATTGAGAGTACCGACACCATCAAATGCAAATCTCAAATCTTAGCCATATACAAATTTGAAAAATTCTCAACTGCCACATATAAATCTTGAACCCATTAGAACCTTCTCGAGAGTCTCCCACTCTGCTCAAATCTCAATTGCACAAGCCCAAACGGGCCGAATGACATGTGCCCCATTAGCACGACAACACCCAAAGAAGTAACCCTGCCTTAACACAACCGAGTAAATTCCTACTCCATGCGCACTACATCCTTCACGAATAACAAATCAAAGCATTCCATGATTTCCATATGCCCATAAAGTGTGATATATTATGCGTTAATACCCAATTTATCCCTCATATCTCTCAAATACACATATATACCTTCATAATAGTGCATGAGCATCACCAAGTATTTTTTCATAATTTTCCATAATTTTTAAAGGCTTTAATCAATTTATTCCTGTATTTTTATAAAAATAATTATTAATTGCATCACAAATAATTTTATAATGACTTATTATTTAATTGTTTTTCATCATTTTATATCCATATTAAGCTTTAAATATTTTTATATATACTTATTTTGCATCCTTAAGCTAAAATTGCAAATTTTGCAATAATAGCCCATATATATGCATAATTACATTATCTACACAAAAATGGTTTTTTATACTTTTATAATGTTAAGTAATTATTTTAAAATCATTTTCATGCACAAGTGATATTTTTGTTATTTATTAATTATTTTTTATAAATTATTTACTGATTTAATTGTGTATTTAAAATCTAGCCATTTTTCTTAATTAATTTCGGACCTATACACTACCCATTTCCCCAGCCCAATACATCAGCCCAAAACCCTAATACCCAAACACCCATTAACCCAAACCCATACCCGTTTAAAAATCCGACCCAATTCCTTTTTAAAATCACAGCCGTTGATCTTTGAAGATCAACGGCTCACAGCACCCCAACCCATTTTAATTCTATCCTACCCGATATAACCCTAACCCCATTTCACCCACTCCGTCGCCCTCAAACTCTCTCATCTCCCCCTCCCCTTTTCTCTTCTGAAACCCTAGCGACTCACTCCCATCTACCCTCTGATTCTAACCCCAGAAATGGAATCAACCTGTGATTCCTTTCCTTATTTGGTCCTATTTCCTTACTGGCCACCCGTTCTTTGGTGTTACATAATAGCTTGCCTAAAATGGCAAGCAAATCTGGAGAGATCCGAACCAACTCTGGTTCAAAATCTCTAACCTGTTGATTATTTCCGTCTGTGTTCACTCTAACCTCTGAAGTACGAATATTTTCATATATCTTGTGGATTCTTACTTAACCCTAAGGTTAGAGTTTTCAGATCTTTCCTATTCGTACCCAAAACTAGTTTTAACCTTTTTTTATGTTATTCCGTATAAATCTGCTTATGTTTTGTTAAATCTTTTACTTACCCAAATTAGGGTTTCAAATCTTCTTTAACGAACTAGATCTGGTTTGATTCTATGAATAACCCCTGTCTAAGTTCATTTTACTAAAATACTTGATTCTTTACCTTTGTTTTAATTGATTTTATGGCTTACCTAAAACTAGGATTTCAAACCTTTTTTATTTTGGGGCCAGATCTGTTTCAATTGTGTATTCTATAAAGATGTTCCCGTTTATGTTCATCCTATGAAGCATGAGACCCTTTCCTTTTATCTCTGTTGATTTTATGGTTTTACCCGAAAATTAGGGTTGAAACCTTTTACTGATTTCCGTTTGCTCTTTCCTTTTTCATATAGTACTAATATTTTCCTTATTTTGTTCACACTACCTTGTTCCTTTACTTCTTTACCTTATTTGCTGATTGATAATTGATTCTATATGATACTTACCTTATTCTAAGTAGTACTTGCCTGATTACTCGTTAATTGGCTGAACTCTGACTTCAGTTGATTCCGGATTTAGTTTTCTTTCCTTATTTGTGTATGTTTGATTTATTCCCTTATTGTCTGCCTAATTGAACACTATTTAAACCCTTTCCCCTCTTCCCTTTAAAACAAGACTCGAACTCTCATACTCCCACAAAAACTTAGTTCTTTTACTCTGATTCTGTGCTCATTGTTTCTGGTCTTGGCCGGCTGGAAGCCAAGGCCAAGTGATTCTGGAACTTAACTGCTGTAGCATATCTACTTGCTTTCTTGCTTAACAGGTAAGCCCAAATCCCTTGTCGTTTCAGTCTCCATATTTTTCATAATCAGTGTTACTTGAACAACATGTCTTGAACCTTACTTTTAGCATGATTCTACTTTTTATGCTCCTATGACTCTCTTATGGTTAATACTGTTAGTTTGAGAATAGCTATTTTATAATATTTATCCTCTTATAAGTTAGCTTAATGTTCAATTTGTCCGGGCACATTGTTCGTTAATCCTGTACCTGTTTTGAACCTTGCACTCTTAGGATACTACAAGCATGTAATTAGTTAATTTTTCCTAATTTGTTGCTTAACTCATGTGCACTGTCTGTTAATATGTCATGTGATGATCCGTCTGCTTTGCTTGAGTTATTTCTATGATTAAACAATGGTTGTCTTAAATGTCAGCATGCTCCCTTAGTATAATTAAGTCTCTTTTCTGAATTAACCTGTTTGAAACTATGTACTTTGCAAACTTGGCTGTTCTTCTAAATGCAATTCTGTGTTCTAAACCTTGTTTCTTCTGAAATCAAATTGTTTTGAAACCTGCATCTACTCCCTTTTATTTGCTGATTTTTTAAAACATCACTCTTAGTCCCTTAGGTTCTATCCTCAACCACCCTAGTGTGAGCACTGCTCAGGGTCCATGTGAGACTCCTGTGAACTCTAACACACTGGGAACTAATTCCTAATCTCTTTTAAAATAATTCTGAGTGTGTTGTTCTAGTGTAAGCATTGCCCCGAGTCCCTAAGGCCTTTGGGAACTTTGACACATTGGAAACCTGGTTCTACATGTGTTATGGGTAAGATATTCGTATTTGGCCATGCTGTACCTGTGAATTCAGCCTCGAAGTTGATTGGTTTGAATGCCTGGTTCCCAGGTTTATTTGGGCCTAATGAAGGATACCTATAGTGTATCTTATTACTATTATGTAATTTATTCATTTACTCTGGCCTGTAATATGTTTGTAACAAACAGATTTTGGGGTATATAGTAAAATTGGGAAGGGTCTTTATTCTCTTTGGGCAATCTGGGTAGAAATCTTGCCAATAGGGTTTCATTTGCTCTGTTAATCCTATTTTACCTCATCTCTATTGAAATCGTGTGAGTGATTTCCTATGCTTGCATATTAGAAATCCTTCCTATAGGAAATTAAATTGCATTTGAAATCCTGCCTATAGGTTGTATCATCTTGTCCAACAAACATATGTTTGCAATCATGCCTATAGGACCTCAATGTTGATCTAACTATTTTTCCTTTCTGGCAATTTGTTATAAGGCCCCGTGAAAAAAAAAACTTGTACTCAAAACTTAAAAGCTCGTAGTGCCAAAATTAGGAATATGTGTTGGGAATGTGTATAATTCTTGCTCGCCGCGGTTCGGACCCTTTGGATTGACCTATGCATTTAAAAGCCAAGAATTAAAGTTTTCCAGAAAAGTGCAATTATGCGGTCGAGAATGCGGTCGCATATCAGGTATGCGGACCGCATATCCGCCGCAAAGTGAGTCAGTGTGTTGGGCAAGTTTGAGGTCAACTATGCGGTCGATTATGCGATTGCATAACCAATACGCGGACCGCATAGTCATCGCATAATCCCCTTGGGATTTTTGTAAAGGTCAGTTTTGCTGTGCATTATGCGACCGCATAACGGGTATGCGGACCGCATTTCCGTCGCATACCCAAACAGTGTCTTCAGGTTTTGGGGAGTATTTTGCGGTCCATTCTGCAGACCGCATGTCAGCTTTGCGATGGCAAATGCGATCACAGATCTGAGTCGGGGCTCCAGTTTTCTAAATTTTAAACCCGACCCCCTGTCGTTATATCCGGTGCAATAGCTCATTTTGAGCCATTTTCCTGATACTTCTAGAGTGAGAGAGGGGTCTAAGAGAGGGAAAGCACTTCCCATCAAATTACTCCATGAATCCTTGTTAAATCATTGAAGATAATCAAGTGAAGGGCCTAAAACTTCATCCTAAGAGGTAAGACTTCATCACCTTAGCTCTTATTTTTACACATAGCTATAAGGGATCATTAGTGAGGTGATTCATGGGGATAAGGGGGATTACAGCGCATGCATGTGTTCTTGAAAAATATGGGTAATTATAAATAAAGAGGAATGGGTAATGGGCTAGTATAATCTTGCATAAAAGAACCATAAGGCCTTAATGAACACTAAAATGCTCGATAAAATGCTCAAGAGAGCCTAGATTATGGTCTTTTCCTGATTATGAGTTAAATTGTGCTATATTGCTTAAATAGATTGAAGTGCGAACATTCCGGAACGTTATAGGATTAAGGAAAGCTTGGTTGAGGTATGTATGGCTAAAACCCCGTCTTTTAGAAATTGAGCTCCATTGTTGCTTATGTAAATGTGCTAAGACTGAAATTTGGGTTCTTGCATTGATTGATACTTTACGTGAATTTGTGATGTAAGCTTGTTTGCGGGAAAGATTTGTTTCAACATGAACGATGTGCTATCTTGATAACTTGAAAAGGGCCAAAAGATATGAACTACTTATTGAATTGCTTAGACCTTAAATTTGAGTTTGAAGCTGCATATGTTGTGTTATCCATGTGAAGTCGCATTTATGCTTACAGCCCTAAATGCTATTGTGTGCCCATATTTATCTAAATTGCGAATAGATCATTGAAATAAAAAACGATGTGAGATATGGCCTAGAGCCAAACATATGATGTGATAGCTGCGACCCCAAGTGCCTATGAAATAATTTATGAGAAACAAAGGTTGATATGAGATGAGTGATGGAAAATGGAAACGCCTCAGTAAGGCGGCCTAGCCGATCGGGCCGTGATCGGACGCCATGATATATATATACATGGTGGCAATGTATTGATGAGTGAAAATGGAAAGTATGAATGAAGTAATGGTAACGTCTCCGGTAGACGGCCTAGCCGATCGGGCCGGGATCGGACTCCGCTCAAAGAAGCGGTGGCAAGGTGAATGATGATGCAACAGTGTGGGATGCTACAATCTAAAATTTCAGAAACCATGTGAAAATCTTGTGAACCTCCTTATATTGTTGACATAGTGCTTGTTTGAAACTCTGACTGTATATGAATTCCTCTTTATTCTTGTTTGATAGTTCTTTCTAATTAGATGGAGTTTAGTTATACATACTAGTACTATTCCATGGTACTAACGTCCCTTTTGCCGGGGACGCTACATTTGTTTAATGAATGTAGGTGGCTCCATTGCAGATAGTGTTGATCGCGTGTAGCAGGGTACCTTATTCCGAAGTCTTGGTGAGCCCCTTTCTCCTTCAAGGGGTTATATTACACATCTTTTGTTATAGACTCCTACTTTTGAGGTATAGCCGGGGCCTTGTTGCCGGCACAGTCATGCTTTTCATTTCTTACATCCTTAGAGGCTTCGTAGACATATGTGTGGGTTATGTACAGGTGTTTGAGCGGTCCATGAACCATGTTGTAATTCTAAACTCATGTTATCTATAAATTGTAACTTTATGGGTATTTCGGAAGCTAACTTTAACTATGGTTTAAGCTTGTAATATAAGATGAATTAACATTGTTGAATGTACCACCTTTCCCTACTTAAATAAAAAGGAAACATGTCTATCTTATTCATGAAGAGTTGGGTAGGAAGTGTGTGATGAGGCTTGCTCGGTTGGGTTCACTCGATCGAGCGCCGGTCGCGCCTCCCGAGGTTGGGACGTGACATTTGTATAACTTCTACCTGTATCACTGCTTAATAGATATCATTCCTATACGATTAAGATCAGTTTCAAACCTAGAGATCATGCCTATAGGATTTAAGTCAGTTCGACATTAGAAATCATGCCTACAGGATTCTGTTAATTGGTTCTGAATATAATTGCCATTATCAATCACTTAGACAATATGCCTATAGGACTAAATAATACTTCTTGATTCTGTGAGCGTGATGCATTACTGTTTGAAAGATCCAGACAATATTCATTAAAACCAGCAGGCAAACAGTTGGTCCTAAACACTCGCCTTAATGAAATTGCTTCTGTACGTCTGTCTTCTCACATAGATATCCTGCCTGTAGGATTTTAAGATCGATAAAGATTGTTAATTGCGTGCATTTGCTATTTATGTGTGGAGGTTAACATGAGCCCATATTTGCTTTGTATTTGCAAGTCCTAATATGTTTTGTTTGTCGCCTATTTTTTTCATTTTTTGAGCAACCTAGGCTTAATCTAGAACTATCCCAAATAGATATCCTAATGCCTCCAGGACTATAGGTAAGGGACGGGTAGTGCACGCATAGGAATCGAGCTAGAATCAATTAGAGCGCTTCAGGTAACAACTTAAAGATAGTAATCGGGTAGCAGGAGATGATAGTCTGTACCCGCTGAATAGTATGAGTAACACCCCGACTCGAGGGAGTTACGAAGTATTATTTATGTTGCACGGGGTGATCCGTTAGGCAAAAAAATTTAGGACCCCCCATCATTATTAATAATCCTTTTGTTTCTTTATTAGACTAATTCATAAATTAAGTTCAGCCAGAACCCACAGTTGTGGACCTCGAGGGGTGCCTAGCACCTTCCCCTCAAGGTAATTTTGAGCTCTTACTCGATCTCTGGTAACGCAAACTGGTATAGCATGAGTTATCTGCTCTAGGTGCCCTAACGGACCTTAATCCGTTAGGTGGCGACTCTAACCAATTCCTTTTTCCTACTCTCTCAAAGGAGTCATTGTCGTGCCCCCTTTTTTCCTCGTGGAGTCCGGTTTCGACGTTTTGGGACAACTCCTTTTCCTTTTGGGAATTGGGTATTTGAATTTGAAGAGTCGCCACTTAACGAAAGGTGCGTTAGGGCACCTAAAGCAAGTAACTCATAAAACCGGTTTGCATTACCAGAGACTTGGGCAAGGGCTCGAAATAACCTTGAGGGGTAGGTGTTAGGCACCCCTCGCGGTCCACAAAGGCGGGTCCCGGCCGAACTCAAATTGTGTGAATTAGTCATTTAATAGATAGGCAGTCTCGGCACACATATAAGATAAAGGAAATTTGAGGGATAGGCAGTGTAAGCACACATATGTAAACAAGATAAAGGAAGTCCTAGGTTTGTTAGCCTATAGGATCGCATCTGTACCATACTTGGTAAGCCTTCCTCAAATAGAAGGGTTACACGTGGCATTAGCGCACAGGTCATCATATCCTTTACTACCCAATTACCCTCCCCTTTGGTCATAGCCTAAAGCGTTCTAGCAACCTTAAGATGTCTCCTATGCGTCCATTACCCGTCCCATTATATAGTCCCGGAGATATTTAGGACATCTAGTTAAGGTGGATCTAGACTCTCCTACAGTAATTAAAAGGAGAAAACTCTAGGCGACTAACGAAACAAGTAGGACTAGACCAAAGATAGAACAGTTAAAAGGGTTACATTTTACCTCCACAAATAGTGCAAGCAAGTGCATGTCTCAAACAGCAAATTTCAGATATTTCAGAGAGGTCTTAAACAGGATATCTAGGTGAGCATGACAAGCAGAGAATATGCAGCATTGAGTTAAGGCAAAGCGTTAAAGACCTAATCAGTTTGCCTACTGATTTTAAAACCTGTTAAACCTGGGCAGTCACAAATAAGCAAAGCAAAGTTCCACAGTTCTTATTAGACCTTGATTACCTATAGGCTTGCCTAGGCGTAGACCTGTAATACCTTATAAACATGTTGTCTAAATGCAATCAGAATTCTGGGAATCAGCTTTAAACAAATTAAATTTATTAAGTCCTATAGGCATGCTGATTTAGGTGCTGAATATTACATTACAAAACTGGTTTATACACACTTATCTCTATGATACCTAAATTTTGTGATTGTTTTTTAAACACTTTATTATAAACGAGATAGTTATCAATTTAGACGATGGAGATAGGGTTTAAAGCGAGTACAAACACAGTCCTAAGGAAGGATCTCTGTTGCACAAAGAATGGACATTTTTATTAGGCAGAATCATGGCATTAACTTAATAACAGGATTCCTAGATGATCATGATTATGCAGAAAACATAATTCGTAACAAATGAGGTAGTGAGCCTATAACGTGTTGTCTAGTATGACACGTGATCCTAAGAGCATGGTCTCTGATGCGGATAAACTTAGTGTAAACATAAAGCATGATTTCTAATGCAGGCAAGCATAGTATAGACCTAAAGCATGATTTCTAATGCAGGTAAGCATAATGTAAACCTAGAGGCATGATTTCTACTCGGTTTCCCCACAAAAATCATATAAGAATCCCTCCCTTTTACTAATTTCCCCAATATCTGTTTACAAAGATTATTATTACAGACCAACATTAATAAAGAATTACAGAAGTGAAATTGCTACAACTATAGGGAACCTGAATATAGGCCCAAAGGATAAACCTGGCAGACCAGGCCTTCAACCAATCTAAGAATGACGTAACCTCACAGTGCATCCAATAGTATCCTGGTATGTCAAAGTTCCCAAGGGCCTCAAGGACCCCGGGCAATGCACACACCAGGAAAATTTTCAAAATAACCCTTTGTGAGCAAGTTTGGAAAGCCAACCCCAGTGTATCAAAGTTCAGAGGAGCCTCATGGACTCCTAAGCAATGCTTACACTAGAGGGGCAAGACCTTAGGTGTTCTAAGAATAGGGGTTTTAAAACAGGAGATAGTTTTTAAGAAATAGTTTTGGATTCTTAGAAAGTAAGCAGCAAACAAGGTCATTCAATCACTGTAACTCAAACAAAGGTCCCAGCAGTCAAATAATATACAGAAACAGGGTAACTTAGAGTTTCAACTTAGTTAATTAACTGCCACTAGGTGAGCATTCAGTCACATATAGAGGGATAGTAGGGCTGGGGAGTCATATTAGTCAGAGGTGAACTTAAGGTGCTAGTGAAGAAGTGGTCATAGGTCCTGTTTAGACATAGGCAAGTATATAGATTTGCTGAAAGCAGAAGCACATAGGTCCAGCTAAAACAGGTTGAAAACAAGACACATAGGTTCAATCAAATAGAAGTAGGTATGCTATTGCAGTAAACATATAAGTAGACATACTACTGCAGCAACACATCAATTTGATTAAGCAGAAAGAAAGCATGTTAATTATAAGGGAACATATTGAATAGCAGGAAGCATACAGTCTAATTGAACCCATGCTGATTAGGAACAATATGAAGCACATATGTAACGACCCGGTCGGTCGTTTCATGTGTTACCACTCTGTTTTCCCCAGTTCTACCTTATTATGCCTTTTTTATCCATTATGTGGTATCGGGTTAGTCGGTTTGAATTCGGAATGGTTTTGGTAAGGTTTGAGATACTTAGTCTCTTTTGAATAAGCTTAAGTTGGAAAAGTCAACCGGATGTTGACTTATGTGAGAAAGGGCTCGATGTGAATTATGATGGTTCGGATAGCTTCAGAAGATGATTTGGGACATAGGAGTGTGATTGGAATGTGTTTTGGAGGTCCGGAGTAGCTTTAGGCTTGAATTGGCGAAGATGAATTTTGGCGTTTTCTGGTTGATAGGTGAGATTTTGATATACGGGTCAGAATGGAATTTTGGGAGTTGCAGTAGGTATGTTGTGTCATTTGGGATGTGTGTGCAAAATTTTAGGTCATTCGGACGTGGTTTGATAGACTTTTTGATCAAAAGCATAATTTGGAAGATTTTGGGAACCTTAGGCTTGAATTCGATGTGAATTGGTTGATTCGGTGCTGTTTGAGGTGTTTTGAAGATTGGTATAAGTTTGGATAGTGGTATATGACTTATTGGTGCTTTTGGTTGAGGTGGATGGTTGACGAAACGATCGGAATTTGGAAATGGCAGCTGAAGGTGAGCCTGCTGTCATAACCGCACCTGCGGCTAGGGGACCGCAGGTGCGGGCTCGTAGAAGCGCCCAATGGGTCGCAGATGCGAAAAAGGGCCATGGGAGCTGGGACCGTAGAAGTGGCAGTTTGAGCGCACCTGCGGTATCACAGGTGCGGTTGTTCGATTGCAGGTGCGAAATTGAGGCGTTAAGTAAAAACCGCAGATGCGGTGCTCGTGACCGCAGAAGCGGAGTTTGGGCCGCAGGTGCGAAAACCCTGGGCCAGAAAGTATATAAACCCTCCTTCATGATTTTCAGACTTTCATCACCATTTTTAAATTGATTTTTGGAGCTTTGGGGCGATTTTGAAGAGGGAATTCAAGGGAACATCATTGCGGTAAGATTTTTGAACATGAAATTCGTTCCTATGGTGTTATGTCATTGACTAGGCTTGAAATTTATGGAAAATTGTGGGTAAAATTGTAGAAACTAGGGCTTGAAATTGGAGACCTAGAATTTGGGATTTGAGGGGCCAATTGTGGTTGGATTTTGGTAAATTTGATATGCATGAACTCGTGGGAAGATAACGATTCCATTGATGTTAATTTTGTCGGATTCTGAGACGTGGGCCCGGGGGTTGGGTTTGGTTAATTTCGGGATTCGTGTCGTAATTTGATTATTTTCCCATGGGCTTCGTTCCCTTAGCATATTTTGACGTCATGATTTTGACTTTGGTTAGATTCGACGCGAGTTGAGGCCGAGACGAGAGGCAAAGGCATCGCGGGCTAGAGATTGGACCGGATAGAGGTAAGTAATGATTGTAAATGTTGTCCTGAGGGTACGAAACCCTGGATTTCACATCGTTGTGCGATTTTGAGGTGACGTACATGCGAGATGACGAGCGTGGGGTCGTGCACCATTGGGGATTGTGACTTAGTCCGTCCCGCATTACTGTTTATCTACGTATTTGATTGAAAACTGTTTGCTATCATCATGTTTTGGGCTGAGTGCCATATCTGGGCCTCGTGCCAAGATTTTTACTACTATTGCTCACTGTTTTGACTTAGTATTTGTATTCAGTCATGCTATATCCTACTGGTTTTCACGACTCAGCCATCTTTACTCATTTTTTATATTTTAAATGATATTTTGGGCTGAGCATCATATTTTACTGTTGCCCGTGTGGCTTGTGAGATTCTGACTGAGTAAGGCCGAGGGCCTGTGTTGCGAGGATACTATCGGATCGGGCTGCACGCCGCAGCATGTGGTAGTGATTGTGATATATGAGAGGCCGAGGGCCAGATTTATTATGCCACGGGGCGGTTTGTGATGCCTGTTGATTATACCACGAGATTGCTTGTTATTGGGCTTGCACCATAAGGGGCCCCTCCCGGAGTCTGTACACCCCCAGTGAGCGCGGGTACCCAGTTTGTGATGTGATCTAGCCTGAGGGGCTGATGTTGTTCCATGTTATTGCCTGAGGGGCTGATATGAGTGATTGTGAGATAGCCCGAGGGGCTGGTTTCTGTTGGTATTATGCCCGAGGCTGATTTTTATTTCTATATTTTATATCTGTTTTCATTCACTCATTTGAACTGCTGAAGGATGTTTTAAAGAGATTTTAACTGAACTAAGAAGTTTTTATGAGTTCCTTTTACTGTTTTACTGTATTGTGTTGGTTTTACCCTGCCTCGTTGTAGCATTTTGCTGTGTATTTACGTGTTTTCTTATCGCTCAGCTGCCTTTACTTTTATTACTTACTGAGTTGGCGTACTCACATTACTCCCGGCACCCATGTGTGCAGATTCAGGAGTCTCTGGTCACACTAGCGAGGGGTGACTACGTAGCTGCTCGGCGTTCGCAGCCCAGTGCTTCTCCTTCCTACCTTTATTTCGCTTGTTCTAGTTTTGTATTAGACTATGTTGTCTTTTCATACTCTTAGACGGATTTTAGATGCTCATGACTGGTGACACCCCGATGTCGGGCCGTGTTTGTTTCCGCATTTGTTTTATTTCGCTATATTTTGGGATTTATCACTTATTAATGACTTAATTAATTATTATTACAACTGTTAATTGGTTTGGGGGTGTGTGTCCGCTGGCCTTGTTTCACGAGAGGCACCATCACGACCAGGTCCGGTTTCGGGTCGTGACAACATATGTTTAATTAAAGATAGGCAGGGTGATATAGAGTTCCTACTGATTTAATAACAGGAAAGTGAACATGCTAATAACATGGCACATATAACAACAACAACAACAACAACGGCCCAGTATAATCCCACAAATGGGGTCTGGGGAGGGTAATATGTACGCTGACCTTACCCCTACCCTGAGGGGCAGAGAGGCTGTTTCCAAGAGACCCTCGGCTCAAAAAAGCAACAAGAGACAATATATTAGTACCATCAATAGAATCATAATAAAATAATAGCAATATAAGAAATACGAAATAGATGGAAGGTATAATAATAACCAGCAGATAAAGCCCTGCATCAGTAGATGACCACTAGCATCCTAAAACTAACTCCTAACTGGCTAGTCTCACTCTAGTGTGCTGTAGAAATATTCACAACTTCCCCCTAACCTGCAACCTTAATGCTCGACCTCCACAATTCCCTGTCAAGGGCCATGTCCTCAGTAATCCTAAGTCGAGCCATGTCCTGCCTGATCACCTCTCCCCAATTCTTCTTAGGTCGCCCTCTACCTCTCCTCGTGCCCACCACAGCCAGTCGCTCACACCTCCTCATCGGTGCATCAGTGCTCCTCCTCTGAATGTGCCCGAACCATCTGAGTCTTGCTTCCCGCATCTTGTCCTCCATGGGGGCCACGCCCACCTTCTCTCAAATATCTTCATTCCTAATCTTATCCATCCTTGTATGCCTGCATATCTACCTCAACATCCTCATCTCTGCTACTTTCATCTTCTGGATGTGTGAGTTCTTAACTGGCCAACACTCAGTCCCATACAACATGGCAGGCCTAACCACTGCTCCATAAAACATACCTTTTAGTAACGGTGGAACTTTCTTGTCACACAGGACTCCCGATGCTAACCTCCACTTCATCCACCCCACCCCTATACGGTGTGTGACATCCTCGTCGATCTCCCCGATCCCCTGAATAACCGACCCAAGGAACTTGAAACTACCCTTCTTGGGAATGACTTGAGAGTCAAGCCTCACGTCCTCTCCCGCTTCCGTCGGCTCGACCCCAAATTTGCACTAGAGTTATTCCGTCTTCGTCCTGCTCAACTTGAAACCTTTAGACTCAAGGGCATGTCTCCAAACCTCTAGCCTCTTATTGACGCCGCCTCGTGTCTCGTCAATTAGAAATATGTCATCAGCAAATAGCATGCACCATGGCACCTCCCCTTGAATATGATGAGTTAGTGCATCCATCACCAGGGCAAATAGGAATGGGCTGAACACATACCCTTGGTGCAACCCCGTAACAACCGGAAAATGCTCAGAGTCGCCTCCTATTGTCCTCACCCGGGTCATAGCTCCATCATACATGTCTTTAATCACCCTAAAGTGAACATGCTGATAATAGGGCACATAGTTGAATTAAAATAGTAGTAGACATGCTAAGTAGGAAAACATACAGGTTCAGAAGAAGGCATACTGATTGTAAGAGAAACACATAGGTTTAACTGAATGGTAATAGAGAGAGCATACTAGTTAAAGAAGAAGAAGCAAAAAGTAAAGTAGGTAGGATTCAACAGTCTAGTCTTGGCTTTCAGCCGACTAGACAAATAATGAACACAAGTAGCAGAGAGAGATGAGAGCAGAGTTTGTGTGTGAGTGTGTTTGTGAACTATTGTTCTTGTTTGAAGAACCAGAATGAGAGTGTATATATAGGAGTCGGATAGTGTAAGTAAATAAGGCAAGTCAGGTAAATATTGTAAATAAGGTAAGGGAAGCAATCAAATAATCAATCAAACTTGATAGGGGCAGAAAATTAGGGGATTAGACCCATAAATAACTCTGATGGAGTTTCAAATAAGGCAAGAAGTGGGTTTAACAGCCAATTAGGGTTAGAACCCATAAATTAAATAATCAATCACACGAATAAGGGAATCATAGGTAATTAGTGACCAATCAAGGTCAATCAACCCATAAATAGGCAAGAGACGCCAATTAGGAACCTCTGGATTAAGGAAAGCAAGCAGAAATCAGTAAATTATTTCAGCAAACAATGAAACCCTAGATAATTTAGCTAATCAGTCAATTATTGAAACAATAACGGACAAAAAACGTTGAAGTCAAACAATGAGCAGTCAAACAATTGAGCCAGGATCATAGCCATGAGAAAGATTAAATAAAACATAAGAATTTCAGAAAATCTTTTTGCAAAGCAGAAACCCTAATTTGAAAAATACCTAAAGTTGATTAACAGTAGGAAAATCATAGGACCCCTAAAGAAAACAGCCATGGAAACTTGAAACACTTCAAATATGCAGAGATTCAGACAACGAATAACAAAGAAACCAAAAACCCTATGTAACACAGTGCTAAAAAATTGGTTAACAGTAGAGAAATAAGAGAACCTTAAAGAAAAAATCAGTGATGAACTCAGAATCGTTCCAGATCTAGAAAGATTTGGACAGATTCAAGTCTAAACATTAGGGTTTTGAAGAGGGAAAGGGTAAAGAGAATTTGGCCTTAAACCAGAGATTTGAACCGTAAAACATTGATAGAAAAGCACTCACAGACCAAAGACGGACTCTCAGAGAGTCTTGAACAAGAACGAGCAACCAGTAGAAGTAGGAGACAAGTAGAAGTCTCAAACGGCCATTGAAATCCATGGATCGAGTAGGAATCGAAGATATTAGGGTTGGTTTTGGGTGGCAACGGCTAGGGTTAGGGTCGGTGTCTCAGAGAGACGGAGAGGAGAGGAGTTTTGGGCGGCTGAGTGTATCAAATGAATTAGGTTAGGGGAGGTCGTTTGGGTTAAAAATGGTAAGGGGTGATGGTGGCCGTTGATTTCTGTGATCAACAGCCAGGATTAAAAGGTTTGGGGGGCTGGGTAGGATTTAATTGGTTTTGGCTGGGTAGATTTGGGCCGGTTTTAATAGAATTGAGATTGGGGTAATTAAAATTAGGCTGATTTAATGGGATAGGTCCGAAAATAAAAGGGTTATTTGTTAAATACCCATTTAATTGATAAAAATAATTTTAAAAGATAATTAACAATTTTAAAAAATAATTAGCGAATTATAAAAATGATTTTCATGCCCTAAAATGTTTTAAAATAATTACTTCGTATTTTAAAACACAAAAAATTATTTTATTGTAAAATAATGCAATAATGCATGCATGTGCCATAATTACAAAGTAATTGCAATTGTAACCCAAAAAATATAAATGTGGCTATTTGTGCAATGATTAAAACTCAGTGCAAATGCAAATGATAAAATTAAGCCACAAAATTATTATAAAACTCTTTGTGATGCAATTAGTAATTGTTTATATAAATAAAAATACTGGGATAAATTAATTAAAACCCTTAAAAATGCTGAAACTATGAAAAATATTAATTGATGCTAATGCATAGTTTTGGAGGTATATATGCATTTTGAAAAAAAATATTATTGGGAAAAATTGGGTATCAACAGCTGCCCCTCTTCATCCGGGAAGGATGAAAGAGTTTTCGGGTAAAGAAATGATGACCAATTTTGACCGAATGGGATGTTTTGAAAAATAGAGGCCGAACCCTGGTCTTTGAGTTGCCTACATATCCCTGGTTTTACAGGAATCATGCCATGTGTAGTTCTGGATTCATCGGCGGAATATACTGATGAAGTCATCACAAGAACGGACATGAGACTTTGGAATGGGTGGAAAGATGGTGAGCGGTCAGATTTGAGATAATTTGAATGAACTGGAGCGGGATTGCTCCTGTTAGGGTAGCGGTTGCTTGTCGGGTCACCTGCAAGTAAAGAGATACTACAAGTATATATTTGTGCGGAAAATTAAACATGATGCAAATTCCCTTCAGACCATGAGAATTGTCTTTGGACGGTTGAGGATGACGTCCTTAGACCATGATGTCCTGGCCATGAATTGTGAGATAGGAGATTCGTAGGCCATGAAATGATGTTCTCGGGCCATCAAGATGGTGCCTCCGAACCATGACGCCTTTGAATAATGATATGCAAATTTGAGAGATCCTCAGGCCATGGCATGGTGTCTTCCGGCTATGAGTATGATGCCTTTAGACAATGACGCCTTTGGACAAGTTGGCGATATTTCAGCCCATGAGATGCAATAATATGATGCTAAAATCAACAAGACAAGTCTTAGTCTTGTAAGGTTGAGGGCAGAGCTTAGCCCGAAAGAGGAGCAAATAGATAATGCCGGAGAGACAGTGCTTAGTCTCGGCGAATATAGGCGATGATTGGCCTTATGCAAATAGGAGGCAGAGCTTAGCCTCATGCAAGATTCGGGACAGGGCTTAGTCCCATGCAAATGGAAGGTAGAGCTTAGCCTTATGCAGAATGGAGGCAGGGGTTAGCCTCATGCAGATATGGAGGCAGGGCTTAGCCTCATGCAAATGGAGACAGAGCCTAGTCTCATGCAAGATTCGGGATAGGGCTTAGTCCCATGCAAATGGAAGGCAGAGCTTAGCCTTATGCGGATATGGAGGCAGGGCTTAGCCTCATGCAGGATTCGGGACAGGGCTTAGTCCCATACAAATGGAAGGCAGAGCTTAGCCTTATGCAGATATGGAGGCAGGGCTTAGCCTCATGCAGATATGGAGGCATGGATTAGCCTCATGCATATATGGAGGCAGGGATTAGCCTCATGCAGATGGAGACAAAGCTTAGTCTCATGCAAGATTCGGGACAGGGCTTAGTCCCATGCAAATGGAAGGCAGAGCTTAGCCTTATGCAGATATAGAGGCAGGGCTTAGCCTCATGCAGGATTCAGAATAGGGCTTAGTCCTATGCAGATGGAAGGCAGAGCTTAGCCTTATGCAGATATTGAGACAGGGCTTAGCCTCATGCAGATATGGAGGCAGGGCTTAGCCTCATGCAGATATGGAGGCAGGGCTTAGCCTCATGCAGATGGAGATAGAGCTTAGTCTCATGCAAGATTCGGGACAGGGCTTAGTCCCATGCAAATGGAAGGCAGAGCTTAGCCTTATGCAAGGTTTGGGACAGGGCTTAGTCCCATGCAAAAATAGAATAAATAGCAGGTGATACCAGAGTTTTCTTAGCTGATAATAGATTTCAGTATCACGGTTGTTATGAAAATTGTGACTGGGAGGCATGTATATTCTTTGCTCCTGCATCCAAAGAAAAATTGTGAGTTCTGCTAAAAGGGAGGTCGGTTCGTGCCTCCATCGGCTTGCTTGGCTTGCTTTGCTTGGTCCGAAGGTCCTGTTCAAATCATTGGAGGTAGCATTGGCTAAACAGAGTCATTTTACAAGCAAGCATGCATAGTTTTCAAAGACGTAATAAAAGGTATTATTTTAGAAATTGGTTAGATGAACCCATGACTGTGACACGATCCGAGACATCGTAACCTCTCCTGCTATAGATTTTTGAGGGTCATCCTCAAAATTCTGCCCCAGTTAGATGGCACGTCTGACTGCTGCACATGCTGTGATCGGCTGAAATTGCTTCGGAATTTTGAGGGTCCTCCTCAAAATTCTACCCCAGTTTCTAATTGTGGGGAAAATAGGATTTTTACTAAATTGTGATCGAAACCACAGGGCTGCCTACGTATCCCCTCTTAAACGGGAATTAGGTCGAGCGTAGTTCAGTTTACATCATTTTGTGAAGACATAAATAGTTACACATAGTATCGTTTGACTGCATCTGAGTTGATCGGTTTTGGCCAGACTTCTCTGTCCATTTCTGCAAGTATGAGGGCTCCTCTTGTCAATACCCTGTGAACCATGTAAGGGCCTTGCCAATTGGGAAAGAATTTCCCTTTGGCTTCATCCTGATGCGGAAAGATCTTCTTCAACACCAGCTGCCCTGGTGTGAACTGTCTCTGCTTGACTCTTTTGTTGAAGGCTTTGGACATTCTGTTCTGATAGAGTTGCCCATAACACACTGCATTCATCCTTTTTACGTCTATTAGGGATAGCTGCTCATAACAGCTCCTTATCCCTTCTGCGTCGCTGAGCTCAGCTTCTTGTATGATTCTCAAAGAAGGAATCTCCACTTCAGCAGGAATAACAACTTCAGTACCATAAAACAGTAAGTAGGGAGTTGTCCCGGTTGATGTGCGGACTATGGTACGGTATCCCAATAAAGCAAATTGCAGCTTCTCGTGCCATTGTTTGTGATTTTTTACCATCGTTCTCAGTATCTTCTTGATATTCTTGTTAGCGGCTTCTATAGCTCCGTTCATCTAAGGTCTATAGGCTGTGGAATTCTTGTGCTTGATTCTGAAAGTCTCACACATGGTCTTTATCAAATCACTGTTGAGATTGGAGGCATTGTCAGTGATGATTGATTCTGGAACTCCAAACTGGCAAACAATCCGGTCGCGGACAAAATCTGCTACGACTTTCTCAGGTACTGCTTTGTAAGATGCTGCTTCGACCCATTTGGTGAAGTAATCAATAACTACCAAGATAAACCGATGCCCATTTGAGGCGGTGGGCTCGATTGGACCAATGGCATCCATTCCCCAAGCGACGAATGGCCAAGGTGAGCTTGTTGCATTGAGCTCATTTGGCGGCCCTTTTATCATATCGGCATGTACTTGACATTGGTAGAATTTTCGGACATACTGGACGCAATATGTCTCCATGGTCATCCAAAAATATCCGGCCCTAAGTATCTTCTTGGCCAAGACAAAGCCGTTCATATGTGGGACGCAAGTCCCAACATGTATCTCTTCAACTAGCTTAGAAGCTTCTTTTGCGTCGACACACCTTAGCAATCCCAAATCAGAAGTTCTTATGTACAAGGTTCCTCCGCTGTGGAAGAAATTATTGGACAATCTCCGAAGAGTACGTTTCTCAGTATGATTAGCATGCTCCGGATATTCTCCTTTTGCCAAATATTCTTTGATATCGTGAAACCAATGCTTCTTGTCTGTTTCTTCTTCAACATGGGTGCAATACGCCGGCTGGCTATGGATCCTTACTGAGATGGGATTGATGAAGTTCTTATCAGGATGTCGTATCATGGATGACAAGGTGGCCAATGCATCGGCAAACTCATTCTGAATCCTGGGAACATGCTGAAACTCTATCTTTGTAAACCACTTTCTCAATTCATGCACATGGTGCAGATATGGCAATATCTTGGAATTCTTGGTGGCCCATTCTCCTTTTACCTGGTGCACAAGCACATTTGAATCACCGATTACCAGCAGTTCTTGAATATTCATGTCGATGGCCATGTTGAGCCCTAGTATGCAGGCTTCATACTCTACCATATTGTTGGTGCAGGGAAATCCGAGTTTAGCAGATACCGGATTATGTTGGCCAATTTCTGATACCAAGACGGCTCCAATGCCGACTCCCTTAAAATTTGCTGCTCCGTCAAAGAACATTCTCCAACTGTCGTAGGACTCAGCAATATCTTCTCCTGTGAATAGCACCTCTTCATCGGGAAAATGCATTTTCAGGGGATCGTATTCTCCTTCCACAGGGTTCTCAGCAAGATGATCTGCCAGTGCCTGTCCCTTGACTGTTTTCTGAGTCACATAAACAATGTCGAACTCGCTCAACAGGATTTGCCACTTAGCCAGCTTGCTAGTGAGCATGGGTTTCTGAACAATATATTTCAAGGGATCTATCCTTGATATGAGGTATGTTGTGTAGGCACAGAAGTAATGCCTCAGCTTCAGAGCTATCCAGGTTAGAGCGCAGTAGGTACGTTCCAATAGAGAGTACTGCGCCTCATATGAGTGAACTTCTTACTCAGGTAATAGATAGCTTGCTCCTTTCTCCTTGTCTCGTCGTGCTACCCCAAAACGCAGCCGAAGGCTCCATCTAATACTGCAAGGTAGAGTAGCAAGGGTCTACCTGGCTCTGGCGGGAACAAGACTGCTGGTGTTGATAAGTACTCCTTGATCTTGTCGAAAGCCTTTTGACAATCTTCGATCCAACTAGTTGTAGCATTTTTTTTAAACATCTTGAAAATCGGCTCAGATATAACTGTGGACTGGGCTATGAATCGGCTGATGTAGTTTCGCCGCCCTAGAAAACTCATTACATCTTTCTTATTCTTCAGCGGCGGTAGCCTCTGGATGGATTTGACTTTTGACGGATCCAGTTCTATCCCACGGCGGCTGACAATGAACCCAAGTAACTTTCCGGCAGGAACCCCGAATGCACATTTTGCGGGGTTTAGTTTCAAGTTGTATCTCCGCACTCTGTCGAAAAACTTTCTCAAATCGGCTATATGATATGTGGCCTTCTTGGATTTGATGATGATGTTATCCACATATACCTCGATCTCCTTATGTATCATGTCATGAAAAATGGTAGTCATAGCCCTCATGTAGGTGGCCCCAGCATTCTTTAGACCGAATGGCATCATCTTATAACAGTATACTCCCCATGGTGTAATGAAAGCCATTTTCTCAGCGTCCTCTTCGTCCATCCAAATCTGATGGTAACCGGTAAAACAATCCACGAACGACTGGAGTTCATGCTTGGCACAATTGTCGATTAGGATGTGTATGTTTGGAAGCGGGAAATCATCCTTTGGGCTGGCCCTGTTGAGATCCCGATAATCAACACAGACCCTAACCCTCCCATCCTTCTTTGGAACTGGCACGATGTTGGCTAGCCAAGTTGGGTATTCGACCACCCTGAGGACCTTGGCCTTGATCTGCTTAGTAACCTCCTCCTTGATTTTAAGACTCATGTCAGGCTTGAACTTCCTGAGTTTCTATTTTACTGGTGGACACGCTGGGTTTGTGGGCAACTTGTGAGCCACAATTGATGTACATAACCCGGTCATATCATCGTATGACCATGCAAAGATGTCCTCATACCCTTTCAATAACTGTGTGTACTCTTCTTTTTCTCATGGTTACAAGTGGATGCTAATGCGGGTTTCCTTGACAATTTCAGAGTCTCCCAAGTTGATTATTTTTGTTTCGTGCAGATTGGACTTAGGCTTGTTCTCAAAGTCTTCTACTTCTCTGATAATTTCCTCGCGTATGAAATCTTCTTTTTCCGAATCTCTATCCTTTTGTTGCATTGTCTCATTACATGTCACAGTTGTTCGTTCATCGAGACAGGATATACTAATGCTGTATAGATAAAGATATGAGAGAAAAATGGTAATAATAAATATTGATTCATTAAAGCAGAAAAGCAATTTTGAATAATTTAAACAACATTTTCGGAACATTTAAAACAAAATGCCAGAAAGGGAAATCATTTTTCTTAGAAAAGCAAAACAATGTTGTTCAGCCTTGCTACCCCGGGACTCGTCGGGCCCTGGATGGTCCGACAGTCCAATTCTTGAGGAATGATCCTCTCTCCACAGCTCGGATGGTAGGGCCTTCCTCCTCCTTCTCCTTAACAATTACACAACAGTCGATGTCCTCATCCTCCAAGAACAGGTTCCTTAAGGCTGTCAGTTTTTCTTCCTCCTCTGATCCTCATATGATGTTGGCCTATTGGAAGGTCTGACTCAAGTGCGGTATAGGCTACTCCAATGGATAGTACGGACCTTGCCATGGTGGTGACCAGTCATTGTATTCTTGCCAGGTGTATTGATATCTCAGCCCAAAAGTGGTACCATGGCGCTTTGGCTGTATTGGCTAGGTGATGCCCTGAAGATTTTTGCCCAGACCTTTGCCAGGCTCATGCCCTCTCCAATTCATCATATTTGCTATCTTGCTATCCCACCACTTATCTTTGTCGATTGCATTGACCCGCTCGATATGATGATAAGTTTCGCCACCTATCTTTCTCCTATCCTCGACCATCGAAATAGTCTGACGGGTGTAAATGGGGTAGCTCCCGTCTCCATGGATAATCACCTCCTGATGGTTCCACTCAAACTTCATTGCCTGATGCAAAGCTGATGCCACAGCCCCAGCGGCGTGTATCCATAGTCGTCCCAATGCAGATTGTAGGATGCAGATATGTCCAGCACCTGAAATTCGACATCAAACCACGTAGGCCCCATTTGCACACAGAGATTAATTTCCCTGATGGTAGCTCTCTAAGACCCATCAAATGCCTTCACGTTCATGGTCCCTTCTCGTATCTCGTATAGGCCTTTGCCCAACCTCTTCAGTGTTGTCAATGGGCAAATATTGAGACTGGATCCTCCATCAATCAGGACCCTGGTAATGAAGTAGTCTTCGCATTGCACTGTGATATGCAGCGCCTTATTGTGACTCAAACCCTCAAGCGGCGACTCATCCTCGTGGAAATTGATCTTGTGACTTTCCAATACCAGTGCCACCATGTTAGACATTTCTCTGCTTGTGATGTTATTGGGCACATATGCTTCGTTAAATACTTTCATCAGAGTGTTCCTGCGTGCTTCTGAATTCTGTAGCAGCGACAGGATAGATATTTGAGCAGGAGTCTTGTTCAGATGATCGATGATTGAATACTCCCTTGCTTGTACTTTCTTCTAGAGGTCATCTGGACCTGTTTCAATAATGGGAGGTCTATTAGAGGCCTGTTTACTGGACTCTCCCAAATGCTCGGGTGTATAGACCCTTCCAGTCCTAGTCATCCCTTGTGCGGCACCAGATTCCCCAATCTTGGTTTTTCCTTTTCTTCTTGCTTTGGCCACATAATCCCATGGTACAGCCTCGGTGCTGAAAGGTGGTGTGGTTGATACTGTCACTGTAAACGGAGTGGCCACTTTAACCTTAAATGTAATAGGTGCGACTACAGAGGTTGCTAACTCAACTTAAAACGGGACTGATGATGTTACCTCGACCTCCACTGGCGGCTGCACCTGCACTATAATGGGATTGAGTGTGACTGCAGGTTTCTTGGGGTCGTCACCCTCTTTGGTAAGTCCGATTGATCCCTCCGGATCCCATTCTTCATCCATTTCTATCACATTGACACCTTCACCCCTCTGATCTGGGAAGGGGTTATTGCGGACATTAGGCGTAGCCTCCTTTGCCTGGATGATCTTGTTGTCAATCAAAGTCTGGATTTGTCCTTCAATGTGCGGCATTCGTCAATGGTGTGCCCTTTCATACCGAAATGGTATGCACAAGTCTTATTCGGGTTAACCCATTGGGATGAGTTCTCCATGGCCACAGCAGGGATGGGAGTGACGTAACCAGCAGCCTTCAACCTTTCATATAGTTGGTCGATGGGTTCAGCAATGGTGGTGTATTGTTTGGGTGGTCTGCGGTCAAAATTAGGTCGCGGTCTTGGGTAGTTTTGACGAGTTGGAGGTGACTAAAAATGAGATAGTTGGGAATTATAGGTGTGATAGGCAGTGGCTGGTTGGGAATATCTGGGGGATGAGGGTTGATTTGTAGGTGGAGGTGACGGTTGATATGTGGGTGGAGGTGCTTCATATGCAAGAAGGGAGGTTCGGTATACGAATGGAGTTTTGGGTCCTTGGGCGACCATTACTGCTCCCACGTCCTTCTTCTTAGATATACCCCATGACTGCAATGCTTTATTAGTAGCCTACAATGCCTCAAAGTTTGTTACCATCCCGCTCTTGATGCCTTCTTCGATCCTTTCACCAAGTTTGATGATATCATTGAACTTATGGTTTTCAATAACCATCGACCTTTCATAGTATTGCGGATCTTGTGCTCTAACAAAGAACTTGTTCATCTGTTCCTCATCCAATGTTGGCCTGACTTTGGCCGCTTCTGACCTCCAACGAGTAGCATATTCGTGAAAAGTCTCGGTGGGCTTCTTCGTGAGGTTCTGAATGTAGAAGACATCTGGTGCATTCTCTGTGTTGGACCTGAATCGGTCCATGAAATTAGACGCCATACTCACCCAGTCGGACCATTTCTTAGGATCCTGGCTGATGTACCAGGACAAGGCATCTCCCGTAAGACTCCTCATGAAAAGCTTCATCCAGATCTTTTCATCTTTTCCGACCCCGACAAGCTTGTCACAATAGGTCCTTAGATGAACCCTGGGATCACCTGTACTGTCAAACATCTTGAATTTGGGAGGTTTGTAACCCTCTAGCAGTTCTACATCCAGCTGTATGCATAGGTCTTCATAGTTCAGACCTTCTATCCCCTTGCCTCCTTCTATGCCTTGAACTCGACTGGTCAACTTCTTGAGCTCCTCGGCCAGGTTCTTAATGAGCATGTCCTTCTCAATAGATTCTGGTGCATAGGAGATGGGTTGAGTGGAGTGACGTAGGGTTTCCACATATATAGGGTTGTTTTGGTGACCTGGAATTTAAGTATAGTGGTGATGATTGGTGGAATTATGGGGTTCAAGAATGACTGGCGGAGTATTTTGTGGAGTATGGTAGGTGTTTGGCAGGTACTGTGGTGGGATAGTTTGATTTTATGGTGGAGTTGTATAATGGTGAGGTACGGGAGGATTTCGTGGGCGCTTGTTGGGTGTGTTTTGAGGTGGCGCGGGGTTCTGAGTGTCTGGATGACTGATGTCTGGGACGCTAAGTGAGAAGGATAGGTTTGCCACATTCCGGACATGCTCAAGCTCACCCTGGAGTTCCAGTATTTTCTGTTCGAGCCGTGAAACTGCATCATTTGGGGCCAGAGTACTCCGACCATCAAAAGTTTCTGCATGTTCACCCTGTGTGTTGTTTTCCTTTCTGGTGCTGTTCAAATCTTCCATTTTTGCTTTTCCCTTGCCTTTTGGTGGACTAGGAGGAGGAGAAGGTGGAGGGCCCCTTGATCTTGTGTGATAAGCTGACGATGCCAGTATGAACGAACCGACCTTTGGGGAATGGGAATAATCAAAAGAAAGAAAGAAAAACAAAAGGTAGCCAAGTCAGTAATAATTCTGAAAAGTTTGCAGTATTTAAACACATATTGCGGGAATGTATCCGCGTCCTAATTTGGGAGCCCCGTTGTGCCCTAGGTAGGCCTAGCGACAAATAGATTTGGAGAAATTTAGTGCCAATAATTGCCTCATTTCATTAATGTAAAAATAGACGACCCAAAACGATACTAAATAAGATAATGTCACTAATGGTATTTGGCCTTATTACATTTAGAAAGCAAGTAAGCCTAATCTATTTGGTCCTAGAAGGACCCCTCTCCAGACTGGATGCTCTTGTCGATCAATTCCCCAGTTCGCGCAGGTTCAACTATAAGAACGCCCTTGCCAAATGCCCTCCTTCGTTTCCCTCAACGTTCTGGCAATCGGTGACTCTCTTTCTCATTCTCCCTTCTGATTCAATCAGACTATACTCCAAATATTCCAGCCTTTCGCTGAATTTAACAGCCCTTTCTTTCCACTCATTGATCATTTCCATGTCGCCCTTATGCTGCTCCATATGCTCAGCTTCAGACTAGCAAACTCTTTTGGCAATTTGTTATATTTCACCTGTGCTTCGGCAACTTCGTCTATGACCCTGTTTCCTGGACCAACCCTTGGCCCAAAGATCCCTGCTATGTTACCATCTAACCATAAGGGTTAAAAGTATGTATGACCCGCATGATATCGATCCGGCTCGATGGTATTGTTTTCCACGATAATCTTCAAGTTCCACATGTGTTGTGCTTCATTCTTATATGGGATGGCGTCACCCTGAAAATCGGCTATGAAGTGACTCATCTTAGCGACTCGCGGTATGACTTGTTTCCTGCCTGCCTGTCTCATAACCCTGAGGGGAGCATAAGGGTTTATGCCTCTTTACCCAATAAATACGAAGTGGGGAACATCTCTGGACCTGATGATGAACTCGTCGGTAGGGAACCACTCGAACATCCATTGAACCTGGTCCTCAGTAAAATTGTTGAAAACTGCACCCATCCTACAGCATCCTTAGGTTGAGCAAATATGTCCGGAATATATGTCATTTTCTTGGGATGGTGGAAGGCTATATGATCATTACACGGCCTTCGTGGAAAATCTTGACGGTATTGACCTCTTTGGAGATGTTCTGACAACCAAACCGGCAACAGCAAATTGCAACCCTCGAAGTATTTGTACCCTTTCTGACAGCACTCCAAGGCCCGGTACATGTCTGCCGCTCGATTCCGTCCATCAAAGTTTTGGCCACCATGGCCAGTCTGGTATGGATTCTGTCCCCTTGGATTGGGAACACTATCATGCCCAAGAAACACACGATGAACACAAAGACCCTGCGGTGTATCCACCCCAAGGAGGTGATGGAGAATTCATCATCGAAAATACGGTAAGACCTGCTGTGACTAGGGATGGCAATGGGGCGGGGCGGGTGGGGGCGGGGCAGATTTTCATTAATGCGGGGCGGGGTGGGTTTACTCTTATGCGGGTGCGGGGCGGGTACGGGGCCGGTTGAAACCATTTTAATTTTTTAAAAGCGGGGCGGGGCGGGTTGCGGGTTTGACACGGGTTAAGTGCGGGTTCAACTGCTATTTTACATTCTTTTTTCAGCTAGCAATTTTATTTTAGGTTTCTGTCCAAAGAAAGTATACTTATTTTTGTATCTTGTAATTATTTATGTTTTCATTAATATTTTTTGTATTAAAAACAACATAACGGTTACTATTCAACAATGTTCAATATTTGGGAAGTCAAATATTTTTTCTTAAATTGTGATTTTTCATGCATTTTATAAAAATTTATTTACAAAACATTGTGACTTGTCGTTGTTTTTACATAGTTTATAAATTTATAAATATGTAAATTTTATATTTCAAATTCTGAGTATTACATTGTCTCATTATCAGTACTCCGATAGATTGTTCTTTTTAAAACAGATAAGTGAATTAGCTATAATTAGTCCACTCACTTATCAGATAAAATAAAACTAATGCAGGTTACAACTTGGTGCGTCTGGCATAGTTAATGTTAATTTGTATGTCGTCCCTACCGTTTTTGATTTTTATAATTGCAATTCATGCACAAACTAGTTTGTTATAGAAAAAATAATAGTAAAAAATTTAAGCGGGGTAGGGCGGGGCGGGTTCAAGCGGGGCAGGGCGGGGCGGG
>NC_031994.1:94934526-94966922 GCF_001879085.1 Nicotiana attenuata | reverse complement strand
AAATAGCTATGCGGGACGGGCGGGCGGGTTGAAATTCTTGCGGGTTAAGCCGAACCCGCCCCGCACCCGCCCTGCCCCGCCCCACTGCCATCTCTAGCTGTGACTGTATCGCTCATAGAGGAAGTCAAAAGGTATGTAAGAGTTTTTCAGGCACTCCAAGACATCATTCTTCTATAACCCCATCATTTTCAAAAATCCCCTAGTGGTGCGGTTTTCCGATGCCAGTAAAGCAGGGCTATCCCAAGGTAGCCCAGCAAATCCCCCTATTTCTTCCAAGAGAGGCGTCATTTCTATGTTTCCAAAGCGGAACACAGCCCTTTCTTTATCCCCTGAACATGGTGGCAGCCTCGATCAACATTTTGTTTGGCTAAAGATCCAAAAAAGAAGGAAAATTCCCTAGGACTCGTTTCACCTGATTTTGGTCACTTGAAGGGAGATCCCTCCACCAATCTAGCAAAAGTGAAGGTATGCTACCAACCATGCCGAACCGGTGGACTTCGTGCCTTATTTTCTGCAAAACAAAAGATGGTTAGGCCCTTTCCTCCTCCAGGTTCGTCTATTTGTACAACAATGATTAGCATATTGGCACTTATTTTTTCCAAATTAATGCACACAATCGTGGTTGCGTCCGTTGGGATTATGGAAAACCCGATGGACTTTTGGATTAGGCTTGTCTTAAAGGGTTATTATGCGGACAGCATATTAACCCGACTAGGTTTGACCATGATACATGTACAATTAATCAGAGTAAGGTTGCTATAGAGGTCTAGACTGGGACCCTCAAGCGGATAACTTGAGGGGGAAAGGCACGGAACCGTCGAATGCACCGCTGATCGACTAGTTTTACCGCCAATACGCCTTTCCGAATTTAAAAGGGTGATATATAGGAAGAGCGCAAACACTCATCAAGCGTTGCTATAGGATTGATTACGCACGAGTGGAATATGATGTTGAGCATGATTTATGCAATAATAAATAGCATGTTGTCAAGCATTTGCACGTTAAAAATGATAAATACGGTATTTAAATAATTGAGAGCCAGTTACGAAAAAAGAAAATAAAGAGACAAGTCAGTTTCGGAAATTAAAAGAAATCATAAATGCTTGAAAATAAGCAATTAAATCCAAATAAAGGGAAAGGGAAAGGGTGCACACGTATCAACAGAATGAAGCATGCTTAAGAATTCATAAAAACAAGTTTGTTATGGTAAGAACCTAAAGATCCCAACCAGAGTTGCCATACTATCGCGCCCCCTTTTTCCTCGCAGAGTCCTGGTTTCGACGTTTTGGGAAAACTCCTTTTCCTTTTGGGAATTGGGTATTTGAATTTGAAGAGTCGCGACCTAAGGGATTTAAGGTGTGTTAGGGCACCTAAAACAAGTAACTCATAAAACCGATTTGCATTACTAGAGACTTGGGTAAGGGCTCGAAATAACCTTGAGGGGAAGGTGTTAGGCACCCCTCGCGGTCACAACGATGGGTCCCGGCCGAACTCAAATTGTGTGAATTAGTCATTTAAGGAATAGGCAGTCTAAGCACACATATAAGATAACGGAAATTTGACGGATAAGCATTCTAAGCACACATATGTAAACAAGATGAGGGAAGTCCTAGGTTTGTTAGCCTATAGGATCACATCTGTACAATACCCGGCGAGGCTTCCTCAAATAGAGGGGTTACATGTGGGATTAGCGCACAGGTCATCATATCCTTTACTACCCAATTACCCTCCCCTTTGGTCATAGCGTAAAGTGTTCTAGCAACCTCAAGATGTCTCCTATGTGTGCACTACCCGTCCCTTTACTAATATAGTACCGGAGGTATTTAGGACTTCTAGTTAAGGTGGATCTAGACTCCCCTACAGTAATTAAAAGGAGAAAACTCTAGGCGAAAAACAAAACACGTAGGACTGGACCAAAGATAGAACAGTTAAAAGGCTCACATTTTACCTCCACAAATAGAGCAAGCAAGTGCACGTCTCAAACAGCAAATTTCAGATATTTCAGAGAGGTCCTAAACAAGATATCTAGGTGAGCATGACAAGCAGAGAATATGCAGCATTGAGTTAAGGCAAAGCGTTAAAGACCTAATCAGTTTGCCTACTGATTTTAAAACCTGTTAAATCTGGGCAGTCACAAATAAGCAAAGCATAGTTCCATAGTTTTTATTAGACCTTGATTACCTATAGGCTTGCCTTGGCGTAGACCTGTAATACCTTATAAACATGTTGTCTAAATGCAATCATAATTCTAAGAATCGGCTTTAAACAAATTGAATTTATTAAGTCCTATAGGAATGCTTATCTAGGTGCTGAATAATACATTACAAAACTGGTTTATACACACTTATCTCTATGACACCTAAATGTTGGGATCATTTTCTAAACACTTTCTTGTAAACGAGATAGTTATCGATTTAGGCGATGGAGACAGGGTTTAAAGCGAGCACAAACACGGTCCTAAGGCAGGATCTCTAATGCACAAAGAATGGATGTTTTTATTAGCCAGAATCATGGCATTAACTTAATAACAGGATTGTATACGGTGAAACTGGGAGGTCCATTTCCCCCGTCATTAGGGTGACCCGCGAACGTGCTTCTTGAGGTTCGATACCGAGGTCGAAGCTCACCTTCGAGGGCTATCGGGTTTCGACCTCGGGGCAGTGCAGACCAACGGCTATACTGGGGAAAAGGGGAATTCCCAAGGAGTGTAGCCAAGGCTGATAAAATCTGTCAGGCTATTCTGAAGTAGTTAGTCTGAGCCTACATCATGGCATTAGCTAGTTGTCCCATCCTTACTCCTTTGTCATTAATGTATTTTGTACTATGTTGGGATTCCCTTCCTATATAAAGGGGGGTCTTTGACACTTTGTAAGGTCTGTTGCTCTAATTACTCTACATTAAATATAGAAGAACATTCTCTTTTCTCTCTAAGATACTCTCTTGATATTATTGCTCCGTTTATTGTATTCATACTTGTTCTTCATTTATTATTCATCATTGGCCATAAAGAGCCTTCATAGATTATCTCATAACTGTTAGCCCTGCCCCGACTGCCCCTAAATAGCCCGAGCCCGAGCCCTGGGATCGACCTCGAGGCCCCATATCGGTCAGTTCGAGGCCCCGATTGGCTAGCTCATCGGCTTGATTATAACTCTATCTTTAGCTCGCATCTCGTCTCTAAACTTCATATACATAGCATCATCTTCTTAAACAACTAGCATAAAAATAGATCACGTATTTTTAGAGTCTCATCAACAAATTTAATTGTTGTTACAATTTTCACCGTAAACAGTTTGGCGCCCACCGTGGGGCTAAAAATAATAGTTATTATTTTCTTGCCGGTTTCATTACACAATGCAAGTTATCTTTCACGCTTTTTCTTGTCCAAAGATCTTTGATTTCAGGTCGTAATGTCTGGCTCAGTAAATAGAGTGGAAAATGACAACCTTGAAAACCACAGAGAAAAGGATATGGCTGTTCCAGGTGTCGGTATACCACTGCAGAACTCAACCTGGGCGGAAGAAGAGGTTCTTCGACACAACGTCCATATGATTATTGGAGGGACCAACATCCCCCAAGGACCCATGTTCAAACGAACAAGAACGTCCGCCACAGAAGAAGGGCCGACCCGAAACCGCATGGCCAAAGACACCCTTGCGTTCAGCGAGGAGGATCTCGACACCATAACAGAACCGCACAACGGCGTGCTGGTGATCTCATTTCTTTTAAACAATACTAGGATCAAACATGTGCTCGTAGACCTAGGCAGCTCGGCCAACATAATCAGATCAGAGATACTAGGACAGCTGGGGCTACTCGATCGAGTCACACCCATCTCCCGGGTCCTCCACGGCTTCAACATGACCGGCGAGGTAAAAAAAGGAGAGATCACCCTCCCGGTCGACACGTTCGGTGCAGTTCGGAACACCGAGTTCCAAGTCATCGATTGCGACATAAGGTACAATGCATTGCTTGGCAGGCCATGGATACACGGCATGAAGGCAGTACCGTCAACCCTACATCAGGTGATAAAATTACCCACAAAGGACGGCGTAACGATCGTATATAGAGAACAGCGGGTGGCGAAAGAAATGTTCACGGTTTACCATGAGGTGCCGACCCCCACGCACCCGACCTTGGACGAGCCTAGGAACGTACAGACCCCCGTGGACGACGAAGAAGATTTCTTCGCTCCTCGAACCTTCGTTGCCCCCGAAGAATCGGACGCAACTAAGTTAACAAACGAGGATCTGGAGCAGACTGTTTTGATCGAACGCCTCCCGGACTGTAAGGTATACCTGGGAACGGGACTAACCCCCGAACTTAGGAAAGGATTCATTGAATTTTTTATTAACAATATCGACTGTTTCGCTTGGTCCCACTTAGATATGACAGAGATTCTTCCGGAAATAACCTCCCACAGACTGAGTGTCGATCCTAGGTTTAAACCGGTAAAACAGAAGAGAAGACCATAGTCCGAGGTAAAACAAGCCTTCATCAAGGAAGAGGTAACAAAACTTCTTAAAATAGGGTCCATTAGCGAGGTAAAGTACCCCGAATGGCTGGCCAATGTAGTAGTAGTACCTAGAAAGGGAAATAAGCTAAGAATGTGCGTAGATTATAAAGACTTGAATAAGGCATGCCCTAAAGATTCCTTCCCATTGCCTAACATCGATCGTCTGATCGATGCCACGGCGGGCCGCGAGACCCTCACCTTTCTCGATGCCTACTCGGGGTATAATCAAATCTAGATGAACCTCGAGGACAGGGAGAAGACCTCATTCATCACGAAGTACGGCACCTACTGCTACAATGTAATGCCCTTCGGGCTAAAAATGCAGGGGCTACATATCAGCGCCTAGTTAATAAAATGTTCGAGCATCAAGTAGGCAAATCCATGGAAGTGTATATTGATGATATTCTAGTTAAGTCCCTGCGTGCAGAGGACCATATAACTCACATGCAGGAAACTTTCGACATCCCCAGAAGTTACAACATGAAGCTCAACCCCAAGAAGTGTGCCTTCGGAGTGGGTTCGAGCAAATTCCTGGGCTTCATGGTATCAAACAGGGGGATTGAGATCAACCCCGACAAAATTAAGGCCATCGAAAAAATCACGGTGGTAAACAACGTAAAGGCCGTGCAACGGCTAACAGGGCGAATAGCGGCTCTGGGCAGATTCATATCAAGGTCATCAGACAGGAGCATCATTTCTTCTCTTTACTCAAAAGAAAGAACAACTTCGAATGGACTCCAGAATGCCAACATGCCTTGGAGGAGTTAAAACGATATCTGGCCAGCCCGCCCCTGCTCCATATGCCAAAGGAGGATGAAACACTATACCTATACCTGGCCGTGTCCGAAATAGCGGTAAGCGGCGTGCTGGTTCGAGAGGAGCAAGGTATGCAATTTCCTGTTTATTATGTAAACCTGACCCTAGGGGATGCCAAAACCAGATACCCCCCACTAGAAAAATTGGCTCTCGCGCTAATAAGCGCCTCGCGAAAATTGAAGCCCTATTTTCAATGCCATTGTATTTGCGTTCTATCGACATATCATCTCCGGAGCATATTGCACAAACCCGAGCTGTTGGGCCGATTGGCCAAATGGGCCATCAAACTCGGGGGGTATGATATCGAGTATCAACCTCGAACGGCCATCAAGTCCCAGATTCTGGCGGACTTCGTGGCCGATTTCTCGCCCTCCCTCGTACCCGAGGTAGAGAAGGAACTTTTACTAAAATCAGGCACGTCTTCCGGGGTATGGACCCTGTTCACATACGGCGCCACAAACGTTAGAGGATCCGGGCTTGGAATAGTCCTGAAGCCACCCGTTGGCGGCATAATCAGAAAATCTATAAAGACTGCAAAATTGACTAACAATGAAGCCGAGTACGAGGCTATGATTGCAGGTTTAGAACTGGCCAAAAGCTTGGGAGCCGAGATCATCGAGGAAAAATACGATTCACTCCTGGTAGTAAGCCAGGTGAATGGAATCTACGAAGCTCGAGAAGACAGGATGCAGAGATATCTGGAACAAACCAAGTCGCGCTACGTCGCTTCAAAGAGTGGACCTTAGTCCATGTACCTCGAGAGCAGAACAGCGAGGCCGATGCCCTCGCAAACCTGGGATCATCCATTGAAGAAGAGGACCTACTCCCCGGGTCTGTTGTTCAATTATCTAAATCAGTAGTCGAGGAGGGTCATGCCGAGATTAATTCTACCAGCCTAACTTGGGATTCGAGAAATAAATATATTGGTTATTTAAGAGACGGAAAGTTGCCCGCGAATCCAAAAGAATCGAGGGCCCTGAGAACCAAAGCAGGCCAGTTCTCGCTCGACGAAAACGGGACTCTGTACAGAAGAACTTTCGATGGCCCCCTGGCGGTATGTCTAGGGCCGGGTGATACAGATTATTTACTCCGAGAAATTCACGAGGGCACTTGCGGAAACCATTCCAGCGTTGACTCCTTAGTCCGAAAGGTGATCAGGGCAGGCTACTACTGGGACAACATGGAAAAGGACACCGAGGAATTCGTCCGAAAGTGCGACAAATGCCAGAGATTCACCCCCATAATTCACCAGCTCGGCGAACAACTACATTCGGTCTTATCGCCATGGCCATTCATGAATTGGGGAATGGACATTGTCGACCCCCTGCCAACGGCACCAGGTAAAGCTAAATTCATTTTATTTATGACTGACTATTTCTCAAAATGGGTGGAAGCGCAGGCCTTCGAGAAAATAAGAGAGAAAGAAGTCATTAACTTCATATGGGATCACATTATGTGCCGGTTCGGAATTCCCTCCGAGATAACATGCGATAACGGGAGGCAGTTCATCGGGAGCAAGGTAACACAATTCCTTGAAGACCACAAAATCAAAAGAATCCTATCAACGCCTTACCACCCGTGTGCAAACGGCCAGGCCGGGTCCACAAATAAAACCATCATCCAGAACTTAAAAAAGAAGCTAGAGAGCGCCAAGGGAAAGTGGAGAGAAACGTTGCCCGAAGTACTATGGGCATACCGAACAACTTTAAAGTCAAGCACAGGGGAAACACCTTTCTCTCTAGTATACGGTGCCGATGCTTTGATACCAGTGAAAGTCGGGGAGCCGAGTGCCAGATTCCAACACACTACCGAGAGCTCGAACAACGAGGCCATGATAACAGCCCTCGAACTATAGATGAAAAATGAGAAGCCTCGCTGGTCTGAATGGCCGCCCAAAAGCAAAGAATCAAAAGGTATTATAACAGGAGAACAAACCTCCGGTACTTCGGGGTTGGAGACTTAGTCTAAGGAACGTCACTCTCAGTACCCGAAACCCTAATGAAGGAAAGCTAGGCCAAATTTGGGAAGGACCGTACCGTGTCCTCGGAGTAGTCGGCAAAGGGTCTTATAAGCTCGGCACCATGGAGGGCGAGCAGCTTCCGAGCAACTGGAACATATCAATGCTAAAACAGTATTATCGCTAGGGCATCCGATTGAAAATTCCGTAAAAACTCACGAGCAGGCGTTGCACTCTTTTCCTTCGACCGGATTTTGTCTCCAGAAGAGTTTTATCGGTAAGGTTTTTAACTAGGCAACGATCATATGCTACTTAAGTAAACTCAACAAGTATTGAAGATTTCTTTTGCGGCCCACCTAGAATGCCCCCTGAAAGGTCACCTGCTCGAGAAAGTCAAGATATCTCAAATAGGACCTCGATAAGAAGGTAATGTACCGGGCCAAACGGTCGAAGGAACCGTGCCTGTATAAGAACAACTAAGCCCTTGACCGAAAAAATATGTACACTTGTACCAAGTAATCAGAGAATACTTTTCATCAAAGCATTTCGCCTTGATGAGGTAATATCATAAACATATTCTCCCTTTTCGATGTTCTAGCTAAGGGGACTCCCCTGTCAAAAGGTGTCCCGAACACTCGGAGACTAGCGTCGATATCTCCAAAATCGCATGACCTCAGGGTCGGAATCTCCAAAATTGTAAGCCCTCAATGAGGCAATATTAAAATATACAAGTAACGGCTCCCGAGCAAGAATACCCTCGACGACTCGAGGACTGTCGCCAATCTCCATTCAATAGTTCGACGCCTGAACGACCCCCGGGTCGAAACTCCAAACTCATACGCCCTCAACAAGGCAACATCAAATCAAAACGTCTCCGAAAAAAGGTGTCCCGAACACTCGGAGACTGGCGCCGATATCTCCAAAATCGCGTGACCTCAGGGTCGGAATCTCCAAAATCGTAAGCTCTCAATGAGGCAATATCAAAATCTACAAGTGACGGCTTCCAAGCCAAAGTACCCTCGATGACTCGGAGACTGTCACCAATCGCCATTCATTAAGAAACCNGAGGGTACCAGTATAGAATTCTATAGAAACCACACTTTGATAATGACTGTACATGCATTATGATCAAACCTAGCCTGGGATAATATGCTGTCCGCATAATAACCCTCTAAGAAAAACCTTGTCCAAAGTCCACCGGGATTTCCATAATCCTAACAGGCGCAACCACGATATGTGCATTATTTGAAGAGATAAATGCCGACATGCTATTCGTTAATGTGTAAGTAGTCGAATCCCGGGGGGGGGGTAAGGGTCTAACTCTGTTTATTTTGCAGAAAATAAGGCACGAAGTCCCCAGGTTCGGCATGGTCCGAAGTATACCACCGCTATTGTTGGATTGGTGGGAAAATCTTTCGCCAAGCGACGAAAACCACGTAAAAAGGGTTCTTGGAAACTTACCCTCCTTATTGGACCTCCAACCAAACAACATGCTGATCGAGGCTGCTACTATGTTCTGGGACGGAGAAAGGGCCGTATTCCCTTTTGGAAATATAGAAATGACTCCTCTTTTGGAGGAAATAGGAGGATTCGCTGGATTACCATGGGATAGTCCCGGTTTACTAGTACCGAAAAACCACACGACCAAGGGGTTTCTAAAGATGATGGGTCTGAGAAAGAATGATGACTTGGAGTGCCTGAAGAAGTCTTACATACCCTTCAACTTCCTCTATGAACGATATGGACACAGCAAATCTTACCGTATCTTTCATGATGAATTCTCCATCACCTCCCTGGGTTGGACTAATCGTAGGGTTTTTGTATTCATCGTCTGCTTTCTAGGTATGATAATGTTCCCAAGCCAAGGGGACAGAATTCACACCAGGCTGGCCATTGTAACCAAAGCTTTAATGGAGGGAATTGAGGGACAAACCTATACTATTGTCCCGATGATTGTAGCAGACATATACCGGGCTCTGGATCATTGCTAGAAAGGGTTCAAACATTTTGAGGGTTGCAACTTGCTACTGCAGATTTGGTTGTTAGAACATCTTCAGAGGGGCCAATACCGCCAAGAGTTTCCACAGAGACCATGGAATGATCACATAGCTTTCCACCATCCTAAAAGAATGACCTTTATCCCAGATAGGTTTGCACAGCCAGAGAATGCTACAGAATGGGCACAGTTTTTCAGCAATTTGACCAAGGACCAGGTCCACTGGATGTTCGAGTGGTTCCCTACTAATGAATTCATCATCAGATCCAGTGATGTTCCGCATTTGGTGTTGATTGGGTTAAGGGGAATACATCCCTATGTTCCTATCAGGGTTATGAGACAAGCTGGTAGAAAACAAGTCATACCACGAGTTTCCAAAATGAGTCATTACAGAGCCAATTTTCAGGGTGATGCCATTCCATACAAATGTGAGGCCCATCACATGTGGCACTTGAAGATTATTGTGGAAAAGGATACTATCGAGCCAGATCGATATCACGCAGGTCATGTGTACTTCTACCCATCATGGTCAGAAGATAACATAGCAGGAATAGTCGAGCTAGGGGTTGGTCAAGGAAACAGGGTCATAGATGAAGCTGCTGAAGCACAAGTGAAGTATGAGAGGCTACGCAAAAGAGTCCTTGAATCCGAAGCCAGGCATTTGGAACAACACAAGTTCGACGTGGAATACATTAACGAATGGAAGGAAATCGCTACAAGATCGACAGAAAGGCTGGAATATTTGGAGCAGGGTCTAATGGAACTGGAAGGAAAGATGGGGAAAAAGGTCGTAGACTATCAGAATGCAGAAGGCAACGAGGGAGGACACCTAGCAAGGGAGTACTTATTGTTGGACATGCACGACCTGGGAAATCTGATTGACGGAGCCAAGAAGGTCAAATATGGAGAAGGTCCCTCCGGGACCAAGTAGATTAGATTTAGCTGTTTTTCTGAAACGTTTTTGAATGTAATAAGGCAAATGCCATTAGTAACTCATTTATTTATTGTTTTTAGGTTCTTCTTATTTATTACATTAATGAAATGAGGCATTTATCAGCATTAAATCTCTCCAAATCTACTTGCCGCTAGGCTTACCTCGGGCACAACGAGGTTCCCCAAATTAGGACGCAAATTTAAATTCTTGCAATACGTGTTTAAATACTGCAAATACTTTTCAGAATCCTTACTGACTTGTTTACCTTTTGCATTTTTCTGTATTTTGATTATTCCCATGCCCTAAGGTTGGTTCGCACATACTGGCATCATCAGCATATCACACCAGATCTAGAGGCCCTCCACCTCCTCCTCCACCAAGTAATCCGAAAGGAAAGGGAAAAGCTAAGATAGATGATATGAGTGGTATCCGGAAAGACAATGCTGTACATGCTGAGAATATTGAAGCATCAGACGGTCGGAGTACTCCTGCCCGAAATGATTTGGTTCTACGATTGGAACAGAAAATACTGGAATTGCAAGGGAAACTTGAGCAGGTCCGCAACTTGGCAAACCTCTCCCTCACCCTAAACGTCCCAGATATTAACCAGCAAAATGCTCAAAACCTAGCACCTCCTCAAAACACACCAAACCAACGTCCGCAAAATCCTCCCACACCCCATCAATACGCAACACCTCCCCAAAATCCTAATCCTCCGCCCGTACTTACACCTCCTCAACACCAGTATCTCTCCACTCAATACCCACAAACCACTTACCATACTCCTCAGAATACCCCACAACCTATCCCTGATCCACAAAATTCAACTAATGATCACCACTACACTCAAACCCCCGGCACCCACCAAAACAATCCCATATACGTAGAAACCTTACCCAACTCCGCTCAACCAATATCATACACATCAGAATCCGCCGAGAAGGACCTGCTAATTAAGAACATGGCGGAGGAGCTCAAGAAGCTCACAAGCCGAGTCCAAGGTGTTGAAGGAGGCAAAGGAATTGAGGGTTTGATTTATGAAGTTCTACGCATTCAGCCAGACGTAGAACTAACGGAGGGTTACAAACCTCCCAAGTTCGAGATGTTCGACGGAACAGGTGACCCAAAGGTACATTTGAGGACGTACTGTGACAAGCTCGTGGGAGTTGGGAATGATGAAAGAATTCGCATGAAGCTATTCATCAGGAGTCTCACTGGAGACGCCCAAAATCCCAAGAAGTGGGTTAATTGGGTAAGCATGGCATCGGATTTCATGGACCGATTCAGATTTAATACAGAGAATGCACCGGACGTCTTCTACATACAGAACCTCAAGAAGAAACCAACGGAAACTTTTCGCGAGTATGCTACTCGATGGAGGTCAGAAGCTGAAAAGGTTAGGCCGGCATTGGAAGAAGAGCAGATGAACAAATTCTTTGTCAGGGCCCAGGATCCACAATACTATGAAAGGTTAATGGTCATCTAAAATCACAAATTTTCCGACATCATCAAACTCGGGGAAAGGATTGAAGAAGGGATTAAGAACGGGATGGTAATTAATTTCGAGGCATTGCAGGCTACGAACAAGGCATTACAGTCTGGGGTATATCAAAGAAGAAAGAAGTAGCGGCAGTGATGGTGGCCCAAGGTCCAAAATCTCCACTCACCTACCAAACACCTCCACCCACATACCAACCTTCACCTCCCAGATATCCACAATCCGCTACCACCTACCACACCTATAACACCCAGCCAGCCTATTACCATTCACCTCCAACCCGTCAAAACTTTCAAAAATCCAGACCTAATTTTGACCGCAGGCCGCCCAGACTATACACCCCTATTGCTGAGCCCATCGACCAGCTATATGAAAGACTAAAGGTTGCCGAATATGTCACCCCTATTCCCGCTGTCGCTATGGAAAACTCCTCCCAATGGGTCAACCCAAACAAAACATGTGCATACCATTCCGGCATGAAGGGGCATACTATTGATGAATGCACACTCTGAAAGACAAGATTCAAACCTTGATTGATACCAAAGTCATACAAGCAAAGGAAGCCACACCAAATGTCTGCAACAATCCCCTCCCAGATCATAGGGGTGAAGGAGTAAATGTGATAGAAACCGATGAAGAATGGGATTCGGAAGGATCAATCGGGCTTATTCGGGAAGGTGACGACCCTCAGAAGCCTGCAGTCACACTCACTCCTATTGTGGTACAGATACAACTACAGGTCAAATTTGAAATAGCCACATCAGTTCCATTCGAAATTGAAGTGAAAGCACCTACAACTACACCTACTCCATTTGAAGTAGAAGTAGCCACACCCTTCACTGTGACGGTAGCATCCACACCACCCTTCAATTCCAATGCCATACCTTGGGATTATGTTGCCGAAGCTAGGAGAAAAGGAAAAGCAAAAATGGCAGAGTTTGGTGCTGCACAAGGGATGACCAGAATTGGAAGAATCTATACACCTAAAAATTTGGAAGGAACAAGCAAAGAAGCTGCTGCCAAACAACCCATCATTGAAACTGGTCCAGATGATCTCTGGAGGAAAGTACAGGCAAGAGAATACTCTGTTGTTGACCATCTGAACAAAACCCCTGCTCAGATTTCCATTCTATCGCTGCTACAGAATTTTGAGACGCATAGGAAGGCATTAATGAAAGTGTTGAATGAGGCTTACATGCCCAACAACATCACCAGTGGAGAAATGGCCAACATGGTGGGGCAAGTGCTGGAAAGTCACAAGATCATCTTTCACGAAGATGAATTACCACCTGAAGGACTAAGTCAAAACAGAGCACTGCACATCACAGTACAGTTTGAGGATAAATTCATCGCCAGAGTCCTAATAGATGGGGGTTCAAGCCTCAACATTTGTCCGTTGACTACTCTGAAAAGGTTGGGTAAAGATTTCCATGAGATACGAGCAGGGAGTATGAATGTAAAAGCATTTCATGGGTCTCAAAGGGCCACAATTGGGGAAATCAACCTTTGTTTGCAAATGGGCCCGACTTGGTTCGATGTTGAGTTTCAAGTATTGGACATATTTGCTACGTACAATCTTTTATTTGGGACGACCTTGGATACACGCTGCTGGAGCTATAGCTTCTACACTACACCAGGTCGTGAAGTTCAAATGGAACCATTAGGAGGTAATCATTCAAGGAGATGGAAGTAATCCCATTTACACCAGTCAAACCGTCTCGGTTGTCGAGAATAGAAGAAAGTTGGGTGGAGAAACTTATCGCCGCATCGAGCGTGTCAATGCAATTGAGAAAGATAAATGGTGAAGCAGCAAAATAGAGAGCATACTGGCATGGTCAGGGTATGAACCCGGTAAAGGACTCGGTAAGAATCTCCAGGGCATCACTAAGCCAATACAATCGAAACGTCATGGTACCACCTTTGGACTTGGGTATCAGTATACCTGGCAGGAGTATGATGATTGGTCGCCACCATGGCATGGTCCCTATTACCCTCTTGAGCAGCCAGTGCCGCATCTGAGTCAGATCTTTCATCAGGCTGATACAATATAGGGATCTGCAGAAGAGGAGGCTTTGGCTGGGCTAAGGAACCTGTTTCTGGATGACGAACACATGAACTGCAACGCAATAGTTGAGGAGGAGGAGGAAGACCTTACCATTCAGACCATGGAGAAGGGAGCTGTTCTCAAGAATTGGAATGCGGCACCATCCCGGGCCCGTCGAATTCCTGGCTATCCTGGCAATTAGCATGATTTGTTTTTAAAAGCCAATTTTTAAGCATTTAAGATATTTCCATTATTTTGTTTTAAGACGCATTTTTTTTGAAATAATTACTCGAGTCATCGAGTCGTACCTGTTTTGATGTTTTCAATATTTAATTAATGCACTGTTATTTTAGTATTTATTATCATCTTCCTCTACAGCACTATTATAACTTATCCTGATGAACCAATGACTGTGACATGTAATGAGACGACGCAACATAAGGATAGTGACTCGGAAGAAGAAGATGAGATACCAGAGGAAGTTATTAGAGAAGTTGAGAATTTTGAGAATCAGCTTAAGTCCAACCTGGACGAAACCGAGGCAATCAATTTGAGAGATTCTGAAACCACCAAAGAAACTCGCATAAGAATCCACCTGTCACCGTCAGAGAAGAAAGAATACACTCGTTTCCTGAAAGAATATAAGGATATTGTTGCATGGTCATACGATGACATGACCGGATTGAGCACATCCATAGTGGCTCATAAGTTGCCTACCAATCCAATGTGTCCGCCGGTGAAGCAGAAACTCAGAAAGTTCAAACCGGACATGAGCCTAAAAATCAAGGAGGAAGTCACTAAGCAGATCAAAACCAAAAGTCCTCAGGGTAGTTGAGTACCCAACCTGGTTAGCCAACATCGTACCGGTTCCGAAGAAGGATAGGAAAGTCAGGGTGTGTGTTGACTACCGGGATTTAAACAGAGCAACTCCCAAGGACGATTTCCCACTACCAAACATACACATTCTGATTGACAATTGCGCCAAGCATGAACTCCAATCCTTTGTAGATTGCTTCACAGGTTATCATCAGATTTGGATGGACGAAGAACACGTAGAGGAAACGGCTTTCATTACACCATGGGGGGTGTACTGCTACAAAATGATGCCATTCGGTCTGAAGAATGCTGGGGCCACCTATGCGAGAGTCATGACAACCATCTTCCATGATATGATACACAAGGAAATAGATGTATATGTTGATGACATCATCATCAAATCCAAGAGGGCCACAGATCACATAGCATACTTGAGGAAGTTCTTTGACAGGCTACGGAAGTACAATTTAAAACTGAACCCCGCAAAATGTGCATTCAGGGTTCCTGCAGGAAAATTGTTGGGATTCATCGCCAGCCGCCGAGGAATCAAGTTGGACCCGTCAAAGGTTAAAGCTATCCAAGAGTTACCACCACCGAAGAGCAAGAAAGACGTGATGAGTTTCCTGGGACGCCTCAATTACATCGGCCGCTTCATAGCACAGTCCACAGTAATATGTGAACCCATCTTCAAAATGTTAAAGAAGGATGCTGAAACTAGTTGGACTGAAGACTGTCAAAAGGCTTTTGACAAAATTAAGGAATACCTGTTCACGCCACCAGTCCTAGTCCCGCCGGAACCTGGGAGACCTTTGCTACTCTATTTGTCCATACTAGATGGGGCTTTCGGCTGTGTTTTGGGACAATATCATGAGACAAGAAGAAAGGAGGAAGCCATATATTACTTGAGCAAGAAGTTCACACCTTATGAAGCACGGTACTCTCTGCTAGAACGCACTTGTTGTGCTTTGACATGGACAGCTCAGAAATTGAAACATTACTTCTGCGCCTATACCACATACCTCATATCAATGATGGATCCTCTGAAGTACATCTTTCAAAAGCCTATGCCTACCGGGAAGTTGGCCAAGTGGCAGATATTGCTGAGTGAGTTCGATATCATCTATGTAACTTAGAAGGCAGTCAAGGGACAAGCTTTGGCAGATCATCTTGCCGAAAATCCTGTAGGAGGAGAATACGAACCACTCAAAACGTATTTTCCTGACGAAGAAGTGTCATTCTTAGGAGAGGACATTACTGAAGCCTACGATGGCTCGAGGATGTTTTTCGACGGAGCTGCAAACTTCAAAGGAGTGGGTATTGGAGCAGTTTTGGTATCAGAGACAGGTCAGCATTATCCGGTATCCGCAAAGCTTAGGTTTCCATGTACCAATATCGCGCATCATTATTCAAAGGCGTCATAGTTCAGAGGCACCATTCTCATGGCCCGAGAACACCATTTCATGGCCTCCGAATCCTTTATCTCATGATTCATGGCCCGGGACGTCATGGTCTAAGGACGTCATGCTCACCGTCCAAAGACAACCTTCATGGTCCAAAGGAAATTTTCGTCATGTTTAAATTCTCGCAATAATCCATATATATATTTGCACGCATCATGTTTAAGTTTTGCAGGTTCAGAAGTGAACCGTTCTTTAAACATGAGCAACCTTCGCTCCGGTTTCCGCTCATACCATTCACACCCTGCCACTATTTCAAATGTAACCGACTCCCATCAATTACTCGCCTTAACTCTATGACCGTTCAGATATCTGCCCTGTGACACATCCGTTACGCTTCATATTCACATTCATAACTCCGCATAAATCCATCAGATACCATCCTTCCCAAAAGAACAATTTCCAAAACATACAACTATTCCTATAACAATTCCATTGGTTTCATTCACCATTAGGTCTGGAACTACACACTGACTGATACCTGTAAAACCAGGGATATGTAGGCAGCTCAAGGACCAGGGTGCGGCCTATATTTTTCAAAACACCCCATTCGGTCAAAATCAGTCATCATTTCTTTACCCGACAACTCTTTCATCCTTCCCGGGTAAAGAGGGGTAGCTGTTGATACCAATTTTTCCCTCATATCTCTCAAATACACATATATACCTTCAAAATAGTGCATGAGCATCACTAAGTATTTTTCCATAATTTTCCATAATTGTTAAAGGCTTTAATCAATTTATTCCTGTATTTTTATATAAATAATTATTAATTGCATCACAAATAATTTTGTAATGATTTATTATTTAATTTTTTTTCATCATTTATATCCATATTAAGCTTTAAATATTTTTATATATACTTATTTTGCATCCTTAGGCTAAAATTGCATATTTTGCAATAATAGCCCATATATATATATGCATAATTACATTATTTACACAAAAAATTACTTTTTATATTTTTGTAATGTTAAGTGATTATTTCAAATCATTTTCATGCACAAGTGATATTTTTGTTATTTGTTAATTATTTTTTCTAAATTATTTACTAATTTAATTGGATATTTAAAATCTAGCCCTTTTTCTTAGTTAATTTCGGACCTATACACTACCCATTGCCCTGGCCCAATACATCAGCCCAATACCCTAATACCCAATACCCAAACACCCATTAACACAGACCCATACCCGTTTAAAAATCCGACTCAATTCCTTTTTAAAATTACAGCCGTTGATCTCTGAAGATCAACGGCTCACAGCACCCCAACCCCTTTTAATTATATCCTACCCAGTCTAACCCTAACCCCATTTCACCCACTCCTCTGCACTCAAACTCTCTCATCTCCCCCCCCCCNCTTTTCTCTTCTGAAACCCTAGCGACTCACTCCCATCTACCCTCTGATTCTAACCCCAGAAATGGAATCAACCTGTGATTCCTTACCTTATTTGGTCCTATTTCCTTACTGGCTACCCGTTCTTTGGTGTTACATAATAGATTGCCTAAAATGGCAAGCAAATCTGGAGAGATCCGAACCAACTCTAGAGCATGTTTGGATTGGCTTAAAAGCTGGTCAAACCAGCTTTTAAGCCATTTTTAGATATTGGGAGTGTTTGGCAAAAAAGAAAGCAGCTTAAAAAAAGTTAAAACTGGCTTAAAAAAGCCAAAAGCTACAAGTTGACTGATCCTAACTTTTTTCTTTTTAGCTTAAAAGCCAACTATCTTTGACCAAGTATTTTACCCTCTTATCCCTAATAATATTTATTATTCCAAAAATGTCCTTCACAACAAAATCCCAATTTAACTCTATTCTTTCCCGTTCTCTATTCCTGCGACTTCCTCCCTTGTATTTCTTTATTTTGCTCTTTTTCTTTCTGGTTCTTCTCCAGTTGGTAACATTTGATTTGATTCACATTTTGAGTTTTTACTTCATTTTTTTTGTCCATTGCCACTCATCTAGCTGGGATTATCTAAAGTATTTCCCAATTGTTTTCTTTCCATTTCATACTATTTTTTTTATATCAATAATCATACAATTCAGATTGAGTCTTATTTTAGGTGATCAGTTCAAATATTAATTATTTCGTATTTATATTAATAAGTTTAAAATAAAATATTATACTAATAAACTTCTTTATAGTGTTAACAACTTTAAGGATATTTCAGTCATTTTAATAGAAAAAGTGCTTACCAGCACTTGTTTACCAAATATTTCAACAGCTTTTTTTCAGCTCCAGCACTTTTATCCAAACACATAACTGCTTATTTATAAAACCAGCTCCGGCACTTAAAAAGTGCTTTTAAGCACTTGTGCTTAAAAGCTACTTTTTTTAAGTCAATCCAAACGGGCTCCTAGTTCAAAATCTTTAGCCTGTTGATTATTTCCGTCTGTGTTCACTCTAACCTCTGAAGTACGAATATTTTCATATATCTTGTGGATTCTTACTTAACCCTAAGGTTAGGGTTTTCAGATCTTTCCGATTCGAACCCAAAACTGGTTTTAACCTTATTTTTTTATGTTATTCCGTATAAATTTGCTTAGTTTTTGTTAAATCTTTTACTTACCCAAATTAGGGTTTCAAATCTTCTTTAATCGAACCAGATCTGGTTCGATTCTATGAATAACCCCTGTCTAAGTTCATTTTACTAAAATACTTGATTCTTTACCTTTGTTTTTATAGATTTTATGGCTTACCTAAAATTAGGGTTTCAAACCTTTTTTATTTTGGGCCCAGATCTGTTTCAATTGTGTATTCTGTAAACATGTTCCTGTCTATGTTCATCCCATGAAGCATGAGACTCTTGCCTTTTATCTCTGTTGATTTTATGGTTTTACCCAAAAATTAGGGTTGAAACCTTTTACTGATTTCCGTTTGCTCTTTCCTTTTCCGTATAGTACTGATAGTTTCCTTATTTTATTCACCCTACCTTGTTCCTTTACCTCTTTACCTTATTTGCTGATTGATAATTGATTCTATGAGATACTTACCTTATTCTAAGTAGCACTTGCCTGATTACTCGTTAATTGACTGAACTCTGACTTCAATTGATTCTGGATTTATTTTCTTTCCTTATTTGTGTATGTTTGATTTATTCCCTTATTCGTCTGCCTAATTGAACACTATTTAAACCCTTTCCCCTCTTCCCTTTAAAACAAGACTCGAACTCTCAGACTCTCACAAAAACTTAGTTCTTTTACTCTGATTCTGTGCTCATTGTTTCTGGTCTTGGCAGGCTGAAAGCCAAAGCCAAGTAGTTCTGGAACTTAACTGTTGTAGCATATCTACTTGCTTTCTTGCTTAACTGGTAAGCCCAAATCCCTTGTCGTTTCATTCTCAATGTTTTTCATAATCAGTGTTACTTGAACAGCATGTCTGGAACCTTACTTTTAGCATGATTCTAATTTTTATGCTCCTATGACTCTCTTATGGTTAATACTGTTAGTTTGAGATTAGCTATTTTGAATAATATGAATCCTCTTATAAGTTAGCTTAATGTTCAATTTGTCCGGGCACATTGTTTGTTAATCCTGTACCTGTTTTGAACCTTGCACTCTTAGGATACTACAAGCATGTAATTAGTTAATTTGTTGCTTAACTCATGTGCCCTGTTTGTTAATATGTCATGTGATTATCTGACTGCTTTGCTTAAGTTATTTCTATGATTAAACAATGGTTGTCTTAAATGTCAGCATGCTCCCTTAGTATAATTAAGTCTCTCTTCTGAATTAACCTGTTTGAAACTATTTACTTTGCAAACTTGGCTGTTCTTCTGAATGCAATTCTGTGTTCTAAACCTTGTTTCTTCTGAAATCAAACTGTTTTCAAATCTACCCCTACTCCCTTTTATATGCTGATTTTTTAAAACTCACTCTTAGTCCCTTAGGTTCTATCCTCAACCACCCCAGTGTGAGCCATACTCAGGGTCCATGTGAGACTCCTGTGAACTCTGACACATTGGGAACTGGTTCCTAATATCTTTTAAAACAATTCTGAGTGTGTGGTTCTGGTGTGAGCATTGCCCTGAGTCCCTAAGGCCTTTGGGAACTTTGAAACATTGGAAACCTGGTTCTACATGTGTTATGGGTAAGACATTCGTATTTGCCCATGTTGTACCTTTGAATTGAGCCTCGAAGTTGATTGGTTTGAAAGCCTGGTTCCCAGGTTTATTTGGGCCTAATGAAGGATACCTATAGTGTATCTTATTACTATTATGTAATTTATTCATTTACTCTGGCCTGTAATAAGTTTGTAACAAATAGATTCTGGGGTATATAGTAAAATTGGGAAGGGTCTTTATTCTCTTTGGGCAATCTGGGTAGAAATCCTGCCAATATGGTTTCATTTGCTCTGTTAATCCTGTTTTACCTCATCTCTGTTGAAATCGTGTGAGTGATGTCCTATGCTTGCATATTAGAAATCCTGCCTATAGGAAATTAAATTGCATTAGAAATCCTGCCTATAGGTTGTATCAACTTGTCCCACAAACATATGTTAGAAATCATGCCTATAGGACCTCAATGTTGATCTAACTGTTTTTCCTTTCTTGCAATGTGTATAACTTCTGCCTGTATCATTGCTTAATAGATATCATGCCTATAGGATTAAGATAAGTTTCAAACCTAGAGATCATGCCTATAGGATTTAAGTCAGTTCGACATTAGAAATCATGCCTATAGGATTCTGTTAATTGGTTCTGAATATAATCGCCACTGTCAATCACTTAGACAATATGCCTATAGGACTTAATAATAATTCTGGATTCTGTGAGCGTGATGCATTACTGTTTGAAAGATCCAGACGATATTCATTAAAACCAGCAGGCAAACAGTAGGTCCTAAACACTCGCCTTAATGAAATTGCTTCTGTACGTCTGTCTTCTCACATAGATATCCTGCCTGTAGGATTTTAAGATCGATAAAGATTGTTAATTGCGTGCATTTGCTGTTTATGTGTGGAGGTTAACATGAGCCCATATTTGCTTTGTATTTGCAAGTCCTAACATGTTTTGTTTGTCGCCTAGTCTTTTACATTTTTTGAGCAACCTAGGCTTAGTCTAGAACTATCCCAAATAGATGTCCTAATGCCTCCAGGACTACAGGTAAGGGACGGGTAGTGTACGCATAGGAATCGAGCTAGAATCAATTAGAGTGCTTTAGGTAACAACTTAAAGATAGTAATCGGGTAGCAGGAGATGATAGTCTGTGCCCGCTGAATAATATGAGTAACATCCCGACTCGAGGGAGTTACGAAGTATTATTTATGTTGCACGGGGTGATCCTTTAGACTAATTCATTAATTAAGTTCAGTCGGAACCCACAGTTGTGGACCTCGAGGGGTGCCTAACACCTTCCCCTCAAGGTAATTTCGAGCCCTTACCCGATCTCTGGTAACGCAAACTGGTATAACATGAGTTATTTGCTCTAGGTGCCCTAATGCACCTTAATCCGTTAGGTGGTGACTCTAACCAATTCCTTTTTCCTACTCTCTCAAAGGAGTCATCAAAATGTCAAAACCCGATTTCATGAGAAAAAGAGGGCGCGACATCGTGCATCCAGAAATTCCTTACTCAAGTCATCTTTGATCTAAACATCATCAAGTCATAACTGATTCACAAATATGCTCAAACCCAAATTAGTACAACACATAACCGTTCAATCAAATCGTCGATAGCAGACTCCCCCACTCGGCTCAAAGCCATAAACAAAATATCATATAACTCATAATACCATACTCTATTACTACCATAATCCCGCACTAAAATTCAATTAAATCCTTCATAAGCTCATGCAACACAAACCATAAAATACCTCAAATCATCTGCTAGGCTCGCACTCATTCTCGTGATAGTCAAGTCAACTTTCTCAACCTATCCAAGCTCAAATCGCAACACATATAACCCACTGGCAGAAAGAAACTCTCCATAAAACATCATATGGATCATATATTCGTAGACCATCCCGCAGGAGATAACCCACCTGCTTAGCCTCAACTTGACATTTTACTACGCCCTACCATGGCCACAACCATCATGCAATCACTATATCTTCCCGAGTCTAAACTCATCAACAAAACGCAGGAATCTACTTCATCCCATAATTGGACAACATGAAAGATCCTTCAACACACTCATAACTCGAGACTATACAACACTTCAAGACTGAAATCAAGCACCCAATAGTCCTTTTCACATCTCAAGCAAACTCCTCTCGTCACATTCAAAGCATCCGAACACATCCCACAGTCATATTATATTCATCATATAATCATCCAACCACTGACCATGCCATAATTCCACTCATATGGATACTACCGGACATATAAGTCCAAAAGCACATGCTCGCACAACTAAATAATCGAGCCCAAACTATAGTCAAAACTCGTCCTCAAGTTCTCCAGTCTGGCCCATCACCAAAACACAGAGAACACATCTCGTGCCTCATCCATGGAGTCACAAGCAGTCGGTTCACAACTGATACCGAGTGCTCACATATCATACGAGTGAGTGGAAGGAATTCAACAAAATACACTTCAAGTTTAAACAATGTTTCACGATAAGGAAGAAAGGGTGGGAAGTTTATCCTAGATGCCCTATAGCCTCTCGAAGATAGGTATGGATGTCATCATACCGATCCCCAAGACTCTACTAGATATTTTCTCATGACTCGTAGAACCTATGAACCTAGAACTCTGATACCAACTTGTCAAGACCCAAAATCCAACTAGTCGTGATGGCACCTAACCCAACCCGCTAGGTAAGCCAATTAACGATAATCCAATTTAAATGAGACTTACTGAGAAAATAAATGATGAAATAGTTGAACTTTTACACAAAAACCCAAGTATTGATATTACAAATCATGAGCTTCTAAGATTTAGAGTTTACAAAGCCGGTAAGAAATACATCATCTGTTCGAAATATACATAAATATATTTATAAATCTATTGCTACCAAGAACAAGAGGCAGCTATAACTGGAACGCAGGTAATATTTAAAGCCAATTCCCGCATACACAGCAACATCATCTCCAAAATCTAATCGCAAGGTGCAGAAGTGTAGTATGAGTACAACCGACCCCATGTACTCAATAAGTAACAAACCTAACCTTAGGCTAAAGCAGTGACGAGCTTGGCAACGGTCAGAGTCCAACACCAATAACCAAGAACAAATCGTAACAATATGATAAAAGCAGTACAAGTAATAACTTAAAGATATGATGCTTAGCTCGTTCACAATTACTCAATATATACATGCTTTTCAGGTATAACAATAAAACCCAAATCTTTTACCGAAATCACCATAATATGAGTATATCAGGAAACTGTGATTTCTCCCAAAACCTTTCAACATCTAATAAGATATTTTATTATCAGATATCATGAGGAAAGTACATCTCTATGCCTACATGTCAATATGCATGTCAAGTCATGAATGTCACAATACCTTATAGTATGAGGAAATTCATCTCTATGCCTACATGCCAAGTATGCATGATAAATGTAATGCATCCAGTGAAACACACTCTCTCAAAGTACTCAATCTCGCTGTCTCACACTCCCACTCATCACACTCAATCACTCAGCACACTCAATCACTCGGTACCTGCGCAAACTGCTGGTATGTCAGAATCCGGAGCGGAAGATCATGCCCAGCACTAATATAAACCAACATGGCATGCTGCCCGATCCTATAAATAACTGCTGCAGTGTGCAGCCCCATCCCATAAATATCACTCACAACTCGGCCCTCAGGTCCCAACTTAGTCATCAATCTCTCCAGTCTCTCGGGCTCACAAATCTCATGCCAATCAGCCAAACAATGATAACATGATATACAATGAATGATTAACAGAGACTGAGATATGATATACAAATGAATATACATGAATAAGTGTATGATTACAGTTAGAGCAGATAACTCAAAACAATATAAATAGCCTCACTAGGTCTCAGCCGAATATGCACATAGCCTAAACATGATTTCTAACACAGTTCACCGCTCATACAATCATAAAAGTAGGGAGAACATGGATGTAATAAGATATAACAGCAAAACAAGTCTTGTCATTGTCTAATAGTCGACTAGATTCGTGATTTCCTCAATGCACGCCCATATGCTCGTCACTTAGCAAGTGTGTATCCTCAATAGATCTCTTACAATTAAATACCCCCAAATCCACGTCTAGATAAGTTACTTACCTCGAACAAGCCGAATCCAATACCGAGCAAGCTGAACAATTCTCTAGAAATTCCATCCCATGCGTACTAATCTCCGAACGGCTCGAATCTAGCCAAAATCAACTCAAGAAAAACAAATAATTCCAAAGAAAACACACCCAATCGATAAAGGTTGAATCTTTAATCAAAAGCCCAAAGTCAATCAAAAAGTCAAACCTGGGTGCGCACCTCGAAACCTGACAAAAATTATAAAATCTGACAACCCATTCAATTACGAGTCCAACCATACTAGTTTCAACCAATCCGACTCCGAATCGATGTTCAAAATCCAGTTATTCCCTTTACAAAAGTTTTTGATAAAAACCCCCCAATTCTCCAATTAAAATACAGATTAATTCACAAAAGAACTACTGGAATTATGTTAAAATACAAAAGTTGAGATTAAAATACTGACCCCCGTAAAAATACGAGAAGAACGCCGCGAAAACCACCTCAATCGGAGCTCTAGAACTCAAGATATGCTCAAAATACCAAAAACAAATGTAGTCTGATTTTTTTATTCACAGGCATTTCCACTTTTGCGCCCAAAGAGCCGCACCTGCGCATTTTCAGCTGTCATTTCTGCTTTGCAGACCATTTTTCGCACCTGCGGGGTTGCAAATACGGACCCAACTTCGCATCTGCGAAGCACCAGTACCAGCTCTCTTCTCCGACACTAGAATGAGTATAACTCCCTCATACGATGTCCAAATTAGATGATTATTTTTGCTATGGCTCTGTAATTATGATACGGATCTAATGCTTCAATCAAAACAGAAATTGGATCTAATTTGCTTAAAATAGTACCATTTCTACTTGAATAAACGACGTCAAAACATAAAAAATGAGTGTAACACAACCCAAACCTATCCGAAACTCACCCGAGCCCCTCGGGATCCCGTACGAACATACCAACAAGTCTCGTAACTTAAAACGGACTTACTCGAGCTCAAATCACGTATAACAATATTAAAGCCATGAATTGTACCTCAAATCGAACTTAATGAATTTTTGAACTTTCAACTTCCAAAACTTGTGCCGAACCATATCAAATCAACACGGAAAGGCCTCAAATTTTGCACATAAGTTCCAATTGATGTAACGAAGCTATTCAAATTCCCGGAACCACAATCCGAACTCGATATCATCAAGTTCAACTCTCGGTCAATCCTATGAAAATTCCAAACCTTCAAATTTCCAACTTTCGTTAAATAGTGTCGGAACCTTTTAGAAGCATCTAAATGCAAATCCGGGCATACGCCCAAGTTCAAAATCACCATCTGGACCTAACGGAACCATCAAAACTTTGATCCAGGGTCAAATACATAAAAGTCAAACTTGGTCAACTCTTCCAACTTTAAGCTTCCTAGTTGAGAATCATTCTTCTAATTCAATTATGAATCACCTAAAAACCAAAACCGACGTTTCATACTAATCATAATACATCGTATGAAACTACTCAATACTTCTAATAGCTGAATGGAATAAAAATGCTCAAAATAACCGGCTGGGTCGTTACAGGTTGGAAGGCCAGGACTATAATCTAGAGGAAGTTCTAGCATTCCTAGATATAGAAAGTTGAATTTCCCATGTTTTAGTGGCCAAGAGGACTCTTTGGGATGGTTGAACATGTATAAAGACTTCTTTCCACACCAGCAAACTGCAAAAGAAGAAAAAGTTGGACTTGCCTCTTTTCATTGGATAGGACTGTACAACTCTGCCTATATCAAGTAGAGGCAGATATGCCTCAACCGCCTTGAGATGAATTCAAATATCAATGTAACCTTCATTTTGGGCCACCAATTAGATGTCAGAAATTGGGAAAATTAGCTAAGTTATGCCAGATCGGTTCTTTGGCAAATTACCAGAAAAAGTTTGAGCAATTAGTTTTATGGGCCGGTACCCTCATACAGTCACAACAAATTGAACTTTATATCAATGGTCTTGCTGACTATATAGCAACTAAAATAGAATTGCATAATCCTCCAGATTTGGCTACAACAATGAGTATGTCCAGGCTTTATGAACGCAAGGGACGACCCCTTCATTTGGAATTATCAGATGTCCGTAGATCCAAGACAATAGATTTCTCACCTCAACAACACACCAGATTTGTCGAAATAATTGACCAGATCTAATATGGAGAAAATATGCCCTGGGGCTTTGTTTCAATTGTGATGAACCATTCACCCAAGGCCATCAATGCAAACAAATTATTCTGGTTTGAATCTGTAGAGGAAGAGGAGAAAGAATTTGACGCACAAGAGTCAAATCCTAGCACTAATTTGACTACTAACAACATTTTTCACACTTCCCGCTTGAGGAAAAGCACGATTTGAAGAAGGGAGTAATGTTAGCACCCATTTAGTTTACCAACAATTTACACATCGACAGTTTCAAAGGATCAGGAAGTGGATGAGTTCAGGAACTTTAGGCATCTACTGGTTATGTTCATACATTTCATGTAGCAGTTATTAGTAGCAGGCCAACTGTTATTAGTAGTAACAGTTATCAGCAGTCGGCCACTTTCTCATTCAAGTTGTGTTAGAAAGTTATTTTTTAATTTTTAGGTGGATGGTTGATCACGCCAACCTCTAGTCCTAAAAAGGATAAGCGGTCACTGCAAATATAATCCGGTCTAAAAGTCCGGAGTCGAATCCCACATAAAACTAAGGCTTAGCTATATCTGTTTAATATCACTAAAAAGACAAGTTTGAACAATTTTCTAAATTATAAAGATTGAGATTTATATTTCTAACTAATTAACTAGCAAATACTAGAAAATGGTAAAATTATCAACTAACGAGAAAAGGGTTGGAGACTAAATTAAGGAGATCTAGAGTTATGATTTTCCCAATTATCGGAATCCTTCTAGCGATGTTCCCTACAATTTTTTCCAATGTATTCTCTACTGATCATGAGCATTTTAGGTGCCGTAGTTCTCTCTCGAGTAACTACAATAATTTACTAGACATATTCTCTCGAACTACGCTAGCTGGCCTTATCTAACCGCTCATTAATGACCATGTCAAGGCTTTGTTATTTCTAAACCTGCCTTTAAACCCGCTGTATTGATTTCTCACATACGTTAGGAGTGACGTTGTTCAACAACCACCTAAATATGTATCCTTTCTCAAGTAACACATAATAAATAGGCACAGTCAATCGATGGCCATTCAATCAACAACAATAAACACGTAGTTGAACAAGTAGAGAAATCCAACGGCTCAATTATATAAAAACATAACAAGAATTTATCCTACAAAAGGTTCCATCAAAACCCTAGAAAACGAATTAGCTATTCATAATAGTATGCAAAAATACAATACTAGAATTCATAACAAATAATGAAAATAGGAAGAAGGAAGTGAAAAACTCGTAGAAGAATTCTCCGCCTTGCTCCCAGTGTGTTCTTGACTCCTTAGGTCGAATCCCCAGTCTCCTTAGCCTCCTTAGGTCTAAATTATTTCAAAAGTGTGTCCAACCTCTCAAAATACCATTTTTTTCATGTATATATACCAAGTAGGGTCGGGCCCAAATAATTATACCTTCTCCTACGTGAAAATTGATAAGTTTCCAGGCCTGGACGTCCGCGGCCGCGGTCCGGGCGTGGTACTTTGCAAGTATACTGTTTTAGTCCGTGTCAGGTCCGCGGTCGCGGTTTCGACCGTGTTTTTCACCCTGTTTCATTCGGAATTTGGAAAAACGTAAAACAGGAAAGTTGCATCTCTTTGAGTTAGCTTTCCAACCACGTTTTGTGAAGCCCAAATGAAGTTCTGAGCAAAAAGTTATGTGTATTTTACTAGACAGTACGTAATATGCCTGCTCGATTCTTTGTTTTATTGCTCTATCATCCGTTGATCCCCGAATACGATCCCGGCTTAATTCCTTGGGCTTTTACTTAGACTTCAATGCTCCAAATCACTTGAATTCATTCCATAACATCTACATAGCTCGGAATCACCCCTACAAGGCATAAAACACACAATTAGTTCAAGACACTAGCGATTAAAGCTCAAACTCAATTAAAGTGCAGTAAATCTGAGTGTAATAAGCGACTAAATACTTAATTATAGCCTATCATCAGTGGTTAATCCACCAGTGTTTGTATTTAAAGCAATTTGAATTTAGTGAAAGGTATGCAGAAAATTATACTAGTCTTTGAGTACTTTAACTCAAGAGATTGCAGGTTCTCTCTTAATGAACTAGCACCATAAGTAAAAAAGAAAACCTTTTCCCAAACTCCTAATTTTACTCCATATTTACTCTGATTTGGTCTTGTGTCGTCCCATAACTAGATTTATAACAGGGGACCATAATAGTTTCTCTTCTCCGAGAGTTTCACTTAACTTCCTTCTTTCTTCATGAGTCCGTGTTTGCATGTGAGAGATCCGAGAGTGAGTTATTCCAACAGGCATATGCGGATCCAGAATTTAAACTCTATGGGTTTAGCCTTTAAGGTTTTTATCATCCATTGTATTTTTAAAATTATGAATTCATATATACTACATACAAATTTATGCTCAGCATCAAAAGTTATGGGTTTAATTAAACCCAGTATCAGTTAGTTAGATCCGCCTCTACGGGAGAAATTTTATTTTATGTGAGTACACGTATTGTCAGTTGTATGAGGCTCCCTTTGACTGACAGGTGTATCCGGTGGGACCCACAACTTAATTTACTTACTTCACTTGGTTCACTCTCGTCATCTCTTGCTCATTCTCACCCTTCTTTTTTACTTTCTTTCTATTTTTTCTTTCTCCTCACTTGCCACAGACAATCCTTACAATTTTCTCTTCCTTTTACTTATGTTGTTAACTCCTAACGTAACTCTATTTTTAAAATCAGAAATGGGATTGCTGGGACTCGCACATAATGGCTAGCATATCTATTTTCTCTCAATTCTCATTTAATTAAGGGAAAAAATGAAGTGGGTGTGATAAAAAATTTGAAATTTTAGATGGATTTGAAGGAACTGAAGGTAGTGAAAGCAAGAAAGTTTTAAAGAATAAATGCAGCCATAAACAAAAACATATCCGCCATTTTTCAGATTCAATCTTAGATCCACTTTAGGTCAATATTTTCCAGCCCAAATTAATCTTTAATCAAAGGAATTATTAAAGAACCATGGTCAGATATACCAAATACTAGATTACTCATAAATATCATCGGAGAAAGTGTCTTACGAGAAAAAATGAAAAAGAACTGGTTTATATGTATAAGAAGATGAAAGAATAGAAAAGAAAGAAAGGGAAGAAATTGAGAGGAATCTCCTACATTCTTATCTCTCACTAAAAAGTGGGACCCAAAAACACTTGGCAAAATATTACAGGAATCTGATATAATTTATGTGTGCCACATAATATTTGTATCTCATGCATAATAAAATTTCTCGCCCCTACGGCAACAGATGAGCTGATAAGTCATCATATTCGATAATTTCGAAAGAAGAGCTGAGGGCTGATCTAAGACCACCTTCTCACTCACGGCACACATATCAAAACGCATCATGAAGGTTTGTACATGACCCCTAGCTATTTGTAGGCCTCAAACATCATAACTTATGATTAAAGGGATTACACATGTTGGGAGTTACTCCTATTGGAGTTATGGTCTCCCATAGCGTTTCTCTTCTGCTCGTGTTAATCTCCATTCCCTATTAGAAAATTATCGTAATGTTCTAGGCTTTTAGCGTGAAGCCAAAAAGGCCACCAAAAGTTACTCTTTATACATAAATTTCTAATGTTTAAGAATTAAAGTGCGAGATATATTAGATTGATTTTAGCTAATTGTCAAGTCCAATTATAGTTTACAGGATTGGAAAGAGTTAGCTCATGCTACAGTACTTTCCTTCTTTTTTTTTTCGCCAATACCGCGCACTTCCACATGCTCCTAACCCAAATGAGATAAACTGAGAAGGTTGAACACTTGAACTTATCAGGTGAAAATTGATTTCAGTTGCTTAGAAGCATCGAAAAATTAAATATTATCATAAATGTTACACAAAAAAATAGAGCCTGTATTTGAATGTAACTTCACCTTTCAAACAAATCCCATCAGGCATTCATGCGTTTGGGCATGACGGAAAATGAAACGTCATTTTCTGATAAGTAAACACTAGAAAATGATGGAAAACCAAACACCCCAAATTAAGAAACTTTTAGGAGCTTTACAACCTAGGGTACCTCCACAATTACCCGATGATCAAAATATCAACAACGCCAGCATCCCAACGCACGAGCAACCTAATCATCTTCTATGTTTGCTGCTAAAATAATTTCAACAGCCACTAGCGAAAACAAAAAACCAGGTGTTCCATCTATCTACAAACATCTAAAAGGAACTAATATTGCTGAATGATGGTAACAGCAACACAAAAATTGGAAACAAAAGCTCACTTCTCAAAGTTACGTAGGTACAACTTCAGCATCATCAGGTGAAATCTGCAAGAGAAACAGCCTAAGGACTACCAGCAATACCAACTGTATTAAGAAACAGGTGCTGTACTTCCAGACTCTCTTCTGCAGCTTTAGCATTTCATCTGTGCTCATGATATCTTCACAGCAATTTTCCAACTTCTTAGCCTGCGTTTTAAGCGTTGCAGCCTTTGATTCTGCATCTCCAAGATTTTTCACAATCTGTGCTTGTTCTGAAGCTAAATTTTTTTGTTCTTCCAAGAGCTTAACTTGTTCAAATGCTTCAATTCTCAACTTTTCGACTGTTCTTGATATAGTCAAATATTGTACTTCAGCTTCAATTTTCTGTCTGAAGAGACCCTCAAGCTCAATTTCAATATCTCTAGCTCTCTCATGCGACTCAATTCCAACACTCTTTTCTTCCTTCTCTGAGCAATTACTTAAGATGGATTGCAGTTCGGTAACCCTGGCTTCCTTAAACTTAACCAGCTTAGCTGCTTCATACAAGTTATTTTGCAGCAGTGTCACATTCTGCTTTAAGCTAACCACTTCAGTATCCAAGTCAAAAGAATGTTGCATGCCATTCATGGATTGTGACGGCTCAGATGTGCTCGGTCCTGGGAAATCTCCACCACCTGAAGTGAACTCTGAAGGTATTCCAACATCCTGAAGTGGTTGGTCAATGATAAAATCTTTGTTTCCAATTTCTCTAAATCTCCAAAGTTCTGCAGAGAAAGCGCATCAACTAAATTAACGCAACTGGATAATGAAGCTCCAACGAGTAACTGATTTATGAAAATAGAGAATGAACTATATTTCTACCAAATTTGTTAAAAACAAACATGGGCAACCCTGAGGACTATGCTAATACAGACAAAGGAAAACCAAAGGGCAACCCGGTGCACCAAGCTCTCGCTATGTGCGAGGCCCGGGGAAGGGCCGGACCACAAGGGTCTATTGTACGCAGCCTTACCCTGCAAATCTACAAGAGGCTGTTTCCACGGCTTGAACCCGTGATCTCCTGGTCACATGGCAGCAACTTTACCAGTTACGCCAAGGCTCCCCTTCAAACAAAGGAAAACCAAATGCAATGGAAAAAGTTGAGAGTGAAACAAGCTGGTCAATGGTTTCAAAGTCCCCAAATATGCTTTTAGATCCAACACTAATAACTTCACATCCTTACATGGAAATAAGATGGTGAGTTAACTGAGACCCTGAGCTACTTAGGCCTCTGTCCACTAGATTCTTTGGAAACAATGAAGCCTTCTCATAACTATCAAGCTCACATAGCTCTTTTTGCCTCTGCATAGTCCACTTTATCTACTGTTTCAAAGGAAGACCTCCTTTGATGTGGCAAGATTGAACAGGCAAATTAAACAAAATAACTGCAGAAGAATCAACCAAACATGAACTCATCTTTTATTTACTTGAGAGGGTTCTATAGCTAAATGAGTCACTTTTATAAATCATAATTAGTCCATTTGTGTGATGAAAGATCATATCTACTACATTTTCTTTAACAAAATCGTTTTGATTTGATAATGACTAGGAGTTCAGATAGAAAATACTAATTTATAATTTTAACACAATAAACTTTTGGTTCATCATGCTATTCCTCTTGTTTTACATACAGGTAAATTGATCTTTGCAAAAGGTACTTTAGATGATGGTTCAAAGTTAACTCTAGATGAAAAGGATCCTTTCTTTTTATTGAATCCGCGTGCACACAA